>NC_045719.1:9647315-9997815 GCF_009834535.1 Camelus ferus
TTTGCTCAGTCACAGTCTAATGTGGGTCAGCAGGTGGGGTCAGCCCCACACAGTCATTCATGGAAGCAGGCTGCTTCGATGTAGAGGCACAGCCTCCCTGTAGGACCTCAGGGTCCTCCTCTGCATCCCCTGCACCTGGTCAGCGGATGATGGAAGAGAGAAAGTGTCGGGAATACTGCCTTCTCCTAGCCACACAGCTTACTTCTATTGGTGGGAACTGCTCTTGGAGCCCCAGTGAGATGCAGGAGGCTGGGTAATGTAATTGGGCCAAAGCAGAGGAAACCTGGGTATTGGGGGGCACTAGTTCCTCTACTGTACTGGATGAAATCTCTCACTCTCAGTGTCAGGCCAGGACCCTGTCTCCTGGGCACAGAGGGAGCCACACAATAAATATCTCGATCTCCCTCTTCTCCCACCCTCTCATCTCCTCCCAGTGTCTCCCACTGGCCAAACGCAACAGGGGGCCAGAGGGAAAGAGACCCTTGTCACCCCATAAAGTTCAGCCCCAGGGCAAAGGGCAGGGTGGATAAAGGTGGAGCGTGGACCTGGAAGGGTGAATGGAAGATGCAGTGTACCTTAGAGAATTTGGCTTCTGATGTAGGTAAGTCAGAGAGAGAAAGGTTCAGTTTTGCTACAGTTTTGATCATTTTTCCCAGAGAGGCCAGTCATCTTGAGTGTAGGTGGCCTGTTGCCTTCATTTTCAGCCCCTGTATTGCCCTCTGAGCTGCTGTACGTGGGAACTACAGCTGCATCCAGGGATGGAATTTACAAGGGAGAGCTGAGCTTTCGGACCAGTATAGCCAGGCTGCCTTTCCGTTCCAACAGGGGATCTGGAGCCTCGCCACAAACGTACCACACCACCTTCTTTTTTCCTTAATTATCTTTTTGAGGGTTGCAAAATTGGTACTCGTATGTATGTACATTTCTTTTCATTTACGTGAACGTAGTCTTCTCTATTAAGTAATTTTTTATGGTGTGCACCACACATATAATTTTGACACCCCTCCCCCACCCCCAGTCCAGGGGACCAGAATACTGGCTGTCCTATCACTTTGCACTTTGCTGCTGGGGGAGCTGATGGAGTGCTTCCCTCTCTTGCTGCTGCTGCCCCTAACACACGTGGGCAGAGGCACCTCCACGGTGCTCAGCATGGAAGCTTCTGAGTGTTAACTTGCCACCGAAAGTCCTCTAATCCTGAATTTATCCATGTTAACAAGAGGGGTTGTTAATGCCTTCGCACTAAGTAAGACGTTGCAGGAAGCTCAGACACTTAACAGCGTTTAGTGAGGAAGTCAGGACAGAGCCCCAGCATCGAGTAAATGGGGAGGTTTAGGATGACTAATCACAACAAAAAGATACAAAACCCCTCCTGTCGTTGTGAATTCCAAGACTGTCTCACTGCCACATACTCTCACTGGTGGCGCGATCTCAGTAAGAAAGATTATTTTATGCCCCCTGAATTCCTTGCCGAATCTTGTGCCTCTCCTGCCTCGCCTGAGAAGTCAGGGAGCTGGCGGACGGTGCCACCTACTGTCACGTGGAGAGGCCTCCCACACGCCAGAGGTGTGCCTTGTTGAGACGTCTGCCTGTGTGATCTGCCTGGTTTAGGGGCCGAGACTTCCCCAGGTCTGGAGCTCACTGCCTGGCCCTTGGCTCTGTTAACCTTAGCTAACAAGGCTTCCTCCACTGCTGGTGGACCTGCCAGTCTTGGCACCATAACTGATCCACCTTTGTGATTAGTCTCTTCTTTCCTGGAGCCTACACACTTAAGTGCAAAAATTTTTGATAGGAAAAATTATTTTTTTGGTAAATAAATACGTCTAATTTATGGAGCTCAGGTTTATATTAAAAAAAAAAAGAGAAACTAGGAAACAGTCTCTTTCCAAGAGGCTAGAGGGTGTAATTCTTTTCCAAAGTAATTCCCCTCCATGCATTTAAAGCATTTGCTTTTTTTAAAAAAAGTGTGCTATTAAGTTTGATTGGGGAATTTTTTTTTTTTGTAAGAAAAGTTACATCCAAATGCAGGTCCCTTTTGTGTTGGGGGAGGCTCAAGAGTACAGGATGAGAGGATAGCAGGGTCAGTGCAGATGTGTGTTACAGATTAGCAAAGGCAAGTTGAGGTTGGGGTTTGGTAAAACTGACACGTTCTGTATTTTCTGTTCTATAGTATTATTACAGCATAAAGGACATCAGCATTGGCGGGCGGTGCGTTTGCAACGGCCACGCCGAGGTGTGCAATGCCCACAACCCTGAAAACCTGTAAGTACGCTGCACAGATTTTTTTAGCTTTGCTGTGACTACGTCTATTTGTTTCAGTGGACGTTTGCATCTCATTAAATATTTCTAAGTTCCTGCCCTCAACAGGAATATTTCTGTGTCAACAAGTAGGTGGAGTGTGTGTCTCCCCTCCTCCAGCCCCACGCTTTCCTCTCACCCCCAGCCAGCCCGCAGCAGGCATAGGTGATCGGTCACAGCACGACGGATGGTCTGGAATGCAGCCACCCATCGCCCCCTCCCCTCACCCCTGCTCCAGACCTGCCCCAGGCAGCCACAAACAATTGAGTAGAGCCGGCAAGAGAAATAAAACTTGTCTGTCATCTATGATCTAATGGAATCAGGGATATATGTTTTCAAATCCTTTTTCATTTCTTTATCCTTTTTTTGGGTGGGGAGGGGAGGA
Organism: Camelus ferus; assembly: GCF_009834535.1. NCBI lineage: Eukaryota > Metazoa > Chordata > Mammalia > Artiodactyla > Camelidae > Camelus > Camelus ferus. The sequence goes on from NC_045719.1 coordinate 9,649,996, forward strand.
GATAATTGGGTTTGTTTGTTTGTTTGTTTGTTTATTTAATGGAGGCACTGGGGATTGAGCCCAGGACCTTGTGCATGCTAGGCACGCACTCTACCACTGAGCAAACCCTCCCCTCCACTTTTTCATTTTTTAAAAATTGTGGTAAAATATAGTACTATAGTTTACCCCCTTACCCATTTTTAAGTGGGAGTGATTTAAGTGCAGTGGTGTTCAGTGCATTCACAGTGCTGTGCAGCCAGTCTCCAGAAGTCTTTTTCATCTTGCAGAACCGAAACCCTCTAGCAAATAAATAGCAGCTCCCCATTCCCTCCTCCCAGCAACCCCTGGCAGCCACCCTCCTACTTCCTGTCTCTACAAATTTGACTATGCTAAGTGCCTCACAGATGTGGAATCACACAGTATCTGTCTTTCTGTGACTGGTTTACTTCACTTAGCACGATGTCCTCACTGTGGCATGTGCCAGAATTGCCTTCCTTTTTAAGGCTGGATGCTATTTTGTTATGTAGACACCACATTTGGCTTATCTGTTCGTCTGTGGGTGGACACTTAGGTTACTGCCACCTTTTGGCTATTGTGAATAATTCTGCTATGAATAGGGGTGTAACTCGTTTTTGCTTTTAATTAAGGTATATTTCATACACAATAAAATGCATGAATCTCAAATATTAACTGCTTGGCAATTGTATGCACCCGTGATACTACCACAAGAAGGATTACTTTGAAGGGCTGGAAATTACTGGATGCTGGATACAGTAATAATTGTTTCTCAGTGTTGTATTTAAAGTCTGCCATTGCCCGTGAGCAGCATTGACCCGGGGTGTATTTTACTGCTGGTCAGATTCAGGTTTGTGCGTCCCTAGGCCTAGCTTCACGTTCAGGGAGAGGTGCCAGCTACCAGCTTACGTGGGAAGTTCGTGGAGCCCTTGTCCCTGACCAGCGACACTCCCGAGTGTTGTCAGCCCTCCTGTGGGGACCAGGTGGTGCTCCCTGAGACCGCAGTGTGACTCCATCAATGACTAGCCCTTAATCAGCAAGGACGCACTTATTAATGATCAAATCGTCACTGTCATGTCACCTCCTGAAGGGCAGGACCCTAAGGCACTGGGACTTGGGTCAGGGAAGTCCTGAGTTGGAGAGAGAGGAGAGAAAAAAGGTCACCTAGGTCCTGAGACAAAATGGTGCCACGTGGAAGAAGAGGGGAAGTCATCAGAGAGGGGCTGGGCTTAAAGGCTGCTGAGCCCTGTTGACCTTGGCAAAGGTGGAGGGGTTCCATACTGAGCAGTTAATTGCTCCCAGCTCATGTGAGTGGAGAGGCCGTCTCCCCATGCCTCAGTGAAGGGCTCAGTTTGCCACCGGTCTGTACCCACACAACTGCCTTGCTGGCCCCTGCCTGCTGGTTTGCTTCTGCCCAACAGGCTGACCTGCACAAATAATTCATGGAGGCCTCTGTGAATGGGAAAAAAAAGTCTTGTGTTTAAGGAGATTCAGCGACTTACTGGAAGGAACCACTGCTAAACAATCAAAAGTCAAGCAGAGCCTATGAAGAGGTAGAAGACTTTAGTCAAGCATGAGTACCATGGGTACCAGGCTGACTTTGATGCATGGAAACATGGATGGATCACAGATTTAATTCTGAGCTTCCTAGCAGTCAACTCAAAAGCGAAGCCTACTCAGTTTTATATTTCACTACGATCACAATTTAAAAAGTAATCAGTGTGCAGGAGACGGTGACTGTTGACATGAGGACCAGTGAGACATTTACCTGGAGGTGGATGGAGAGGTCATCACGAAGAGGATTCTCTAGTCAACAACGTCGTCGATAACATCCTTACAGCAGATGCAAGGATGAGCTTTGCATCCTGGACTGAGAGAGAGTCAGGAAAAGCAGTTTTTGAGGCTGACGATATGATTCAGACGGGTTCCCAGCTCTGTTTCCTTTTGCTATGCTGAATATTAATCTCCCTGTAAGAGTAGTCGGACTGTATGTTCTTCAAGCATTTTCCCTAAATATTCTTTCAGTCCAGCTTCTGCAGATGCCTCACTGTCAGTGAGCTGAAGTTGCCTCTCTGACAAAAGCCCGTTTGGACTCCAGCTGTTCTGTGCTGCCATTTAAATCTTTGTCCATTTGCTTTAACGGGCAGCTGAGTTGGGAGAAGGTTGACACTTTCCCATAAGAGCATAACTGAGTACAAACTATCTCACCTCCCCTCCAAAGAGGTGAGGGGTCCCCATAGGCGCAGCCTAGGGTCTTTTTAGACTTTGTTTGGAATCCTCTTTCAAGTGAACACAGATGAACGAAAGCTTAGAGCTTGGAGTTCTAATGCAATGTGATGGCTACGACAATTTCATTTTAGCTTAGAGAAGTTTAAAGGCAGGTGTATACTTCTTTGAACATAGATTTGTGGGTTTGTACCCCATTGCCTTGCGGGGTAGTCTGCTTTGGGTCCTGTTGGGGAGCTGTGTGCTGGGACTGGCACGGACTCACGGAGCAGGGTCCCCTGAGATCTTATGAGTAACTGTCTCTTGGATTCAGTGAATCTCTGGGCCAAATCCCGGTTTGAGAATTAGCTGAACAGACCCATCTCACAGGACGAGACCACAGTCTCTTTATGAAGTTGTAAGACTCAACATGTCTCAGTACACAGCACTTGCTTGCTCCTGGTAGATCATAACAGAAGGTGGTGGAGAAGCAAGAGCTGGGCCTTCGGAATCAGACAAATTTAGGTTTGAAATCTGGCTCTCCAGCTGTCATCTCCTGACCTTTGGAAGGTGTTTTGATATCTCTGAATCTTAGTGTCACCATCTGCCAAAAAGGAAACAGTAAGCAGGATGGTGGGGAGGGACTTAAAATCATATATGCAAAGTGCTTTGTTCTCATGATTACTCAGTGGTACCATGGGTGACCGTGATGACTCAGTTTTTCACACAGGAGCAACTGATCCTATACTTCAATTAAAAAAAAAAACAAGCAAACAACTTTCCAGTAACAGATGTGCTTCGCCACATGCCCAGGTTTCGGTGTGAATGCCAGCACCACACCTGCGGGGAGACGTGTGATCGCTGTTGCACAGGGTACAATCAGAGGCGCTGGCGGCCCGCCACGTGGGAGCAGAGCAACGCGTGTGAAGGTGAGTGCTGGGCCTGCCCACGTCCCCACCCCCACCTCTGCCTGAGGACTGACACGGTGTTTCCCCTGTGCTCATGGCAATCTCAGGGATGCAGAACTGGCCATTGCAATGACTGACTCACTGACCGGAGGTAGAAATGCCTTGCTCTAACTTCACATTCAAATATGAGAACGGAAATAACAGTTACGATTGTTACTATGTATGAAGCATTCACTGTTTGCAAGGATTGGGCTGAGAGCTTTGACAAGGACGCCCCTCTTTTTAGCAATCTGAAATGTGATGCAGCCACTATTACATTTGGAACCCTTATCATTTCCTAGGATGTGATACTGGATCAGAGTCCCAATTATTTTGAGGACTGAGATCCAGAGAAGGTGGTAAGATTGCTGTCTAAACGAGAGTTGGAAGCGCTGAGAGAATAGGACTGAGGGGGATGCGGGATGGAGGGGACCAGAGAAGGATGGAAAAAAGACCAGAGGCTGCTTTTAATTATGGGCGCAATATAAATTAAGAAAACTGTTGTTTTAACAAACAAGCCCTATGACATCCAACTGAAGATTTTCTTTTAAACCAATCTTTTTAGAAAGCCACATGTTTATTCCAGTTGCTGGAAACGTTTTTATAACTTTTAGTTATTGGCTTTGGAGACTGTGGCCTATTTTTTTCATTAATATTCTTAGCGTTTGAAGATGAATTTGCTTTTCTGCAATGGCCAAAAGGCATTGGTATCCAGGCTTGTTGAACGAGATGGGTAAGAAAGAACGGGATGGGTACTTTTTGGCCAAATATTTTTTGTAACCATTAAGAGATAAGAGAGACGATCTCTATGACCAGCAAAATTACTATAAATGCATTTCTAGTGAGCAGTTCTGAGAGCACTTTGAGAGATCCTGACATTGTTGGAAGGTGTTGGTGGTGCCAAAGATGAACGTCCAGGTCGTGGATGGCCATTCCCACTTCATAGTCATAGCTAACAGGTTTCTTCGCAGTGAATTCCCTATTCCTCACCCCTGGATAATAGGACCAGGAAGAGGGAAAAGTAGTAATCAGGGGTCATTTCTTCCAATGCTTTCAGGTGCTGGTCAAGGATACTTTGAATATGTGTCACCACGTGACCTCCAACATTCGCAATATGGTTAGTTTTCCAGGCTGATTGGAACCCCTCAGTGAATGATATGCTTTACTCAATACATAGGACAATATTTTAACTAATTTCCTTTCATAAGTTTTTAAACTTTTTACACTTGCCAAAATGGTTAAAAATGACAGACAGCATATAGAAATCAGACGCATTACGACCTATTTGAGGGTACTTTCTAATTTCCACCTGAGTTACTGCAATTCAAAATAAACAGACTTTAACCTCCCCCACAAAAAAATTCAAAATAAACAGACTTTTAAAGAAATAACTGATGTAGCAAATATAAATGGTTAGAATTTTTTAGAAATCATGGCACCACTGAGGAAATGAAAATAAGAAAGTATTCAGCCTGTTAAAAACAGAGTGACTTGAAATTCTAACTCAGTCCTCTTATCTAATAGATTTATCCAGGAACTTGTTGCACATTCCTAGGAAGACTAGGAAAATTCAATGTAGGTGGAGTGGAATGAAGATATATTCTGCCTAAGAGAGAATGAGAATTTTACTCACGTTAGATCTTTTTCATCTTGTCAATGATGAAAATCCAAATGGGGTTTGAATTATATTTTCTAATTTTAGAAGTATCATCCATTACTTGTAGGTAACTTGGAAATTATTTTTTAATAACCCCCAAACCCCACTATTAATATTTTTTTAGATATTTAGTGTTTTTTCATGCATACTTTTTTACTTAACATCAACTGAAAGAAGGTATAAATTGCATGTGATTATAGGCTGGTCTTGGTGTAAAATTCCCTAAAACTTTGCGCTAAGGATATCCCTGGTGTTCCAGAATAGACTTTACTGTAGCTTAGTGAGCAGTAATACTATATGCAGGAATTTACTAAACATCTCATAGTCATGATGGAATACTAACTTCAAATGCTTTTTTTCAGCATGCAACTGCCATGGCCATGCCATTGACTGTTATTATGATCCAGATGTTGAGAAGCAGCAGGCAAGCTTGAATATCCAAGGCATCTATGCAGGTGGAGGGGTCTGCATTAACTGTCAGGTGAGGCACCGCTTAAGTCAAAGACATTTTTCATCAATGAACATTCAGTAAGCCCTGCTCCAAAAAAGGTGTCAAGAAAGTGACAGGCAATTTAAAGGATTTTCTGACACCACTCCTCCACTTTCGTACACAAGAAGCCTGGTTATCTGGATGTAGCTTAGAGATTGTGAGGGAAACGGGCTGAGACATGTTTGCCCAAACTCCGTTGATTTGGTTCTTCATTTAGGTCTTTGTCTAAATGGAGGAGAGAATTCCTGGATGTCATGCTGACTGCTATCCATCTTAGTAGAAAGGCTCTAAGATAGGAAGGTATCAACTGCTAACTCTAAATCCTATTTTCCAATGGATTCTGAACCTAGACTCAGCAAGGAAGCATATCATGATCAGTTAATGATGTCTGCCATTAACACCAAATAAGAACCTCTGATTTTTCAGCTGTTCTATAGGGCAGTTGAGTTTAGCTAAGAGGAGTGTATGGCAGAGGAGGGTATGTGTATAATCTGCCTTGAGACGGTCATTAAAAATTGCATTAAATGTTCATGATTTGGTCTGTATTGTCACATTCTTTTCAAAGGCACATGATACATTCACCGAGACAAACCATAATATGAATCTGGGCCATAATACACATCTCATTACATTTAATTGATTGGAATAATATATTTATAGAGTATGTTTTCTGGCCAAAATGGTGTCTGGTGAGAAATCTGTAACAATAAGATCACCAGGAAAACTCCAGTATTTGAAATAGCACACTTCTAAGCAATCTATAATCAAAGGAGAAATCTCAAAGGAAGTTAGAAAAGATTTGGAATTAAACAATAATTAAAACACAACGTATCAAAATCTGTGGGATGCGGCTAAAGCAGCACTTAAAGGGAGATTCGCAGCTGTAAATGCTTATGTTAGGATACAAAGTTTAAAATCAGTCACCCAAAGTTCTACCATGAGAAGCTAGTAAAAGAAGAGCAAAATGAACCCAAAGTAAGTAGAAGGAAGAAAATAAGATAAAAGCAGAATTCAGCCAAGGAGAGAACCGGGGGGGAAGAAAAGAGAAACTTAACAAAGCTAAAAGATGGCTTTTTGAAAAGACCAACAAAGTTAATAAACTCTTAGCTGCACTGATCAGCAAAAAAGAGAAGACAAATACAAATTACCAATATCATATACAAAAGTGGGTTTATCATTGGAGTGGCTGGAGGCATTAAAAGGAAAATGAAAGTATACTGTGAACAATCTTATGCCAGCAAAATTGGCAACCTAGATTAGAGACAAATTTCTTGACAACTGGAACTTATTAAAACTGATATAAGATGAAGTAGAACGACTGAATAGCTCTGTATAAGTGAAAGAAATTGAATTCATTATCAAAACTTTCCAACAAAGACAGTCCCAGGATGCCTAGAGAGTTTCACTGGCAAATTCTATTAAACATTTAGGCAAGAAACACCACCAGTTTTACGCAAATTCTTTCAGAAAGCAGAGGAGAGAATGTTTCCCACCTTATTTGATGAGACTAGTGTTCCCTTAAATACCAAAACCACAGGCATTACATGAAATAAAATTGCTGACCCATAGCTTTCATGAAAATCATAAATTCAAAAATATTTAACAAAATATTAGAAAATAGAATTCAGCAATATAAGGATAATACATTATTGACGAGTAAAGTTTATACCAGGAAAGCAAGGTTGACTGAACATTCAAAAAAAAAAATCTATACAATTAACCATATTAACAGAATGAAAGAGAAGAACCATGTGAAATACCATTAGACAAAAATTACCCATTTTATAGTCAAAGCTTTTAGCAAACTAGGAATAGAAATGAATCCCACAATCTGATGAATATTTTTGAAAAACCTTCACCTAACATCATATTAGTGATGAAATATTGAGCTTTTTCCTTCTGAAGTTTGGGAACAAGGAAAGATGCTTGCTTTTCACTACTTCTGCTGAACAGTGCCCTGGGGGTCCTAACCATTGCATAAGATAAGGAAAAGAAATAAAAGGTATCTAGATGGGAAAGGGAAAAGTAGAACTGTTTCTAATTGTAAATCACGTGATTGTTTCTGTAGAAAATCCTAAGGAATATACAAAACAATTACTAAAACTAATAAATGAATTCAGTAATATTGTAGGATACAATGATAATATATAAAAACTAATTGCATTTTTACACACTAGTAACAAACAATAGGAAAGTGAAATAAAAATTCAATCAAAAATAATGTCAAAGAACAAAATGTTTAGGAATAAATTTAACAAAAGACATGCAGACTTCTATATTAAATCTAAAAGACATTGCTGGGAGAAATCTAGAAAGACCTAAATGCATGGAAAAATGTAACATATTTATGGATTGGAAGACTCAGTATTATTAAGATATTAGTTTTCGCCAAATTCTCTGAAGAGTTAAAGCAGGCCCCCCCCCCTTTTTTTTTAAGAAATTGCAGGTGGATTCTAAAATTTATATGGTTATGTAAACGACCTAGAATATCCAAAGCCCTCTTAAAGAAACAGAATAAAGTTGGAAGACTTATTTTGTCTCACTTCAAGACTGACTATAAAGCTACAGTAATAAAAACTTGTGATGCTAACATAAGGCTAGAAAAACAGATCAATGGAACAGAACAGGGAGCAGAGAAACAAACCCATGAACATTTTATTTTTGATTAAAATACCAAAGCAATCCAATGGCAGAGGGTGGGGAGAGAAGAGAAAATCCTTTCAGCAAATGGCTCTGGAGTAATTGGATGTCTATATGGGAAAAAATTAACTTTGACTGCCCCCCCACCTCAAATCTAAATTGATTTGGATCAGACCTAAAGTAAAGTTAAAACTTAAAACTTAAGGGAAAAATATAGGTGAATATTTTCGTGATTCAAAGGTGAGCAGAGTTTTCTTAGGTCACAGAAAGCAATAACCATGAAAAATTGACAAATTAGACTTCATCAAAATTAAAAACTGCTCACAAAAGGCACTGAAGAAAATGAATGTGCAAGCCGTGAATGGGGAGAATATATTTATAAAACATAAATCTGACAAATGGTTGGTATCCAGGATGAATAAAGAACTCCCATAGCTCAATAACAAAAAGACAGGTAACCCAATAAAATTGCAAGAGATTTGAAGAGCCACTTCACAAAAATGTATATGTAAATGGCCAATAAGCATACAACAAAGGGCTTAACATCATGAGTCATCAGAGGAATATAAATTAAAGTTATGATGATTTGCCCCCAAATTTTGGTGAGGATACAGAGCAGCCATACCTGTCATGCACTGTTGGTGTGAATGCGAAGTACAACCACTTTGGGAAAATGTCTGGCAGTTTTTAAAATAAAACTGAACCTACACCTAACCCATGACTCCCAGATTCCACTCTGAGGCATTTATCCATGAGAAATGAAAATGTACCTTTAGAAAAAGCTCATTTATGCACAATAGCCCTGGACCGGAAGCCCAGATATCCATCGACAGTAGAATGAGTGAACACATCTGGCTTATTTATACAGTGAAATGCCAACGAGTAATCGGGGGCAACAAGCTACCGGTGATGCAACAACGTGCAAGAACCCTAACAGCATCGTGCTACATGAAGGAAGTCTTCCCCCAAAAAAGAAAAATACTGATAGTAGGAAGACCGTTTAGATGAAATTCTGAAACAGGCAAAACTAATCAGTAGTGGGGAAAAGCAGAACTGTGATTGACGCTTGGAGTTGGCTTTGGGGATTGACTGGGAAGAGGCAGGGGGACAATTTTAGGGTGATGGTATTGTTCTGTATCTGGAGGTCTGGGTTTCACCGATAAATGCATTTGTTGTAGCTCAGTGAATGTACAAGTAAGAGCTTCACCCTTGTATATAAATTTTACACTGAAAGAAAAAAAACTAAACACATTAAATTCTAGTTAATTATATGCATGCTACTGTATAGCACAGGAAACTGTATTCAGTATCCTGTAATAAACCATAATGGAAAAGAAAATAAATAAGAATATGTATATATATGTATAACTGAATCACTTTGCTGTATGCCAGAAACTAACACAACATTGTGAATCAACTATACTTCAATTTAAGAAATCCATGCATGCTAAAATATTTAGGGGAAAGTGATATCTGATTGCAATTTATTTTGAAATGCATGAAAAATAAGATGGATTAGTGGAAGGAAGGAAGGATGAGTAGATGGATAATTATGTGAAAAGACAAATATAGTAAAATGTTAATGATAAAACTCTTGTACAGGGGGCATAGGCGTTCACTGTGAAATTTGAAATTTTTTGGTAATAAGGTATTGGAGGAAAGAGCAATAAAAGGAGGAGGCAAGGACATGACATTTTGGGATTGATTCCTTGATTTCTTTCTCTTCGATGAAATATTGCTGCTCTTAATTTTAACGCTGAAGATTACCCAGGTTGTTTGAGATGATGCTTGAAGATGCTTTATCTCCATTAACTAAAACAGAGTCTTCAGCTTCTTCCAGTGGAGACACGACATCTGATCTAAGTCTTGAGCTGTTTGTGTTCCTGATGTGTTGGTCTCACTGTTTCCAAACTGCTTGTTTTCTCCCTCTTTCCCACGTGCATACACACACCACACAAGGCTAAGAGATGGGATCCAGAAACAGACGGAGCACATATGGCCACGTTCCCTCCTGCAATAAATTCCACGAAATGACAGGAACGATAGGAAAACAATCGAAACACTCTCCCTACAGAATCCACAATAGCATAAAAAATAAGAAAGAGTGTCATCAACAAACCAGCAGTTTCCAGAGATTCCTGAAAGACAGAACGCAGAGGCAGATACATGCAGGGGAGCACAGCTGTGACGGCTGGAACAATTTGGAGCTGCTCCAGGAGGCAGCAGATAGAAGAAGTTAACTGTGGGGCTGTTTTCAAACCTAGAGAACCTTACTGAAGTTGATAAAGGAAGACCTACATGTAAAAGCCTGATATGTTTCCAGACTCAATATTATAAATATACCATTTCTCCAAAATCAATCTATAAATTCAGGACAATCTCAATCAGAATTCCAAAGGGATTTTTAATGAAGATTGACAGGCTGGTTCTAAAGTTCTTATCGATAAAAGAATACATGAGGCTAGACAAATAGTTTAGAAAAATGAACAATTATAGGGGAAATTTGTCTTCTGAGATATCAAAACCTACCATGAATCTGTATTAATTGAGTGTGGACTCAGTGTAGAGACAGGTAGTTTGATAAAACCTAGTAGAGAATCTAGAAACAAATTCGTGTAGCTGTTACAATTTGGTTTATGGCATTTCTGATGGAAGAGAATGATGGATATTACATAAAAGATGTTGAGATCATTGGCTCTTCATTTGGGAAGAAAATGTAACTCTGTCCTATGACATATACGGAGGGACACTGGGGAGTCTTGATAGGAAGGGAGGAGAGGGGCGCTGCTCCAGCAGGTCAGATGGTTTGCTGAGCTGCGAGGTGACGCTTCAAGATGAAATGTGAGTTTGCTGGTGGACACGCGTACTGTACAGCAAGGTCTGCCTATCAGAAAGCCAGCTGTTATACAAATATACCATAGACTGGGTAGCTTAAACAATAAAGAATTATTTCTCACAGTTCTGGAGGCTGTGAAGTCCCGGATCAAGGTACTGGCAGATCCTGTGTCTCATGACAGCCCTCTTCCTGGTTGGCTGATCCGTTCTCTTGTATCCTCACACTGAGGGGAGCAAAGAGAGAGGAAGTAGACTCTTCTTGTAAGGGCACTAATCCCATTATAAGAGCTCCAGTCCTTACGACCGGATTACCTCTCCAGGCCCCATCTCCAAACACTTCGGGGATGGCCTCCACGGATGAATTGGGGGGAACACAAACATTTATTTATTCCATGGCACCAGCTCATCTAGCTGTTTCCCTCCTTGTGTGGGCAGTGCTGGTAATGGGAGAATGAGGAGATACCTGCCGTCAGTCTGGGCAGGTGGCCGGAGGTGGGGACGTCACAGGCAGGCTGAGCCTGGAGATGGGCAGGTGGCCACACAGCTGGCGTGTAAGAGCCGGGTGGCTATCCTGCAGGGCCAGCGGTTATCAGAGATGGCTGTCTTCTCACCCGGTATTGATTTCATTTTTATTTGTTGTGTTTACTGTTAAAATAGTTGGTTTGGGGGTATGTGGCATTTTAACTGAAGTGGTCAGTTCCTGGCGATGTGGCATTTGAGCGAAGACCTGAAAGAAGTGGGAGGGTGGGTCAGGCATCTGTCTGGGGGCGGGGACAGCCGGGCAAAGGGCCTTGAGTGGGAGCAAGGGGCCCGCGTGGCTGGAGGGGAGCGAGCGGGGGGAGGCGAGTCGGAGGGGGTCACAGAGGCTGCATCGTGTTGGCCTTCAGATGGGGTATCAGAGGGGGGCCTCCTGGAAGACTGTGGCCGACGAGAGGACTAGCCCATAGTCTCCTGGTACTGGAGGTTCACAGAAGCGGAAGCCAGCAGCAGTGTCGTAGGTGTGGTCAGGGAACTGAGAGAAAGAGGGAAAGAGCCAGAGAGAGATGAGATTTAACTGAAGCTTGAGAAGCAGTTTGGAAAAGTTCTACTTGGAGGAGTTAGGACCTGAGAATTAGCATTGCCAGGGCCTGGGGTTTCTGGGTGGTGTTCCTTAGAAAGCCTCTCTCGGTGATGCCACAGGAGAAGGGGTAGGTGGGGGTGGGCTGCCCTCCTGCTTCGCTCCCATTGGCGCCCACCCTGCTCTTTCGCTTGGACCACTGAGGCTTTCTCTTCTCCTGCTAAGTGTCGTACAGATTCAAGTTCAGGCTCCCCCTCCTCCCAGCGAGACTGCTTCCCCAGTGCCTCCAACGTAGTAATTATGGAGCCACTGCTGTCCTTGAAGCTCCATCTGGCCTTGGTCCAACCATGACCTTGGTGTCCGTAGACAAGTGGTGTATCTTGCCCTCAGGTGGTGCAGGTCCTAGAGAGTCTCCTGAAACTTGGAGGCAAACCGCAGGTTTGGTCACTTGTTGCTCTTCTTTGTGATTTAAAAATACAACTTCTCTGTGGCAGTTGCTTCATTAATCAAACCCTGTGGTGAAGGGTAACCACTTCCGAGAACTTGTTCTCTTTTCCTACTCCAGTGCGAAACAAATTGGAGCCCAGTTTAACCAATGTCCTCTGTCTATTATAAGTCATGGTGGCAAGCCTCAGAGTTGAGACATTATTTGGCATTTGATGGAAGGGAGGGTGGACTCCAGCTGTTTCTTATTTTCCCAAGATGTTTGTGCATGTAAATATTAAGTCAGAGAAGTGGCCAATGTGGTTTTAGACCTCAATGTTAAAGCGAATTCAGATTTTAGCCCACAGGACAAGGGAAGGAGTGGAGTGGTAATAAATAAAAGTCTGAAATGAATAAAATCATCTAAAACAGGGGAGAGGATACAGAAAGGGTCTTTGTTCTCCTGAGTTTCTATGCAGACTTTGTGAATCAAAGTGTGTTATGTATTTTCTTTTTAGCTTCCTATTGCCTTTCCTTTCATTAACGGAGGAACACTGTCCTCCTAACTGTTTCCAAATTAGAAAGAGAGGGAGAGGCAGAACTGAGCTAGATCCATAGTTTATAGTTTTTCGAAACTGATGATGCATGGTGGGTAATTTGATTTTGTGGTAATTACCAGGATTAGCCGTGAAATATAAATGGCTGCCTTGTACTTTAAAATGAGCTCTGTGTGTGAGACCCATGCCTACATGTTCCATTCCCATAACAGAAGTGTTTGGGAAATGGTTTCAGACTAAAGCACAGATAAAATTGGAATGATGAGAGAGGAGGATCTGCATATACAATTTTTTCCTAAATTGAAGAAGATAAAAATACACACATGACCCTTTATTCCTTGGGTTAAACCTAACGGTGCTGTATCACTACTGAATGAAGCTTTGAAGAGTGGTCCTCGTGGGTTTCTTCACACGCCAGTGTCAGGTGCTTCATTATGTGGTAGAGGGGAAAACCTGGGCCATCCAGTTCACCCAACTTACCCTCGTTTCCTCTTCTGATGGGAAAAAAATTCCAGAGGCACATCAAGCCAGTGCCCCGTGGTAAATCTTGGAGACTCAAGGTCAAGATCAGTGTTTTTTGTTTTAAGTGACTTTGACATTTCAATTGTATGTGACAGAATTATTTCTCTGGATGAATAGCACAAAGTATGGATTTCTCCAGTTACTCTTCCCTCTAAGTTTGTTTGTTTCTTTCTAGCATAACACGGCTGGTGTAAACTGTGAAAAGTGCGCTAAGGGCTATTACCGCCCTGATGGCGTTCCGGTCCACGCTCCCCACGGCTGCATCCGTAAGTTTCATTCCGACTTGCTGTGGCTTAGACTTTAGGGAGGTCATCGGGCTAAATTCTGATTGGTTAGTAATTCCCTTAGTTTTCTCTCTCTTCATATTATTTGTTCTACTCCTTACTAACTGTGTGACCTCAGGCTGTTACATAGTCTCTATGAGCATCAGATTCCTTATGTATAAACGGAAGCCATAATCTATTCTCTAATATTAAATGAAATGCCAGCAAACCATTCAGAAAAATACTAAGCATTGGGCCTGTCACATACTCTGCCTGCAACGAGTGTTTTCTGTCGTTCTGGCATGTTTATGATCTCCAGTGATTTTAAATCTCATCAGAATTAGCATCAAGACAACATAGGAGTGATTTCACGAGGATTTAATAATAGTCATAAAAGTTAAAATAGTTACGCTTTATTGACCACTTGCTATGTACAAGGCATTGCCTACATGATTTCACAAATGTCTTATTTAATCATCACAACAAATAAGATACTAAATTATTATTCTCATTTTTAGATATAGGGAAATCAAAGGATCCAAGTAGTTAAAGATTTCGGCTCAGGTGACAGAACCACCAGCTGGTCGATCCAGGGTGGTTCACATCTGTCTGGCAGCGTTGTAGCATGCCATACCACACCCGTTATACAGAAAGACGCTACTGGTTTTTGTTTTTCCTGTGGAATTGGCAGTCGTAGGTCAGGTTATGGACTATGTCCTACATGTGTAATTTATTTGGTTCTCTTATGTTCTCTGGCTGTTACATTTAGAAAGCAATTCCAGTCCTGAAATTGATTCTGTGCCCACCTCCTCCCCAAATTCATTCATCATGCCATTAACGTTTGAGGGCATCAAAGTCCAAAGAACGTGGAAACTCTGATTTGTTTCTACCTAGGGCATCTTAGTTGTGAAAGGTGTGTTCCTGTTTTCCCTCCGTCTCCCACATCATCCCATTAAGTGTGTGTATCACTTTTCATGTGCCTGCAAAGGAAGGGCTCTGGCAAAGGAAAACAGGACCTTGTGAATACAGTCATGCCTTGTTAGGAACCTCAGTGTTCCATCACTTTTCTAGTTTCTTTCTTCATCACTGAAGTGGTCTCATGGAGAAATTAGAGGCTTAGCATAAAGAATCCACAGGACACACAAATCCTAAACAAATTAAGCAAAGGACAGCAGGAGAAGCCAGGCTTGGGGGATGCTTGGTGCTCAGGACTTCTCCATCCTCCCAGTTCCTCACAGGACAGGAACTCAGCTGAGCTAGGACAGTATTTTCACTGCCCAAGGTAAGGACTTTTGCCTGGTCAAGGGAAGCTCCCAAGTGAGGGGGTTACCAAACATCTTATACCCCAGGTGTGTCCCTCTGGAATGCAAACCTCTTAGTCATGTTGGCTGCAAAATCTGCCTTCAGTAAGCCGCGTCCCTAGGTTGTAACATTTGGGTGACGGAAACAATCCTACTGTGCTGTCCGCAGATTCTTTATCAAGTCTAGGCATCCCACACTTGGGTCCACGTCACAACTGTGTAATTGTGACCACTGTGTGGACATTCATAGTTGGCTCATGGCTGGGAGAGGCTGTGCCCACCAGACCTGCCAGGAGCTGCAGCGCACGCCTGCCCAGCCCCTCGATGGTGGTCTGTGCAGGCTTTGCCTCCTGCACGGTATGCTGGGTGGTGCACAGTGTCATAAACCACATTCTTGAGAACGTCTAAGTCTGACTGCTCATTCAGGTTTGTCTCTGAGGGCCTGTGGGTTTCGGTCAATGCAGACCATCAACCAGGCGTGAAATGGAAACCAGGCTGTGCCCTTTCAAGATTAACCGTAGACCGGTGATAAAGCATTTGACATTGCCCGCGAAGTATTAGGATGTATTTGCTTTACGAGGTGCAGCGAAGGACTGACCCTTTGAAATCTGGGATTCCTCTTAGCCTGCAGCTGTAACCCCGAGCACGCGGACGACTGTGAGCAGGGCTCAGGCCGCTGCTTCTGCAAGCCGAATTTCCGTGGAGACTACTGCGAGGAGTGTGCAGCCGGATACTATGATTTCCCGTTTTGCTTGAGTGAGTACCAGCTGCGGAAGGAGGGGCCTCGCTGCTCAGCACACACCTGGGCTTTGGGCATCAGCGCCCTGGGGCGTGGCAGGTGGGGCCAGGGGGAAACGGGCCAGGAAGGCTGTATTTGTGTGAAAGTGTCCCCCAAAGTCTGGAACATCAAATTTATGTGAGTAAGTTTCATAGTGTTATTTATCTCCAAAGTGTTAGACTGTACCATAGGCATTCCCATCTCAGTAGGTCAAAGGGTCACATGGTGGCAATTTCAACTTAATAGTAATCCATGTGTGTGGTTTTTCTTCATAAACCTAGAAGAGATGTTATGGGCTTCCAGATGTTCGTTTGCATAATGCAGTGTGTATCGTGCTTCCAGTGTCCGGGGAGGGTGTGTCTGCTCTTCCTCACAGTACAGTAGGCCCCCACCTCACCCCCCTGCCATGACCTAAGTGAACAGACATCTCAGCATCTCAGAGATAATTTGTTAGAAACACTTTAGAGCATGAAGCAGGAGAGTCTGTGAAACCAGCTATGCAGGTTGTGACAAGAGCCGTGGTCCTGTTTGTTCTGCAGAGTGTAAAAACTGGACTCCGGTGTTAAGACAGAGAAACACTGTTCCAGGAAGAGCCACCCCCCGTCCCCCATAGCTGCATTAGTTCCTGCCCATTCCCACCTCACAACTCGACCATCTCAGGAAAAGCGTGTTGAGTCGTGGGGCTATGTGGGCAGGACACGTCACCATCTGTCCTGGCTCCCACCTGCTGTCCCAGGGTCATTATTAAACTGGCACCCATTTCCACTGTCAAGTATCCCGGTTTGGAGGATGAATTATTTAATTACCTTATATTGAAAGGAACTGATTTTTAAGCCCAAACAGAGTAACCCTGAATCAGAGCTTAATCAATTTAGAATCCAGAACACAACATTGTAAATCAACTATATTACAATTTAAAAAATTCAGAATCTTTTGATTATAAATCAATAAAAAATGTTAAAAAAAATTCAGAATCTTTAATTATTGAATGGAGCCTGAGCAGAAATTGCATTTGCAGACGCAAAATTTTAGGGAAAACAACTTGAAAGAAAATAGGTTTTAAAAGCTAGTCTCAATTTTACATAAAAAAAGAAAAAACCCAATACAGATGCTAAATACGCCCAGCTCAGCCCTGCTGGACGGAGACTTAGCCACTGTGAGCACAGAACACCCGCTTCTGTTCATTAAGGCACAAATCTGGATGTCTGACCACCCTAGTTTCTATTCCTGATGCATTTTAAGTATAATGATACTGTCTTTCTTTCCATTAGTCCACATGCTGCATTCCACTGAGTTAGAGAGGGCTGCTTCCTAGTTGGTGCCATTTAATGTTTTGCTTTATTGTCTCCTTAATCTTTTTCTAGGGATTCCCATTTCCCCTATTTCTACTCCAAGTCCAGAAGGTCCCATAGCTGGAGATATAAAAGGTGAGTAACTTCTCTTTCAGTTTAACTGCAGTGAGACATGTTATGCTCCGTATTCTTTTCCTGCTTCCTATGCACACAGCTGTGTTCAAGTTCAAATCGTCCTTACTGGACCGTGGTGGGTGCCTTGCAGGGGCGTCTGTTTGGGCTTCTCCCATCCCATCATTCTCTACTCCAGTCTGTGTGTGCAGCGGCCCTCCTGGATTAAGGGAGCTAAGCAGAGCTTGGACTGTATACCACTAGTTTTGCTCAAAAACCCTCAGTGGCAGTCAGTTGCCTGCTGTGTTGTTTGCTTCTCCGTAAAGAGACCCTGAGAAAGGAACTGAGTGCAAGCAGTTAATTTGGGAGGTGACCCCAGGAGACACCAGTAAGGGAGAGAGCCTGGGACTGAAGGGAGCCATTATGAAGATGCATTGGCAAGCGAGGTCCTCCTGCAGCCCCCCAAGCTGCTGCCCTCTGAGTGACTCTGGGAGAGAGCAGCGAACTTGCTCAGCATCATCCCAGCTGAACAGACAACTTCACTTACCTGGGTGGAGGGCTGCCTCTGGGACATTAACTCTCTGGCACTTTGAGCTTGGCCTTCAGGAGTGCTGAGGAGCTCCTGCAGCCAGAAATGTACTCAGGGCAGGGAGTGGCAGGGGTGGGCAGGAATCAGTTTTTGAGTTCCAGTTCTCCGGCAAGTATTGTAGCTCTGAGGGTGGGCTGGAGGCAGCACTGGTCATCAGGGCTGTGGAATAAATAAAACCGAGAGAGAGGTTACAGAAGGTGAGGTTTGCAAATGTAGATAGGTTGTCAGGGACGTCCTCTCTGAGGAGACAATGGAGCAGGGACCTGAGCTCTGCAGGTGTCCAGGGGGCATCCAGACTCAGGAAGGAGCAAGTGCAAAGTCATCGGGGCAGGACAAGCCGGGGGTGTTCACTGAACAGAAAAAAGACTGGATGTGTGAAAGCAGAGTGAAGGGAGGGGGTGAGGAAGGGCTTCCCGGGGACCAGATCGTAGGCCCTCGAAAGGCACTGCAAAGACTTAACCTCTGCTCTGATGAGCGGGAGCCATGTGGAGTTCAGCACAGGGAAACGACGTTGCATTAGGATCTTTGTGGCGACTGTGCTGAAAACCAGCTATGGGAGAGAGGAGAAGATGCAGGGAGGCCATCACAGTGATCCGTCAGGAAGGGATGGTATCAGTGGAGGTGACAAGAGGTGGACAGATTGTGGATGTAACCTGAGGATAGAGCCGGCAGGACCTGCCAGGGGCTCGCTGGACAGACGCGGACTGTGAGAGGCTTGAGGGGACTCTGAGGTGACTCCACGGCTTCTGGGTGGAGCAAGCAAGGAAGACTTGCCATTTATTGAGCCTGGAAAGGCTGTAAAATAGGAGAAGGCAGAGCGCATGGACCGGCTCAGGGAGGCGCAGGCAGACCCGGTGGTGGGGGCGCGTGGACGCTCCCTTCTGTTTTCTTTTTCCTTTTGTGCAATGAGATTCAAGGTCGGGGGCAGAAAGTGGGGATGGCGGGAGGCCTTGGAGTTGAGGAGAGAGAAGGAATGAAAGGGTCGTCCTGGAACGTGGGGGAGTGGATGAGCTTGAGGAATGTTGTAGGCTTTGGGGGCAGCACGGGGCGCACCTGAGGTCAGCTCCAACGTGACCCAGTTTCCCCACCTGTGCTGTGTCCTTCTGCCTGCTGCACCCAGTCCTCTGAGCAGACCACATGTGGGGTGTTGTCTTGGGGACAGCAGACATGCTTGACTTGCTTTCCAATACCAACAGTACCTGCCGTGGTCTCCTGCCCCCAGTGGGCGTCAGCAGGTGCTCCCTAAAATGTTTGTCGTTTGGCCAGGCTGGAACTCAGCTTTTGAGCCTTGATTACAACACACATCTCTGGCTTCCTTCCACAAGCATGTTTTAAATCTTCCATTGTGGAAACTGGTCTGTTTCCAGTAACCCCTTTGTTATCCTGTTCCTTTTTCTCTGCAAGTAGACTGGTGGTGACTTCAGGGAAGGAAATTTAATTGAATGTGAATACATCTGTTACAAAATACTAGGGAATCCTTAGAACAAGGCCTTGAGGAAAAGAAGTTTCAATTAGTGCAATTAGACTTATTTGGGAATTTGAAGACATAGATATCCACTTCAATTTGGTTTTCTACCAGTGCATTTTAAAAACACCCAATTTGGGGCCTAACTTCTGGCAGTGAACATTAAAAGCACAAACATCTCAACTACCAGGAGATACACAGCACAGGGTGGCACCAAGTCCCTCCCACCCCTGAGAATCTGAATTCATTAAAGCCCACTGATGTTTCCAAGTCATCTAATACAGTCGTGCTTAAACAGGGCTGTGTTTTAGAATCCCGTGCTTTTACCAAATGTAAATTCCTGTATTTCACCCTCAGATCTTAATCTAGATTTCCAGGGGTGTGGGCCAGGCTGGTATTTTGAACAGATTTTCCAGGTGATTCTGATGTATGTCCCTTGTTAACAGCCACTGCTCTAGTTAGTAGGAATTCCTATTTAGTGGTTGGCAGACTTTACTGTAAAGATAAAGATAGTAAATATTTTCAGCTTTGTAGACGAAGTTGCAAGTACTCAACTCTGCTGCGGTAACATGAAGGGAACCAGAGACAATACGTAAATGAATGAACTTAGCTGTGCTCCAGTGAAACTTTATTTACTAAAGCAGGGATGGATCTGGTCCTCAGGCTACGGTTTACAGATCCTGGGATTAAGTTAGCATCTCTGAGTTTGAGATTCCACACCCAGGCAATGACGTTTTACCAGGAGATTCCAATGTGCAGCCAAGATGGAGAACTACTGTTCTAGGAAATCCACAGGCTCAACTCCAGACGCCTGAAGCAAAGGAGACTTGAAGCACAAAGAGAACGGTTTTGCGCGTCGGAATGTTTTTAGTTTTTTTGTTGTTGTTCTATTTCGTGACTCTGGATATTATTTGGCTTTTCTGGGTCCAAGTGATCATCCACAACCATGTAACATTTATTTTAGGAAGTCGACGTTTCATGGACACATCTTCTCTTTTTGAAAATGACAGAATGCACAAAACTCTCACTCTAGAGGGGCCTGGGCCCACGGGCATGGGCACACTTCTACGCCTCCGAGTTCAAACAGAGAGCAGTGACAAGGGAATTCAGCAGGTTCAGAGCAACTCTAGGCTCTTACTTTAGGAGATTGATGCCGTCTTGGGATGATTGTGTAAGGCGGCCCGTTTGGCCTGAAGACATGGCCGCCTGGAGGTTTCTTGACAAATACCACGGAAAGGTTTTGATTTCCGCAATCACTTTGTAAGGAGCTACTTGCCCTTGCCAAAGCTTTGAGTCAGTGTGGTCGGGGCTGGGCCCGTGCTAATGACTGGGAACTCCGAGAATTCGGAGAGGCTGGAGACAGCTGGCTGTCATGTGCCTTCCTGCTGTGTCCCTCCCTGTCCTCCCCAGGCTGCGCATTTCATCTGCCTGGCGGGGTAGGTCCGCTGCTGTTGGCGTGGAAACCTGCCAGATAAGACTTGGAGAGGGACAGGTGAGTTCTGGTAGCTTGGCTTGGAGGCTCTGTGTAGATGCCACTAAAGTGGAATTCGAGGAATGATGTTTACCGAAGAGAACGGTCATCCTGAATGTATAACATATTCTTCATTCACTGAACTCTTATTAAGTGCCTACTCTGTCCGAGGCATGGCCAAGGCAGCTGCCTGCTCACAGTCCCTGCTCCCTGGACGCTCCCACGCCTGCAGGAGACACGTGGGCCAACAGTTAGAACAGCAGGAGTTAAGGCTGTGAGCGGCCATGGGAGCAGACAGGAGGGGCAAACTTACAGCCTTACCGAAGGGATGGAGGGAGGGAGGAAGGCAGGAAGGCAGGCAGGAAGGAAAGAAGGAAGGATGGAAGGAGGAGTGGGAGGGAGGAAAGAAGGAAGGAAGATGGTAGAGGTTCTGCAAGGGCTTCCCTGGACCAGGAGGAGGAGGCCTCTGGGCCAAGTCTTGGCACACAAGGAGTCGGGCAAGTGGAGGGGCAGCTAAGACAAGGCATGAGGATGGGGGGGGGGGGGATGGCAGGCGGGTCACTGGGACTGAGTCACCAGGTTGGGGAAAAAGTGGGAGAATTGAGTCTTAGGGGAGGGAGAGGAGAGGATCAGGACCAGACCAGAGTGGGCTGCAGGGCTCAGATGCACAACCGCACCCCACCTAAGGGGGCGTCACAGCCACTGAGGGTGTTGCAGATAGTGTATATGGTGAGCGATTTTACGCAAGTGACAGGGAAGCATCTTGAGGAAGGGACACCTTTTTCTAGTTTGTGCAAGGTTCCACGTGGGCTCTGGCAGCCTGGAAGATTTGGCAGGGTCTCTGTATCACAATGTCAAGGACTTTGGATTGTGCCCTGAAGGAGTTGCGTCACTGCTGAGGGACTGAAACTGGAAAGTGATACGAAAAGACTGGTGTTTCAGGAAGATCATTCTTGACACCAGTATGGGGAATAGATTGGAAGAGGCAAGATGGGAAGTGGACAGCCTTGTTAGGAGGCTCTCGGAATAATCCAGGCAAACAGGGTGGAGGTCCTGGAGGAAGGTTCTGGAACTCTGGAAGAGAGGAGAATTCCAGACACTTTCTTGAGATATAGGCACTGTGATCTGGTGATGAGGTGTGGGAGGGGAGCGGAAGAGAGAAGTCAGGGGCCTCGGAGGTGTCCAGCTCCAGCGCTGTGTGGGAGTATTTGCTAGGTGAGTTAAAAAGTGAATTTCAGAAACAGAAATTTAAAAATGCATTGGTACCAAATGCTTTCTGTTTACAAATGGTTGTAAATCGGGATTCCTTAGACTTCAATACTGCGTAAAGTTCAAGCCTCTCACTGAATCCCAGTGCCTGGGTTAATGCCAAGACTGTAGTTGACAGTAAACCTCAGCATTTCTGTGACCTTCTCAGCCTGCGGGGCCGTGGCACTGAGACCTTGTGTGGCAGCTGTGATGGATGGTCAGGGCGGTGCTCACGCCAGCCTGGGTTCCAGAGCTTCCCTTGTGATGAACGTGCCCTCGGACACGTCCAGTGCCCTGCTTGTCAAATTAGGCGGCTGTTCAATTAACGAGTTAGAGCAAGTTAGAGGTGAGGCAAAGACTGTGAAGCTGTTCTGATTTACCCGGTCTTTTTTCTTAATTATTGTAAAAAGAAAAAAAAATTCCATAACTTTGTTACTCACCTTTTACCTGAAAAAGGGCAGAGGGAAGGAGTGGGGTTTAGCTCACTTTTCAGACTATCTATTATTTGAACCCTTGTAGAAAATCTTTCCAAAATGCATGAGACTTCCCTTCCTTGTTAAATAGGGGGAACCCAGGCAAATCTTGAAGCCTTTCAGGGTCTTCTGCAAGGGACCATTTTGCAGATTTAGGTGCTAATGTTGTTGATAGAAATGCAGATGTTTTAAACATGAGAATGGCCTGAATATGTATACTAATGTGGGACACACCTTGAACATGGCTTTTAAAATCAGTTATTGGCATGTCTTCTTGGCATAATAGGAAGAGGACCTGGGCTCTACCCACAGGGGTAGATGCTAAAAGGTTGTAGGTATTTTGCAAACTAGTGCCTACCTTGGACGTTCCTGAGTGGCATCTCTGATCTCTCCTGAACAGATGTTTCGCTTCCCCAATAAGATGTGGTCTTCGGGGCAGGAATGTCTAAGCCATAGATAACTCAGGATCTGTGTCTCCATGTCAGACACCTGGGCGGAGGGAGAAACTCACAAAGGAACGGAGGACGGAGGCCCCTCTGAAAGTGTCTTCTCCTCCACAGGCTGCGACTGTGACCTGGAAGGTGTTCTCCCTGAGATATGTGATGCCCGCGGAAGGTGCCTGTGCCGCCCCGGGGTGGGCGGCCCGCGGTGTGACGCTTGCCGCTCAGGTTTCTACTCCTTCCCTATTTGCCAAGGTAAGTGGGCAACACGTCCAGGGTGCCCATCGGTCCGCGAGGTCAGTGTCCTCCTGAGGAAATGCAGAGGCTCCTTCGGGCAGAGCTCTGCCTGCAGTTTCATGAATGAGCCCCTGGCTGACATAGGTATGTTACGTGTGACTGTCCTCCTGGCCCCGCCACGTCACCTCCTTTCTCTTGTTTTGCCTGCCCTGTCCTCCCTGGTGGTCAAGCCCATGGGCTCTGGAGTCAGCGCCTGGGTGCAAGTCCTGGCTCTGGAGAGGAGGTGGTACCTGAATGGTGTTTAGGACCCTGCCGGGTAGACGAGGGGAGGAGGCAGGGTGTTCCAGGGAGAGGGAGCAGCACACACAGAACCACCAACTCCTCGCTCTCCACTTAGTACCCCGTCCTAGTGAGAGTCACTGAAGCGAGTGGAGGCGGGGAGGGAGGAGGAGGTGGTGGCCCAGGCTCTAGAGCGTGACAGGTGTACAGTAAATGTTGGGTGAACAGCAAATGAATGAATGAATTTGCCCACATTCTTCTCCTCCGTCTCCTCCCCACTGCCTGCCTGTGTTCTTCTCCCAGTGGCTAATGTTGTAGGGAAAACGAGGGGACAGAAAGAAGGAAGACTGAGTCAGGGCTCAGGGCAGGAACTAAACAGAGACAGGGACTCGCTGTGGGTAACTAGGTGCTAACCTGAGTCATGAAGGCTCTAGGCTGGACGTCCAAGGAGGCTCCCAGGGGTTAGACCCAGACGGCTGTGGTGCATCTCAGGGACAGAAGCACTGCAATCCTGCCGCCTCCATGGCCATCCCGTGGTGCCCAGGAAGCCAGACG
Source organism: Camelus ferus (assembly GCF_009834535.1). Taxonomy (NCBI): domain Eukaryota; kingdom Metazoa; phylum Chordata; class Mammalia; order Artiodactyla; family Camelidae; genus Camelus; species Camelus ferus. The sequence goes on from NC_045719.1 coordinate 9,673,825, forward strand.
GGACACCGCAGAGAACCTCAACCTTCCTAATCTTCTTCCTGTTCTTATTTGCAAAACCCAGTTGGCATTCAGAACCCAGCTCCAGGGGAATCTGGGAAGTGCTGTTTCTGGCTTCCAGCCTCCGAACGCAGGAGGAAGTTAGCATCGATGCCAAGCGATGTCATCCACGAGGTCAGCCACACTGAGGAGCTGGGAGAGCAGGACAGGGCAGGAAGGACCTGCCTCGAAGCAGGAGACAAATGGCAGAGAACAAGGTTCACATTCGCTATCAACATGGACAAGTTCCTTAACCTCTCTGCTCCTCAGTTTCCTAGTAACAGTGCCCGCCCTGTGACATGTCAGGGTCATGCAGGTTACGTGTGCACTGACGTGTCCGCTCTCAGAGCCTGGGGAGCACACACTTGTATGGCAGCTATCATTCCGTTAGCCCTCCTTTCTCTGCCCTAGACGTCCCTCTACATCCCTTTAAGAGCCTGCAGCCCCAGCCCCAGTTGAGCTCCCTGTTTGCACAGATGTCTGTGTGCTTGTGCCCAAGCCCTTCCTTTTCCTCCTGGCCCCATGACATGTCCTGGTCACAGACCTCTAGCCTCTGCCCCACTTCTCAGCCTCTGCCTCTCTGGGGCCACAGAAGCTCTCAGCTGTCCCTGCCCAGAGATTCGGTCACCCGGCAGGTGGGAGGGTAAGGAAAGGCAGCGGGTACCTTTTCTTTCTCTGCCTTGATTTCAACCAGAGAAATTGGGTGTTAGAATTTGGGATGCCCAGTGCATTTCCCGTGGAAACGTCCATACAGGTGACGCTCGTGGTGGAGTTGTGTGAATCGTGCTAGATGTAGAGTCTGTGCCAGGCCGACTCTGGGCTGGTGCGGCTGGCTCGTCCTAGTGCGTGTGTCGTTCCTGTGGAACGGTGAAGTTTTGGAGCACGAGGCAGGGATGCTTACATTTCCATGTTAAGCTGGAGACACCAAGTCTGTCATTGACAAAATGAAAAAGCCAGCAGGAGGGAGACGGGATGGAGGCCTGCCATTTCAGATGTCCACTAGGGGCCAGACTTGGAGGAGCTCATGCCGGGAGTTGGCAAGATCACGAGTAGTGAAGACGAGGTCTGTTCGACAAAAGCAGGACGAGAGTTCAGGGCAGCCGTGTGGCTGGTTTCATCCCCTCCACCGGATACTTACACTGGGTCGACAACAAGGAAGCACTTTCTGGCCGCCGTTTGTTTGTTTGTTTGTTTATAGTGGCCCAATCACATCTTAAATGGAAACTCTTTGGGGGCAAGGAGTGGACAAGAGTGTCTCATGTTAACTTTCTACGTAATCGGCTGACATTCATATTGGTTCTGCTTCAGCTGCCGTCCTTTTAGCAAAAGCAAAACGTTCTTATGGCTGAAAGTGTCTCAGAGGTTTCCTTTTTTCCTCCTCTGTATCAGCCACAATTCCAGACTCATCCTGGCAGAACGAATTGCAAATATGCCAACCTCATCATTCTCCTGGACAAGACTGCCTGTTAGCTTGTGCCTTTGTGTTTTGGATACAGAGGTGAAGAGTAATACAACATTTTAAGAATGCTCTTATCCACATTTCTTTACTTACTAGAACTAATTCATTTTAAGGTGGGTGGAAAATGCAACGGTATATTTGGGATAAAACAGAGGGAATTTTCAGAACAACAGAGTAAGGGGTCTGTAGACCTTCTTTCTAGCAAAACAAAACACCAACTGGTGAAATTAAAAAAAAAATCATTTAAAGGCTCTGAAAATTGTCCTGAGGTCATACAGCAAACGAAGAAACATTTATTTAAGAAAATACAGATCTCAATAAGAACAATGGGAGCCTGTGATGTTTGAGCTCCATTGTCTCCTCCCAACCCCTGCCCCAGCTCTGTGTTATAGAAGCTCTACCCTGGGCAAGAAAATGGGGGTTCACTCTTTTCCAAACTCCCAGTCTGGGGCTACAGTTTCACGCCAGCAGCGGCAGGATGCTGGCATTTCTCATTGCCCCCAGCCCTGTGCTGCAGAAGCTCCATTCCAGGCAGGCTCAGCAGAGGACCAGGTCTGTCTTTCCTTACCCAGCCCCCACTTGTATGGTGGAGACTCTCCGCCAGGCACCACAGGCTGAGAATACTGGGGTCCTGGTCATCCCCACCCCAGCTGTCTCATCGAGTAGAGGTTCCAAGCTGGGAGGGGCAAGCAGGGAATGACCAGGAGCTACCACTCTCACCCCCACTGCCTGCTTGGAGAGCAGGAGCGTCACTCCAGGAAAAGCAGGTCCTCATTTTCAGCGCTAGTGGCGCAGTGATCGATCTTGGTGTTTAGCAATTAAAACGAGGCAAGATAGCTCTGATACAAGCCAAACAGCAGGGCAGTCGGACGTTTAATACAGAGAATCAGAGTAAGTGCAGCCAAGAAGGGCCTTCCTGGTATCATAGGTCATTCTGGAAGCTGGGAAGGTTTCTTGCACGTGCTAGATTGTGCCCACTCAAGAGTAATCAGAGCAAGATACAGGGCAGACTCAAAGACATCCCCCAAGCTGCACGCAAACGCACAACACAGGGTGGAAGCCTCAGTGGCACAACCTTTAACCAAACACTGACTGGACAAGCTGCTCTGACACATTGCTCAGTAAATTGCAGCAATAACCTGATAAATCCATTTCACCTGAAGATATTTTTATGTCCACATACACTGGATAATTCCTTCCCAAACCTGTTCAAGGGGCAAGAAACCACTATGTCTTGTTTTGTACGAATTATCTCTAGGCCAGGAGCAGGGACCAAGTAGATGACCGTAAGGAGCTAGTTCGAGATGCAAACCCTGCTTTATCTTACTCCTTAATCTTCTCTTTACTCTTCTGCCTTAAACCTAACAAGAAAGAAGGGTCTATGTGTCCATGTCCTGAGACTTGACCTTAAACTTGGTTATCTGGCTCATGTATTTGGAGCAAAAGTGAGAACCAAGCAATAAGATCTCCCAACCCTGGTTGCCTCTGGACATTAAAAAAGCACACCCCTAAAATGTGCATGAAAATCCATGTATTTTGCTGCTAAAAGAAGCCCAGAGGTCCTCTCCCACCATTCCTCCTCTTCTTCTTCTTCTTTTTTTGGGTGATAATAATTGTACTAAGTTTGATTATTTGTTTTCCAAGCTAAACCCAAGGGGAATTAGAAACATGAAATTAGGGAAGGAAAGTTGCCAGGGCAACAAGCTAACAGTAAAGCAGGAAACAGAAAAGCAGACATGAACCTTAAGAAGTACAGCAGTCTGAGGCCACTAACCAAGGGCAAATAATTTTACCCAACGCAGGAGCTACTGGGAGAGTCACCCTTAGAGAGGGCTAACGAACACCCTAGTGACCGCTCTGGGTCATAAGACAACTGTTATGTCTAAGTATCTCTTTCTGAAGGAAGGAAGGTATAGAGTATCTTTTAGTAAGAGGACTGTTTTGTGAGAAGACTTTTAAAATGGGAACATTTTGGTGAATCAAGATTCACTTAGCATTCTACAATTTCGTGGGACGGAAAAGTTGACCTAAACCAGTTTAACGCAAGAATTTGTTGGTTGTAGTTGAACAGTTCAGGCATATTTGGTTTCAGATCCAGGGGCTCAAAAGATGCTGGCAAGGTCTGCCAAGATTTTCTCCATCTTTCAACTTGGCTGCCTTGTATGTTGGCTTCATTCTTAGGCCTCAGGTGATGGTAAGATTGTAGCTAACAGCCCTAGGAAACACATTGCTATGGGCTGAATTGTGCCCCCTCAGATCCATGTGAGGAAGCCCTAACCCCCAGGGTGAGTGTATTTGGAGTAAGGAAGTACAGTCATTTCTGGGTATCCTGTTCCTCCACCTGTTCCTCAGTTCCACCGAGTGTGGATGAGGGCGAGAGAAAGCAGCGTTCAGGCTTTGGGATTCCAGCAGGATGGAGGGAGGCAGTAACCTCAAGTCCTGTCTCCGTGAACCGGACCAAAGTACATCTAGCCTCAGAGAACCCACCTCTGCTTAAGAGCTCTTTCCCCAGTTTCACTGGACGTGCACCATTGCCTCATTCCGGTGGGGTGTAGGGATCTGCCCCGAAGTTTGTTCTTCCAGATTTGAACCGTTAGGCTCTGGAAGACTTTGGGACACTCCAACATTCTGTCAGCGATGGTCTCCCTTCTCCAGTGCTCTCCTTTTCTGACAGCTTTTTTAATCTTTTAAAATTTTTTCCTAGGGGGTGGCATTGAAGCCAGTGGCTTGAAGCTCAGACTCACTGAAATCTGAACTTGGTCTAGCTTCAAGGGCTGACCCAGTATTTTAATCTGTGATCTTTTTTAGATGAAATTGATTGCTTGGCTCATGATTTTAGAATCAAATCAGCGTGGCCCCAAATGCTACATCAGATGGTCTGCTATGTTCTAGCCAAAAAAATGTTCGTATGGCTTTGTGCTCTGCATTGCTTTAAAGGTTTTAAAAGTCTTCTTTAAGAGAATTTAAAAACCCTTCTTAATTGTTCTTGCCAGCTGCAGTCCGGCGAGTCTTTATGTTTTGCATTAACTTAATTTCATCCAGACTTCTCTAAGCACAAGGCTGCCTCCTTCTCATTTTATTTTTGACTCAGTCAAGTGCCCTGCAGTTAGTTTTCTTTCTTGTAGGTCAAATTGTAGGTGCGGGGCTGCGTGGGAGAGCTGTCCATGTGTACTGAAAGTTTACATGTATGTTGACGCCTGGCTTGGCCACAAAACACATGTTGACTCTGGTAACTTGGTCATTTGAGGGTTTACTGTTCCCTTTTCCTCCTCTTTGTCCCTCATTTCTACATTCCTTTCCTTCATTTTTCTCTTCCTCTTCTTTCCTTCCTTCTCCCCCTTTTCCAGTGCAATTGCTAAGTAGCAACTAGTCAGCCCTTGGAACAGAGGCCAGGAGGGTGGGAGTGTGGAAGCAGGGGTCCTCCCATGACTAGGAGCTTAAGGCACTCGTGCTATAGCTGCCCCCAAACCTCGGTGCCCCAGGGCCCAAACAGTCCCCACCGGAATTTGCTGTAGTCCTTGGGCTTTGGTTGTAGGTCATTCCTTAGAAAACTCCTATACATACGTGGTGGCCCGTGCAAGGTTAGCCTCCTACCTGTCAGCATGTTCTCGTGAATCACAAACTGGCCCCAGGAAGAGACCCAGGGTGCCGGTCGCTGGCAGATGGTGCTGCAGGGGGAAGTTTCTGACCTGGGATGCTCCCGGGAGAGCCCTCCCAGCCTTTCCAAGGCGGGAAACAAAACCCACAGGGCTGGGCCAAGTTCTGTGCGATTTTGCTTTGAACCAGTCCTTTACTTTGTGGTTTACTGTTTGTCTAGGAGAACATTGAGGTGGCTGTTTGGAAGAAGCCTTAAGATTTTCTGTAGATTTGATCTGCCCTCAGCCCGCTCAGCCAGAGAGGGGGAAGGTGGTGGCTACTGTGGAACTGTGGAGGTTGGCTTCGCGGTTCTGAACTGCAGGAGGCACCAGCCTGCTTTTTCAGCAGAAGGAAAAGCTTTAAAATCACAGGCAATGGGAGTACCTCCGAAACAGTAAGGAGCCCTGTTTACCGTGTAATTTACGTGTTGTCTTGTAAGTGAGCGTCTTGGGGAAGAGGATGGCATTCTTGGGGAAGAGCGGCATTGGGGAAGAGGGGGCAGTGCCTCTCACAGGCAGACTCAGAGAGAGAACACACAGCAATAGAGCCGCAGGGCTGGACTGGGAAAAGGATTTCGATAGTTGTTTATTACTTCGTTTAACAAATATCTACTTGGCATATAGTAGGGGCCAGGACTGTGCTTGATGCTGGAAGGTTTGGGGGAGCACAGCAGCCAAAACCCCCGATTCCCTGGACCTTTCTTATCATTTTCCTTTATACTCATTGGAAACAAAGGTGTCTTCAGTAGAAGCACAGTAAGGAGCAGATGAGAAGAAAATACTCCAGAAACTTTGAAGGACCTGGATCAAAACAGAGAGCAGAGTTAAAATATCTGTAAGGCCTTATAGTATTTCCAAGAGTGAGAAAAAGGCTGCCAGCATTGGGGTTTGGGTTTGGGATTTGGCAGCTTTCCTTGATATTGGATTGAAATACAAAGGATGATGCCAGATTGAGAAACTCATGGTTTGGGATAATGGACATGCGTTTAAGGCAGTGCCTTTGTTGTCACCTCTGGAGTGTTTCTGCATCTCCTGAGGCTCCCTGGACAAGCGCTCTGGCCCTGGGAGTCAGTGTCGGAGTCACCCACATTATACTGGCTGGAGCTGCCCCCCTGTGCTCCAGGCTCCTACTGCTCCCCCGACTGCCTGCACGGATGTTTTCCTCTGTGCGTTCACTTTCCTGTAGGGCAGAATAGCAGAAGTAACCTGTGTTAGTCAGAGTTCTCCAGAGAAGCAGAACCTGTCGGATGTGTGTATGTATGTATATATGTATACATATATATATACATATATTTATAGATGTATAGATTTACTTTAAGGAATCGGCTCACATGGTTGTGGGGCTGGAACCTCTAAAGTCTGCAGGACTGGTCAGCAGGCTGGAGATCCAGAGAGGGCTTGATGCTGCAGCTGGAGTCCTCAGGCTGTCTGGAAGCAGAATTCCTTCTTCCTCCAGGACCTCAGTCTTTTCTCTTAAGGTCTTCAACTGATTAGATGAGGCCCACCCACACTGTGGCGAGTAACCTACTTTACTCAAGGTCAGCTGGTTTAAATATCAGTCACATATAACAAAACACCATTATAGCAGCATCTCAACAGGTGTTTATCAAATGTCTGAAGCCTGTAGCCTAGATAACATGCAAAAATTAATCATCACAGAGCCCAAGATTGTCTCCCCAGTAATCTGCCGCTAGTTAGGGACTTGATCTCTGCAGACAGGCCGGCAGGGAACCTGGGGCCATGAAAGAACGCTGACCCAGACAGCAGAAGAGCTGAGTCCTTGTCCTTTTGTCTGCCAGGAGCTGGCTGGGGGCACTAGGCATGACTCTTCACCTCTCTTACATTCGGTTTCTAGGCAGTGGTGCCGGGAACATTGCTTCACACCGTGTGGATAATTCTCCAGCCCTCTTCTGGATTTCTAGCTCATTGTGGTCAGGAAATGTGTGTTTTTCATATTCATCTCCACCCCCTCACCTAGTCATGGTGCCATTGAGCACAGTAGGCCTTCATTCAAAGTCTGCTGGATATCCGTGTATACAATAGGAGGGTGGAATGATGGTAAATTCTCCCGGGCCTGCCAGTCCCTAGCTGGGCCTCTCAGAACAAGTCACATAAACTGGTTGAAGTTCCAGGGAATTTGTAAATGAGGAGACGAGCAAAGTTTGCTTCCAGCAGGGAGTATTTTATGATTCCAACGAACAACTCTGGGCAAAAGCTACCATTATCATTAGCAGAGAAGAGCAGTCTCGGAGTAACTCACCACTCATGGGCCTGGGCTGAGTGCTGTCAAAGAGAGTGAAAGCGGCATGGTCTCATCCCTTCGGGAGCGCCGCGCTCCAAGGCTTAGCGCCGTGGGGCTTTGCAGAGCCCAAGGACGCCTGCAAGTAAATCACTGGAATTGGCACTTTATCTCATGGATCTTTTCTCTCCCAAGGCCTCAACAAGTGTGGAAAGTTTGAAACCTTGCAAACAGGTTGTGTATATATATATTCTTACTGCATACACCAAATATAAATTTGGAAGTCAGGAATACTAATCCACTGATCCCTATTAATGCAGCGTGGATTGGTGTTCAGAGCACCTCCTGAGCACTGGGGGACTAGATGATCACAATGGTGATGTTAACAGGAGTGAGCACTTCCTCTGTGCAAGCGCTGTGCATGATGCTCCCGATACCTTGTGGCTGCTGATTCTCTAGCGATCTCATGAGGGAGATGCTAGCATCAACTCTGGTTTCTAGAAAAGGAACCTGAGGCTTAGAGAGGCTAAGTCACGTGCGTGATTGTATGGCTCCTAAGTGGTGGGGCTGGTGCTTGAATCCAGAAATGTCTGTCTCAGAGACTGAAGCCCTTTGCTGCAGGCTAGTTCGGTGACCTTGGAAATGTCACTTAACTTCTGAACTTCACTCTGTAACAGTGGAATTCAACAAGGTAACTTTCTCCAGTTCTTAAGATGTGAAACCCTCCAGCTCGGGAGGTCAGTGGGCCATTTCCACTGCTCTCCTCTTCCCAGAAGCAGGTACTTGCAGAGTGAGTGCTGAGTGATGCTGAGTGAGTGACGCTGAGTGATGAATGATACTGCAGCCCTGTGGGAGGTTAAATGCAGACACTGGGTGGAACCTGGCTGGGTGGGACGGAGCAGAGAGGGGAATGGCCAGAATCTCTTCTCTCCATCCAAGCGTGTTTTATTCACCATCTTGAGGTGGAAGAAGGAAAACTGGCATGCTTTCCCCATCCATTCCCAACCCTGATGCATCACTTTTTTCACAATTAATCAGTTACACTTGACCTTGAGAAACGGAGCACGAGGAGAGGTGGACGGGGATAAAAGAGGGGAGAGTTGTAGGCCAGTCTGGACTGGAATGGTTTGCACTGGATCCCCAGTGGGATGAGGAAATTATTGTGGCCCCTCCACTGAGTCACATCCCCATCTGCTGTTCCCTCTATCTTCCTCTGATGAGCGAGCACCATTACTGAATGCGAGAAGCTTCCCTAAAGCCCTCGTCCATGGCCAGCCGGTCTTGCTGAATGTGAAATTAACAACAGCAAAACAAAGCAGAAAAACAACCAGGAGCACTTACTGATTGCTCAGTATGAGACAGGCACCGTCCTGAACTCTTTCAAGTGTTATCTTACTTAATCCTGGCAACAACCTTGTCAAGTAGACGCTAATATCATTCCCACTTAAGAAAGGGGAAACTGAGGCTTAGAGCAGTTAGGTGACTTGTTTCAGGTTCCAAGTCTGATAAGAGGTGGAGCTGGAACTTGGATTTGGGTCTTTCTGGCCCCACCTCCGTGCTCTTTTCTGGGTCCCATGCCCTGCTGCCCTGGGTCTAACTGAGGTCTTTTCACCCAGCCTGCCAGTGTTCAGCCCTCGGCTCCTACCAGACGCCCTGCAACCCAGTGACTGGCCAGTGTGAATGCCAGCCGGGGATCACTGGACAGCGGTGTGACAGGTGTCTCTCCGGAGCCTCTGACTTCCCCCACTGCCAAGGTAGGGAAGACACCAGGATGCCGGGGGGCGGGTTCCTCTCTGAAGTGGGAGCAGCCAGCCTCCCAGAGAAGCCAGCCAACCCCTGCAGACCCACCACTGGTCACCTCTACACGCTTGACCCTAATCTCCCTGGTTCCTCCCCAATTTTAGTCCATTGAAAATGCTCATGTCAGATATGCATCTTCAAAGAAATCTAAAATGAGTTTTTCCTAAAATTTTTAAGAAAATTTTCATGTGTTATAAATTTGTGTTTCTTGGCTTGCATGTGAGTTCTTTGTATAGCAGTGTGGCAAAGGTGACCCCATTAGCTAAGGCAAATTCCCAAGGCATCAGGGCTTCTCTCTGGTTCGGGGCTGTGGCACCGATGTGGCTGCTCTGTCCATAGTCCCCTGCAGGTGTTCTGACAGGTCACCTTGCTGGTGAGCAGAGCAGGCCTTTGCTGGGTTTCTGCTCCTCTCTCTTCCTGCCGCTGGCCTCCTGGGGGCCTGTGTCATCACACCTCAGCACAGGTCTGAGGGGCCGGGAGTCGGGTGAACCGAGTCTATTTAGTTTGGAAAGAGTGAGGCAAGGAGGAAATGCTGTCCCAGGTTGTCGGTCCTCATCCCTCCGTAGATACAGGAGGTGAGAGTGTGCTGGGCTCCGTAGCACAGGGCGCAGACCGAGGACGCCCCAGGAATCCCCTTGTGCGCTCGGTGCCTGCAGCCTCCAGTGGCAAGTAGGTCCTGACCGCTGCTTTCAGGGGAAGGACCCTTTCTCAGCTGAGAAAGGCTGACCCAGACGTTCCATCAGGAGGATGTGGTTTTCTCACAGCCCTTCCTGCTCCTGATGGCACTTGGAGCCTGGCATGTGGAGTCATTTGTCCAGATTGAGTCCCCAGAGCCTCACGGACCAGAATCCTTGAGACCAGGCTTTCTTGCCAGTGGAAACAGTAGCCAGCTGTCAGAGGAGGCTGCTCGCCCTAGAGAAGGCCTGGAGGTCCCTGGAGAGGGAGGCTGTCCTGGGCTGGGTGTCCTAGCCCCCACGGGCTCAAGAGTGGAAGGAAGTGCCGTGGGAAGTGCTGTGGCAGCCACGGCAGCCTGGGGAGGAGCCAAAGGCTCGGCAGGGCTGGGTTGGAAAACAGCAAGGAGCTGGAGGGTTGTGTTGATTATTACGGAAGAATTCGAGAGCATCGAAAGAGAGAGAGAGAAGATGACCAAGGGGAAAGCTGAAGCAAAGAAAGACAGAGAGGAGACAATAAAGGCAAAAAGTCTAGGGAGCAGCATGTAAGAAAACAAGATCATATTATGGGTTTATTTAAATTATTTAAAAAAGCAGGCTCAGAGCAGGCTTACCCAACCTCGCTTCATTTCTAATGCTGTATTGTAGTAATACTGAGACACTGTAAGATCCCAGTTTATTGAAGAGATTATATTGGGTTTGTAATACAATACTGACTAAGGCAAGAAAGCAAATTGATTTTAGAAATAATTTGAGTACAGATGGGGAATAAAGGGGCTGTGATAATTAAGGAATTAAGTCTTGGTTAACTAAAAAATGTACTTAGAAAATTCTGTAACATCTAATTGGGCAATTATAAAAATCTCTTGATACAATACTGCCCTCTTCTGGATAACCCTAAAGATGTTCAAAAATCTAGACTCCCAGTCTCCCCCTACATCATCAGTTAGAAGTGAACTTTTAGTAGTGGGCAGGGGGTAGAGCTGTTCAGTGGCAGAAGGGGTGATGTGGGGATTAAGGACCATAAAGATTATTCATGCTGTCTTTTTCTGAGTTACATGCGAAGTCCTTGACCCTCTTCTATCAAAAAATATAAATGTAGATGCACTAGTTTTAAAAACAAGTAAATCTTAAAAACAAAACAAAACAAAACAACTCAAAACATCAAAACACAGAGACAAACATTAAACCCCCAGACATTTAAAACATTTCTGAATCATACACAGGCTCCCGCAGTGCCTGCCATCCCGCCGGTACCCTGGACTCCAGCTTGGTGAGTAGAGGTTTGTAAAAGCAACTCTAACTATTGTTCTGATGCTTGCTTGAGACAAACACATTCGGGAGCTTCCTGAAATTAAAATGAAATTAAAGTAAGACCTGAGGCCAAGTTGCTTGAAGAGGCCATTGCTCTTTTTCAAAATGCATATGTGACACTGTGATTTTTTTTGAAAACAAAAGAATATGGTTTATTTAAACTTTGAATTCTAGGCTCCTGGCGTTTAGCTCTTACTATAGGTTACTCTGAGGGCATTGCCACCCAGGAGCCCTGCACATAAGCCTGACACATATAATCAAAGTTAAGAAAATCAAAGATTAGTACACATTTAATAAAGCTGTCTGTGTACAAAGAAATTGCAGTTTATTTACTATTACTCCAAGCACAATACTATGGCATTCTGATTCATTTTTCTAAACACTTTAGAAAGTTATCTGTCTTCTTAGCCTCAGAGCCTGGAGAAGCTGGAACAGAAGGGCTGGCTCTGCATCTTCACTCTGAGGCTCGGCAATGTTTCAGCAAGGCAGTGACCCTTGCACACTACAGAAATGCTTGCAGATAAACATAATTTTCTACTGACTCTCAGCATGTTAAATATTCAGATGTTTTTCCATGTGAGTTTATAGTCCATGCTGGAACAGAATCAACAGATAATGACAGTGTTACAAATAAGAGTAATTAAAAATGTTTCCTAAATTTTCCAATTTTGTTTTAAGCACAAACATGGATTATGTGTACAACAAATAAATAATAAAACGAAAGCAATGAGCAGGCTGTTGAAATCAACCCAGTACTTTTACTTCCCCTGGATACACTTAACTTACTTTTCACAACCAAAATGTGTTCTCTGTGACAAGCTTTGTTCAGAACACTTGTTTGGAAAGCTCTTAATTCTATGTCAGATGTTAGTGTGATTTTCTTTTTAAGGGGTATTGCCAATGCAAGCTTCATGTTGAAAGTCCTGCCTGTAGCATCTGCAAACCATTATATTGGAATCTGGCCAAAGGAAACCCCCATGGGTGTTCAGGTAGGTTCTCCTACATACAACATTTTACTATATTGTAACTTCCTTTTCTCTACCTCAGTGGCTAAACCCACAGAAGAGCTATTGACTTAATCTGTTCAATTTGTCTGAAATTCTGTATAAATGTTTTGATAGGTTTTTCCCCCCACTTTTGGCAGAACTTCTGTCATCTTCAGAATCTCAGCAAGGGATTTATATCCTGTTTCAATATGTATTATGTTGTCTGTGATGGACGGCAGCTGCTTGATAAACGGTTTTTCTGCCTTGTTTTTATAATCCACTCTTTCCGATTTAATTTTATTTCCTTTTATGCTTAGATTGAAGCCAGGATAGGAACTTAAAAACCACCAAGCTTAAGATGGCTAAGTGGAGCGAATATCCTTCCATAGGGTGTAATTTCATGTGAGCATGTCAATAATGACCTTGACATCAGAATGAAAAAAATCCCACGGTGTTGCAGCGTTTGTCTTTTATGCATGGTCGTAAATGAACGAGTACTCTTTGTAGGTAGATGGTATTGATCTGACTGTGCTGCTGACCCCAGAAAGCGGTCCAGCCTTAGGCCTCGGGCACAAACTGGAGTCCTGCTGAGCCGGCTAGAAAGTGACTGCACATGTCATGTTGAGGGTGTGTCCTGCTCCCAGAGCCGGGACTGCCCTTTGTGTGACCTTGGTCCAAGGCTGCTCTCTTATCTTCCCAGAGTGCCGATGCCATGTGGCGGGAACCGTGAGCGGAATTGGAGAGTGCGGACAGGTAACGTGGGCTGGTTTTTCCTGGGTGCCAGTAGACTGGCAGCAGTAGATTGTGGGGTTCCTGCAGGTGGGTGTTAGTGCCTCTGTAATTACACAGCACACGGTCATCCTCTTGGAAGTTTTCAGATCCTGATTACACTGCTTCGTATTACATAATGAGCCAGTTTTAAATCTTGAAGATTAGAAGATTCTGTAATCTTACCAAATTTTGTCATCTGCTCATTGTTCTGCAGTTAGATGGTGACTGTCACTGTAAGTCCCATGTCAGTGGTGATTCCTGTAGGCACATGTGAAGATGGATATTTTGCTTTGGAAAAGGGCAATTACTTTGGGTGTCAAGGTAAATCCCTCCAGCGGCGGGGGGGGGGGGGTCCTGAGCAGGGCACAGGTGTTGCTGGACAAAGACTGTCAGAATAACCTTGCTTCTGACTTCACTGTCCTCTGGCAGACTTTCTGATGGGATGGGACTGAAAAACTCTGTCCTGGGAAATTGGCCAAACATTTCCTTAAAACTAGTAATAAATTGCAGACAGGGCTGCTTCCACCTTTCTTCTACCAGCACGCTGTTTTTTAATTATTAAAAAAAAAACCAACATAATTGGAATGGGTGGAGTCATGAGGGAGATGTAAATAATGTCGCGACTTAGTACTTTCAAAGATACGTTTTGCATTATCAAAAAAGCTCCGATAATATTGTGTTAAATGATACAGTTGCAGGGTCTGTCGCCCCACAAGGCTACTGTTGTATCTCTCAAGCAGCCTCTGCTTAGCACACGTTGTTTACAGTAGCGCTGTGTGGTGAAAGCATGTTCAGCTCCTGGGCTGCTGGCCCCTTACACTGCACAAAGTACTAGAGCTGGCCTACAAGTGCAGCTCCAGCTTTCAAGTGGACTCTCAGGGGGGGTCATGCCATCTTACTTTGAGAGCTTCCTACATACTGCAGACACCTGCCGGATGTAAGACGTGGCGGGGGAAAGAAAGCACGACCCTGCAACCTTGGGCGTCCTGATTTCCGCTTCTCACCGAGGGAGGGAAAGCCTCCAGCGTGCAGGTGCTTTGATGCGTGACCACAGCTGTTTCCCGACTTTCAGGATGTCGGTGTGACATTGGCGGAGCCGTCACCCCCATGTGCAGCGGGCCCTCTGGAGTCTGCCAGTGCCGAGAGCACGTCGTGGGGAAGGCCTGCCAGCGGTGAGTCTTGAGGGAGGTCCCTTCCCATACTGATGTCCTGAGGATTCTCTCAGGGAGTCCTGCCCGTGCTGACAGCTCTGGTGGAGAGAGAGGCAGTCCCAAGGTGCGAGGGCAGTGAAGCTGTACTGTCATTTGTAGTCCAGACACCTGTCAGTGAGTCTAATTAAAGCAGGAGGTAAAGTTGCCCTAAAAACTGTTCCACTTTGTACATAACAGAGTGACCTCACTGGAAAGTTCCCATAGGTGAGATGCGGGCTGGATGCTCGAGGTGGGTTCCCACGGCCCAGCCTCCATGGACAAATAACATGGAGGAGCCCAGCAGACGGGAGGGCTCCTGGGCCAAGGAGATGCACTTCCTGCTTCTCCCTTGGGACCCATGACTGTGGGGAGTGGAGGGTAAGAAAACTTTAGCAATTTTATAAGAGAGGGCATCTCTCATCTCACGCAGGAGCAAATTAAAAGAAACTATAGGACCAAGGGAGCGAGGAGGAGCCTGAGGTCCGGGAGGCGGGGTTGGGGGTGGTTATAACAGGTCTGGGGTAGGCTGTCCTTTTTTCCGGCCTATTTAGCAATTTCTGTGTTTGTCTGAAGCCATGATCCACCCATAATGGATGGATGTGGAAGGAAGAAAACAACTAAGTTTTAGTATTCTGACTTTTAATCATGTGCTGAAACTCTCATGAAGTACACCTTCTTCTCAGCCTCCAGCACCTTCACTGCTGCACTGCCAGCAGGTTCATAGAGACCTGTAACGCAGCCAGGGTGGGTCGTCTGTACCTGGAAGGTGCTTCTCTGCTTTTCCTCGGCTTTTCCAGCATTTGAATTCTCAGCGTCAGAGAGTCGCAGGGCCTCAGTAATAAGGCACATCTGTAGTCTGTTTCCCTGCAGACCAGCGAGGCTCACGATGGACCAGAGGAACTTCATAAATTGGTTCAGAAACATTTTCCACCCATGTTTTACCTCTTTCCACCCTCCTGTTGATAAAGTGAGCTTTTGCCCTATTTAACCAGCGTGAGTTTTTTCCTCCTTCCAGCTCTGTAGGTGATTGGGTAATTTTGAAGTTAAAATAGAATAAATAGAATAGAATAAATCACCCACCCTGAGGCCAAAATATTGACTTTTGACATTACAGCCAATACATGTATATATGAAATTTAGATTGTCCTTTGATTTAGTGGTAGATGATAACGGAAATACAAGGATGGCTAACCAGCAATATAGATGCCACAGTACCTTTCCTCCAAGTTGATAAATCTTGAGGGTTTTTTTGTCCTAAATTCCTCCAGATGTTTGTTTATGATTCTGTCTGTGCATTTTGAGTTTTTCTTGCAAGTTTAGAAAGCTTTGTTTTCTAAATAGTTTTTGTGATAATGTAATATGTGTTCATTGTAAAATTTTAATAAGTACCTGAAAGTAAAAAGGCAAAGAAGAATCTTCATTCCACCACCCAGATAAAACCCCTTTTAGTATTTTTGTACATTTTTCTAGGTTTTTTCTATGAATAAAAATTAGTATTTTTATATAAATTTTATTAATTTCTTCACCTGATATCATGAACATTTTCCACTGTAATTGTTTTCAAAATATTAATGGTTACATAATATTTAATAATTTCTTTGATTATTTCATAATTGTACACTTAAATATTGTTTCCAAGTTTTCATTATTATAAAAATTATTTCATGTTAATTTTTGACATTGTAAAATCATTCTTTAGAAAATACTCCTGAAAGTAGAATTACTGGGTCAATGGGAATGAACACTTTTAGGGATCTTTGTAAATTTCCTCCAGAAAAGTCGTTAAGTGTTCCTAATTCTTTATGCAGTATTATGCAGTATAGGAGCATGCCCTTTATTTCCTTTGACTAATTGGCCTTTATGGCTTTAAATCCACTAACAGCTATTAGCTTGTGACTAGGCTGTCAAAATGTGCCATTTGAAGAACTTCAAAGTAGTTTGGATATAACATGTCACAGAAGTGTTAGACTATTTTTGATCCTTCTCTGTGACCACCGTTATTGGACTCTTGAAAGGAATCTATTTATAGGCCTACAGTTTAAGAGAAAACAAGGCAAAGAATAGTCATTCTAATGATCAAAATGTGTATGTCCATATAGAGAGAATGCATCTAACTTGTAAACTTAGTGTGTGACGTGTTTTATGCCGTGTTCACTATGGTGCTTAGCAGTGGTGCCTGGCATAGATATTAACATTTGTGTAATCAGTGATATGAGTATATAAATGAATGAATTTATAGTAAATGACCCAGTTTGACTTTGCTAAACTGTTGGCAACCATTTAGAACATTTTAAAGATCCTACCACTATGGGTTGTTCTAAATGATTTTCTCTTTTGACTGCTTGGAATGAGTAGGTGTTGGATGTATTTTCTGTGAATGTTCACATGAGTAAAAGCAATGATTTAGAGGAAAAAAGCAGGGGGCCTCTCTCATGTGTCCTTGTTTAATGCCTTCTGTCAATTTATTGGGAATTCTTTCAGTGATAGCTGTTGGGATTAAAGGCTGTCAGATTATCAATGAACCTCACTTACTGTGTCCACGTTTACTTTTTGTTTATAAAAGACCTGAAAACAACTACTATTTCCCGGATTTGCATCATATGAGATACGAGATTGAAGACGGCACTACACCTCATGGAAGAGCACTTCGGTTTGGATTTGACCCCCTGGAGTTTCCTGAGTTTAGCTGGAGAGGCTATGCTCAGATGACCTCGGTGCAGGTAAGTAGCCGGGAGGGAACAGCCCCGGGCAGAGCAGCCTGGCTGCTCACCCACAGCACCCTCGGGAAGCCGCCTAAAGGTGAGCTCGCCCCAAAACTGAGCCCAGGATTCTTGTTCTCCAGGTGTGGATGGGGCTCGGGTTAAGGGTGGATTTTAACTGATAAGCATATATCTCAGTTTCAGAATTTATTGTTAGTTTATGTTGGTCAACAAATCAGAAAATGGAGGGATTTTTTTTAAAAAAGGGAAAATGGTGTTTACCTCTGGAGACTTTTTGTAAGACGTTTTCCAAATGAGGTTAGGCTATATTTTAACATGAGAGACATTTTTCTTCAAGTCCATTTGTGGAGAATAAAAATGAGTTGATTTAACTAATTCCAATAAAGCTTGTATTGCATATCTTTGACCAATGCTTTTTTTTTTTTTTTACTTTTTTAAAACTCTGAATTACTGTATGAGTAGAAACTAAGATAAAGCAGGAGTTTTAGTCAGTGCTATTTAATTTTTCTTTTCTGTATTTCTCCTTTCCTCCAATCTTCTCTACCATACCCATCTCTCTTGGCTGTGCAGTGGAATAATTTAAGGAATTGACACATTGTCTGTTTACCTTTAGAACTTACACACGTTTGTAGCTAAACATTTCTGTATAGTCATTGAAGCGCCGATCTCTTTATAAGGTTGGTCTCTTCAAGCTGTGTTTCTCAGTGGAGAAATTCAGAATAAAAGAGGCAAATGAATGATGATGGTAACTCAGTATGTGTCCTCAGCAGGTCTAAAACTGGTCCTTGTTCTTTCTAGCTCAGGCAGCCCTTACGGAAACAGGGATGGGTCCCAGCTCTTTTGGAGCCGTGCTGACTCTAACGCTGCTACCTGCCAGGCAGAGTCTGCCATTAGGGATGCCTTTCACTAACAATACCTAGGATCTTAAGACACATCACTGTTTTTCTCTTCTCCCCAAATACAGCAATTCAGTTTCTTTAGTTCTCTGATCTTCATTATTCTTAAAAAGGCAGTGCATTCCATTAAGTCATAATAGGATGTGAAGGACTAAGAGCGAAGGTATATACCTTCTCACAGATGTTTACAGTTTGAAAGAACAGCTGGTTAACACAAAGGAATGAATTTCTAATGATGAATTCTTTTCTGTAAGTATTTTCATCAGAGGATTTGGATGGTGTTCCCTCGAATCACTACTTACTTGACTCTGCCCTTAATACATTTTTGCATTTTTATTTTCCGACTTGGAACTAACATTTCAAGATTAATTCCATTAAGTTAAGGGAGACAGTGGGAGGTTCTCAGTGGGGTCAGCTGCAGCTCCTGCTCCCAGAGGAAGGGTTCTACCCTTTATTGTCTTTATTGTCATAGACATCTGTTCACACAAGTCCCCTTCATTTTAACCAGAGGAGCTGGAGGGAAGGCCCAAAGAACCCCTGACAGAGAAATTTCCACGTTTCATGAATTTTCCTTGGGCTGCAGTTGGATCTGGACCTGTGGTCTATGGTTCAGAATTAAAATAGTCTAATCTTTCCTTCAAGATTATGGGCTCAGAAACCCTTACACGACATTGTGTGAGTGTCAGGGGCCTGGGGACCAGCAGGACCCCCTTTCCCCAGCAGAGAGCCCACGTTCTTCTTGGACAGGGATTGAGATCAAGTCCATATGATTTAGCAGGCAGATTTTGGGTACATCTAGACTTCATCACTAATGTACATAGGCTCTCATAACCTCTCCTTAGCCACCATTGATTTCTGTGTCTGTTTCAAATGTCCCGTACACGACATGGACTCTGGGTGGTGGCAGTAAGTAATACACTTCCTTCTCTTCTCCCTTTTTACGTCTCCCAGCCAGTGGTGGTTTCCCCCGTCACCGTGGCTTTCTCTAAACTAATCCATCTAACATTCCGCTCTGTCTGCCTGATTAACTAAAAGGTCCAAAGAGGATCTCGGTTGCCAGCGGAGTGCATTTTCCTTGTAACTGTAATTGTAAGTGGTTTTAATTTATCACCCGACTTGCCTGTCTCTGTCTTCCACAGAGTTATTTACTTGGTCCTTGTTGGGTGGGTGTCAATGGGTGTGTATTTGAGTGTGAATTTGTGTGTGCCTGGTGTGCGTGTGTAGTTTCACCGCAAGCCCAGTGGTGAGACTTGAGCAAAGTCTCTGACTAGCATTCCTTTTAACCAGTTGTCTCTTCTATACTCTATGCTTTTGCGGTATTTTTCAGAATGAAGTAAGGATCGTGTTGAACGTGGGGAAGTCAAGTCTCTCCTTGTTTCGCATTATTCTGAGATATATTAACCCTGGACCTGAAGCAGTAACTGGCCGTGTAACTATTTATCCATCCCGGGCTAAGGCAGGTAGGTAAATTTTCAAGCCTCTTTTGGTTAAAGATCTGATTAATTAGTGAAGCGGTTTCTCCAGTTTTCACAAAGTTGATCTCTTCAGTAAATATGAAGCCTGGAGCCTGGTCTGATTGGGACACAGGTGCCCTATCCTTTGAACCTGTCAATCTCTCAACATTCTGCATGTTTAAATTTTGCTATTAAATTTATTAATTATCATTAAAAAAATCAACATAACAACCTATGAGCCTTGGCTGAACCCCATGGGTTATGATATCACCACTGGGCAAAGCTAATCTATAACTCACTCAGGTAAAGCAGGTGTCACCTTTGCAGTGTTACTTGAGAGGCCTTGGCCTACTGCCCTAAATTCTCCCATTGTTTCGGGCAAACCGAATAGTCCAAGGAGAAATGGGTGAGGATAGGCACTTCTAAGATGAACGTGGTAAAAGCATGAAGCCCTAGAGAGTTCCAGGGTCATTCAGGGATTCCTGAGGGCAGGTCCCACCGCAGTCAGACATGAGGCCAGGAAGCCTGTTCTGCGAGGAGTGAGGGCTTCTGCTAGTCCTGGAAACAGATTCCGGGACGAGATCACTGGGAAATCCACAGGGACACAAAATGGCATCAGTGGAATCTTAATCGAGGACTGAAATGTAAGCGTCTTTATTTAGTATCCACAGCCGAGTCAGACCTGTGTTCCCAAGTTGTGTCAGCCAAGCTTGTAAGGCTGGAGATTGATTAGGTAGTAACTGACAGGAAGAGCTAGCAAGCCGGCTTTATCATTTACAGAGTGCTTTGGCCTCCATTTCCTCTCATAAGAACGTTGAGAACTGAAGAGGGATGAAGAGGAAACAGCTAAGAAGTGTAGGAAATTGCTTAAGCGCCCAGCTTTGTAGACAAGACCCAGTGTTCAGACCCCAGACTCTAGCAGACCCACTGCCTCCCACGTGACACTCCATCAGTAATTTGCCCTCAGTTAACTCAAACAGTTGGAATACACTGTGGTTTGTTTTCTTGGCCTTGGGGGCACCTCACCTAAGCCCCCACATCTGAGTTAGGAGCCCCAGTTATGCAATTCCTGCAGTAACCTGTGCCTCCTCCCAGACATCACTGTCCACGCTGTGCTGTATTCTCTTCTGGTCTGTCACCCCTCCCCTCCTGTGTCCCCACTATCTGGGAGTGAAGGCCATGCTGGCTGTGTTCACTGCCTCGTCCCCAGAACTTAGTTCCAGGCCTGACACATAGTGGGTTCGGTAGATGTTTGTAGAACAGGAGAGTGAATACAAGTATTTGGAATAAACATTTCTTCTAAAGAAAAAGCCTCCGTTGGACTCAGATGCAGCAGTTTTGTTGTGTCTGAATTTTCTGCAAAAGGTTCTGTTTGTTTAATGCAGAGGAAAGCGCTTTGCATCCTGAAAACAAACAGAAAATCAAAACTTTTTCTTATTTCAAAATGAATGCCTGTTCTTCAATAAAAATTTTTTAAAAATTTAAATTGCATATAAACAAAAAGGAAAAAAATAGCTTAATATCTAATGCAACATATTGAATACTTACTATGTGCAAAGAATTTTTCTAAGCAGTTTATGTGTATTGATATATTTAATAAATTAATAGATTACAATACTAGCTTTTAGCCACTAATATCTTATCAACATCTTTCTAGCCTATTTTATACATAGTCATATGCATTCATGCAGTTGTTTAAAATAAGATCAGTAAATCTGATCAGGAACTTTTTCAGATGTAAACTGAATGTTCAAAGCTGAATATCTAAAGTCAGAACACTTACTGCTGGAAAAATGCCTCAAGCAGTTCTTTGTGTTTCTGATAGGTACTGCTCAGAGCAAGGAGATCATCTTTCAGCCGAGTAAGGGACCAGCCTTTGTCACTGTCCCCGGAAATGGTTTTGCAGACCCATTTTCAATTGTCCCAGGGACGTGGATTGCTTGTATTAAGGCAGAGGGAGTCCTCCTGGTAAGAAGAAATGGTTCTGAGTGCAGATTCTTCCCCCTTTAGAGGTGGTCCCTCCACAGTGACCCATGTGACCATAGGATAGAAAAATCATTGCTCGTTCCCTTATGGACAGAGGAACCTATGGTGACCTTTGCCCTCAAACATGACATAATGACATAGGAACCAACTTAAAATGGCTTTTATAGTCTTCCAGCCAGCTTCTCACAGGCCAAAAAAAAATTTTTTTTAACTCATAATGTCGAAGTTATCAAAATAAATGTAAAATCTTCATAAGCATATATTCCAGCCTTTCAGAAATGGAATTTTTTATCATGAATCAGAAGGACATTAAAAAAAAAATCAGCCTCTCTGGGAATCAGAAGGGGCAGAGGAAGAGAAGACTCTAAAAGCAGTGATATTCTTGGTGGTGGAAAGAGAAGGGAGACACAGGAAGAGCCAGTGCTTCTCCGTGACAGGCTTCCTGCCTCCTTCTGCCTGGACCGTGGCAACAGCATCACCAAACAGACTGCCTTGGACAAAGAACTCTTCGTCAAAGGAAGAGCTGTATCCTTGCACGTAGAAGAGCCAGAGAGGCCAGGGGACTTGCAGGGATGAGATCTGCTGTCTCAGATCCTCTTCTTTGATGTCTGCTTTTGCTTATAGTCTTCGGCAATCCTTGGTTTCATGCTCTCAGAGTGGAAGATGTAAAGCATTTCCTTCTGGCCCAAGCCACTTGATTGGCTAAGTGAGTAAATCTCAGGCACGTTCCCAACCTGCACCAGGCAGTATGGACTATGCTTACCCATATAGGTCTTTTCCAAATCTGGGATCTTATAAAGATAATGTGAAGATTTGAGCTGTTCATTCCATTCCTATGTTTCTTTTACTTCTTGGTAGAAAGCTGTGTTGCTTTACAAAAGTTTAAGAATGTTTCACAAATGTTAGAAATGAGGAAGAGGAAAATTCCATTGAGGCCAGGAATAGGACATACAGTTGGGCTAATGGAAAGAAAAAGTTCACCTCTAATTCTAAAAGATACATGCACCCCAGTGTTCATAACAGCACTATTTACAATAGCCAAGACGTGGAAACAACCTAAATGTCCATCAACAGATGACTGGGTAAAGAAACTGTGGAATATGTATACAATGGAATACTACTCAGCCATAAAAAAGAAGGAAATAATGCCATTTGCAGCAACATGGATGGACCTGGAGATCATCATTCTAAGTGAAGTAAGCCAGAAAGAGAAAGAAAAATGCCATATGATATCACTCATATGTGGAATCTAAAAAAAAGAACACTAATGAACTCATCTACAAAACAGAAGCAGACTCACAGACATAGTAAACAATTTTATGGTTACTGGGAGGGGAGAAGAGGGTGGGAAGGGATAAATTGGAAGTTCAAGATTTGCAGATATTAACTAGTGTATGTAACATAGATAAACAACAAGTTTCTTCTGTAGATAAACAACAAGTTCCCTGTAGAGCACAGGGAACTCTATTCAATATCTTATAGTAACCTATAATGAAAAAGAGTATGAAAAGGAATCTACGTATGTATATGTAAGACTGAAACATTATGCTGTACACCAGAAATTGACACAACATTGTAAACTGACTATATTACAATTAAAAAAAAAGAAAAAAGAAGTTCACAATAAAAGTTACTACCTAGGCGTGGAAGATGCTTCATGACATTTAGTCACTGCAGTGGTGTCATAATTCACGTATATGCTTCCGTATTGTGATTGCATTTTCACTTAAAAATATTTTATTGAGCATCTATTATCCACCTTTACTGTTTTAGGATCTATGGGACCATGAGGTAATGAGGAGATATGGTCCCAACTGAAGGAAGCTTATTAATAGATCGATAACCATTTTAAAATTCAAACCCACTCAGGTCGTAAGGCCACTGAGCCCCTGCTTTTCCCCTCTAAAACCTTTCTCCTCTTCTCTGTGATAGAGAAACTGAGGGCTGGGAAGAGAGAAGAAGCCTCGTGGTCTGTGTCTGTGTCTCTCTCTGGTGCGGCGCATGTTCCCTCCCCCTTCCCTCGGCGGGTGGGTGGCGATGCCAGGAGTGCTGGGGATCAGTCTCAGAAGCCCGGACTCTGCTCTTTCCTGAAGAGCTGCTTCTCTGGATTTACACTGTGGACTCCACTTGGCAGCCTCTGTGGAACATGTTGTTTCTCTCCTGTCCTACGACAATGGGCAGAAGGCCAGTCTCACTCTGTGATTCACCAGGATGGCAAAACGTCACTTTTTAGACGAAGCCAGGCAAGCGTGGCTCTGGTGTGGGAATAAAAAGCCATAATACATGATCTGCAACTCAGAGTTCCACAGGGATGCAGGCATCCAGTCTGTCAAAGGAACGTTCTATCAACTGACAGTTTGTTGTTGTCTTTATCTTTGAACGTAGAAACAACCCAGAAGAGCTGGTAAATTTCCCCCTGCGATTTGAAAATAAAAATGTTCGCCTGAGGCGCTTGTCCCCAGTGCATCAAGCGATGGGTTGCTTTGTGCGATCCGGTGAGTCTGGGACCCGAACAAAGCAGTCGATGTGGAGAGTTGAACTAGAGAGCTTCACCTGGCTATTGTAACCTAGCTTTGTCTCTTTAGCTATTTTATTGCTAACGCAGGGCCACCCTCATAATGCATAACCATCTTCTTGGTCTTTATTTCCTAGGACTACCTGGTGCTGCTCCCCCGGGACTACTACGAGGCCCCCTCGCTGAGGCTGCCCGTCACAGAGCCGTGTGCCGACACAGGCCCTCCCCGGGAGAAGTTAGTATGGGCAGCAGGTGCACGGCCGGGGTCCTCTACCTCGGGAGCTTGGGCGCAAGGATTCTCAGGAGGCCTCAGGGTCACAACTGCAGCAGGAGGCTCTGGTTAATCACTTACCTGTGCTTTTCCTCTGCAGCGGTGACTGCCTTTAATGTAAGATTCACAAAGTGCTTTGCACACCGTAGCTGGGGCTTAGGAGTGACTCTCCCCCTCTTGCGTGTGGAAGTGGCCGTGCACGCCCAAGTGATACCCTCAAGGCTGTGCATCCGGTGAGGGGAAGAGCTTAAAATGGAATCTGGTTTGGTGGACCTTAGTCCGTTCCCCATGCAGATGAAAATTTATCTCCCGATTCCTCTAATAGGCATGTTGTAAGAGTTTGCGGAAGAATGATGAGTGAATGAGTGAAAGAATGGAGTGGAGAAGAGCCTCGGGGACGCCCTGGGACGCTCTGTGTTATGTTCTCAGTTGTAACTGTTGTATTCTGTTGTTGTTGTTGTTGAAGTTGCTTACTTTACCAGCATTTGCCAGTGACCCGATTCCCCTGTGCCCTGGCTTGTGAGGCCAGACACTTCCTGCTTGATGGGGAGCCAAGAGCCTTGGCATTGAGGCGGCCCAGCCCCGCACACCCAGTCATGGCGGACTTCAGTGGGAGAGAGGTGGGGCAGCCTTTTCTTTACTGTCAAAGCTATTACTGCCTCCCTGTCTTGTCTTCTAAAAACCCTTGGCCACAGTTGCTTCTCACATTCAGGGGAACCTGGAAGATGTCCTCAGCGGTGTCAGAGGTGTGCTGAGTTCTGTGATTGGAGTCGGGGCTGGGCGGTCCATCGCACTGAACGGTGGTGAGGCTAGTCTCCCAGCACGTTCTAGACATGGCGGGGAACGTGGGCGGGCACAGAATCCTTTCCTTTTGTTGCTCTGGACTTATAAGGGGGCATCCTCTTCTGCCTGATTCAGGGCAAGATGTCTCTGAAAGGCCTCCAGGAGTTAAAGCTTACCCTAAAAGGATACAACGCTCACTGACTGTTCATCCCCTCAGGCTGGGCAATTTGTAGCAGCTGAATTCCTTGAGCTCAGAATCTGGAACCACTCCACCCAATGGCACCTCCCTCATGGCTCAGCGGACAGGTTACTGCAGGTCTCGGCATTACTTTTGTTCCAGGAGCTCTATGAACCTCAAAACACCTTAAGACTAAACTGTCTTAAGATTTGAGTTAGAAGTGCTATGTATCAGCATTAGAGGACACAGTGTAACACCTCCCCACAGACACTGAGAACAAAACCACTTCCTCCGCAGTGTCTCCATTCCTTGCTCTCTACAGTGGTCTCTGTTTTGTTCCCTTGAGGAAAATGTTCATTGAGGGGATTAAATCTGTGGAAGGAAAATATACAGGGTGTTCATTCTCACTGACCATTTAGATGTGTCCCATTTTTAACCTACATTTCGGATATTTTCAAGGTAGCAGTTATAGGATTTTCACGCTATTTCTTAAGTTGAGTCTTCATTTCATTTTACTTTATTTGCGTTTTTATTTTATAGAAGATGTACACTTGTTTTAAGAAGTAAAACAGTGTAGACATACATAAAGAAAAACATTATGGTCTTACTTTCTCACCATTCTAGTATTCAGTCCACGTAGCTCTCCCAACGCATGCTGTGTGTGTGTTTAAACAGATGCATATATGTGCATACACGTATATACAACATACACGTGCATGTGTGTGTGTCCCCCACGCAGCAGGGAGGTAACGTTGAGAAGGGCTCATCTCCAGGAAGTGATGCTGGTGATTCAGCAGGAGGTGTCCCTGCCTCTGCCTTAGCCCAGAGCCACAGTCCTGAGCTATTCTATCTACGT
The DNA here is from genome assembly GCF_009834535.1 of Camelus ferus. Classification (NCBI taxonomy): domain Eukaryota; kingdom Metazoa; phylum Chordata; class Mammalia; order Artiodactyla; family Camelidae; genus Camelus; species Camelus ferus. The sequence continues at coordinate 9,699,585 of NC_045719.1, forward strand.
GATGCATAAAACTAAGCCCCATGCTGTCCAGTTTTATTTTACAGTCCTTCTTACTGTTTTATCTGGATGCTTACAGACTTCTGCTATCTAATAAAGTAGCCACTAGCCTCAGGTGGCTATAAAAATTTAAATTAATTAAGCTTAAGTCGAGCGAAAAACTCAGTTTCTCAGTAGCACCAGCCACATCTCAAGTGCTCAGTAATCATGCATGTCTGGTGGCCCCTCTGCTGGACAGTGCAGATCACAGAGTATTTTTGCCATCATGGAAAGCTCTACTGCACAGCATTAGTAGATCACTGTGATGAAATCCAGAGACTAATGGTGTTAGAAGAGGTCTTAGGAATCATCTGATTTCCCTTCCTGTGAAAGAATCCTTTCTACATTATCCTTATCAGATATTTATTCATTTAGTCTCTGTTGAATTGATGGGGGACTCGCTTCTTCTAGAGATAGACTATTCCATTTTTAAGTAAACTATAATTATTAGAAAGCCCTTTTTTATATTGAACCAAAACATGGTTCATTATAATGTCTAACTTTTGGTCCTCATAAGCCACCCAGACCAACGCTGAGTCATCCTTCCTTCCTTTTGGAAACCACGGGTAGTCTCTGGTTTAGGGGATGGTTCTGGAGTGAAACTGCCTGGGTCACGTCCTGGGTCACCACTAACTAGCTGTGAAGAGTCTCCCTGGGCCCGAATCTACTGGTTTACACAATGGAGATGAGAATAGTACCTACATAACAGAACTAGTCAATGGAATAATCCACATGGGGCTCTTGTTGGGGTGCCCTGTGCCCCACGATGCTCAGGAACTGGTAACTGTACTTAACCATACTGCTATTACATGTTCTAGTCAGCCTCTGGGCTGAAAGGAAGAGCAGCCCTCTAGATCTAGCTCATGTGAAGGAGTGCTTTGTCCTAGGAGACAGACAGGCCTGGCAGGGTTCCGAGGGCGGGAACTGAGTGCACAGCAGGTCTCCCAGGAACCTGTGAGGACAGAGCCACGTGGCTCTCCCCACGAGGCCTCCCGCCTCTCCGCGTGTCTGTCTGTTCCCCTCTCCTTCTGCAGAGTGGCCTCCTTTGCTTACCTGTAGCTCCTGCCATGGAGGCTGCTCTGGTCCCATTCTGTTTTTGCCTCCCAGCCCCATCACTCACTGCCCTCTGAGTGTCCTTTATTCTCTGTGAGAAGGAGATCTGGACAGTTCATCTCTTTAAGTCAGAACACTCCTGCTGGGCACCAGGCAAGCCTCTGTCTCTTGTAAATTAGTACATAGTTAGATTTTTAATATTTCAATCTAATTATCTCTGCTCCCTATGTGACTTTAATCTATTTATATTTATTTTTGTATTTATTATTTTATTTATTTTATATTTGTATGTTATATTATATACATTATATTATATATTATTTTATATTTATATTTATTACTGATTACTAATGATTTGTTATTTATTTATTACTATATTATTAACATTAAATATAATTATATTTCTAAGTATTATTGTATTCAATATTAATAATCTAATTACTGATTAGATTATTACTATTATTTACTAGCATTTATATCCATTCATTTCTGAGATATTTGGACTAATTTTTGCCATCTTATTTATTTTGTTTACTCACTTTTTTAATTACCTTTAAAAAAATCGTTTCCCGATTTCTGTTTGATTGAGATAGTTTTCTCTATCTCCCTGCTTGTTCAGTAAGCATAGATTGCTTTCTGGTCTTTTAGAAATTACCCTTAACATTCTTAAGTATAAATTTTTCCAACAAAGTCTAAAGTTGTTCAGTAATTCTCTTCTCTTCTTGTACTCAACATGGAATGCTTATGAACCCATTGTAAACCCACCTCCAGCTTGTCTAGAAATTTTATTTTTACCCTTTCCCCCAGACTTTGAGATAGAAAAATCACTGTGGAAAATAGCAGCTGTGGGATTCAGAGCTGTGCAGGAGAAACAGTAGAAGTGGATTTCCTGAAGGCACGGGGCAGGAGGATGTTAATTAAGTGTGGTGAAGCTTGGCTGGGCCTGAGCTCACAGGCTGAAGTGGGTTACACTGCTAAGGAATGGAGTTCTAACATTGGCTCAGCACACTTCGACCTAGCAGTTCGAGTTCCACTTCTAGGAATCTTATAGAAATACTCGCATAAGGATACAAAGATAGATACAGACACTGACAGAACCATACAGGTAGATGATCGTGTAGCCTTGTATGTTTCAGGAAAAATCAGAGACAACCTAAGTGTCCATCAACAGGTGGTGAAATAAATGATTTTACATTCATACTATGGAATGATAGGCAGCCATCAGAAAAATGAAATATTTCTATATGTACTGCTATAGACACACTAAATACTACCGAGTTAAAAAAAAAAAAGTCACGGCCAAAAGCAATAACCACAGTTATAAAATCATCACTGTTGGTACAGGGCTTACGACGTGCCAGGCACTGGCATGAGAGCTCCTCACACGTTGACTCACTGAATCCTCATAATCCGGGCGGTGGGTACTGTTGTTATCCTCATTTTCACACAGGAGGACGCCGAGACATACAAGTGTTAAGTAACTTGCTCAAGGTCGCATAGCCTGGGGCACTGCGAGTCCAGACTCCAAGCTCCTAACCGATAGGCAAGGTCAGGGGTGAGCGTGCTTTTTCTATAAAGGCTCAGCAGGAAATATTTTCGGCTCTGCAGCCTGCATGTGACCCGTGACAGCTGTCCAGTCCTGCTGCCATGGTACGGAAGTGTCCGTGATGGCCTGCTACGGGCACAGGTTTTCTTAGAAATGAGAGACAGAAAAGTACACACGTGTGCATTTTCAGACATAGGAAATGATTTGTAAATAGGAAAACCAGGCTATTACTAGTCACCATCCCAGGAGTTGGGTGTGTGTATCACTTTACATTGTTTGCATTCATACAACTCAAAGTTTCTTTTTCAATCAAAGAACAGTTAAGGAGCATCAAGGCTTACTTCCATTCCCTTTGGCCCCCTGTTGGTAATTCCTTCTTCAAGATTTGGAGTATCTCTGGCCTTAAGAAACAAGGCAAATATACGGGTAGGAGTAGAAGGCTCTATAAGCAGGTGACCAGATTTAGGCAATAAAAATACCGGCTGCCTCATTAAATGTAAATTGCAGTTAAACAATCATTATGTATTTTCTCTGGCATCCCTACCTACAGGACCACATTTCTTACTGTGATGACTTATAAAATTCCTCCCAGGTGTCACTCAGCCCCATTTTCACCGTTGCCTGTGTAACCATGCCCAGCGCATCTCACGTCCGTCTGCTCGGGCTCTCTGACAGGTGGAGCTGCGCCTGCGGCTGCGGGTCCCGCAGGTCGGCCACTACGTGGTCGTGGTGGAGTATTCCACGGAAGTAGACCAGCCGTCTGAGGCTGATGTGCTCATGCGGAGCCCTGGGGCGGTCCTGGCAGGCCAGGTGAACGTCTACAGCTGCAAGTACAGGTAACCCATCCTGCCCCGCGGGTTCCTCTGTAGCTGGGTGGTCAGGAAGGAGGTCAACTTTGGGAGCTTTGGTTTTCATCTGACTTGGAAAGTTGTTTCATTTCTGAGGTTGAGCTTGAAAACCAGCAGGTAACTAGTTGCGTGACCGAGCCTCACCCACAGCGTGGGTACTGGAAGGCTTCTCCGTAGGCAGCGTCTTGAAAATGTTGCATTTTCTTGAAAGGCTGTAGGTTCTACTTACCATTTTGGCTCAGATTCACATAAAGCACAACCTTTTTATTTTGTTCTCAGTCACCCCCACGTGGTGCCATGAACCCACTGCTCTCACCTTAAACACTGTGTTGGGTACATGGGGGCCTGGTGCAGGGAAAGAGACTGTTCTCTATTACACTTGCTGTCACCACATGCCCTTCAGAACCGGGGATAACTAATGCTTGGTGATCGCAAGGTGAAAAATAGTTTGACAAAGGAATCTCACATTCACCCTGATGAAGTTCATCTCTTCCAAGAGCTCTGACAAGGATTTATTAAAAATTGTTTTCTTTGCATAATATTTTAATATGTACGCAAATGTTCAGAGGATGCTGTAATTAAAGAATTAATGCCAGGGCTGTTTCCACATGAGGTGATTGTAGAATAAATGGCACTGGAGGCAGAGTCTCTTGAGAGAGCAGATGGGGAACTACAGTGAACTTTCCCAGTTCTTCGCTAAGGCCTTGAACATTTTGTAACCATCACATTTATGTTGCTTTTTGTCAAATCTAAGATGACCTGAGGTGGTTGGACATTTTCCCAGTTTTGCAAATGAAAGAACTTATGAAAAGAGTAACTTTGGGTAGGTTAGAATGGAAAATTTTATGAGACTCGATGAAATGGTTATTAAATTAACATCATGCTCTTGGCAACCCTAAAAAATAAACTGTGAAAGCATCTTTTCAAAATCTTAAAAAAAAAAAATTGAAACTTCCCTTTACTCTGCAGTGTTGATTTAAAAAAAATGTGATTATATTTGCATTTTTATAGGAGCACTGGATGGCCCCCAAAAGTTCCCCAGAATATTGTGTCATCTCTAGGTGACATCAGCAACCACGGGGACGTACACTCCCAGATGGGTGGGTCACCTCACCACCTGAGTCCTGGGGACTGCTGGCCACCGAGCCTAGGGCAGGGCTTCTCTATACCCCATCCACCCAAGCCCACCCCCCAGTTCAGTCTCTGACCCCTTCCGCCTTCCAGATCAAGGCTCAATCCCTGCTCCACAGGATACAAAGTGCAGATGGCTAAGTGGAAGGAGGGAACATTCCTAATGACCTTCATGACTCTCAGGAGAGACTGAGACTATCTGTGCCAAACAGAGGAGTGATCTCAGAACTGAGAGAAAGGACACCCTTGCAGGATTTCATGTGCCATAGGCGTTGGTTCAGGACCTTTGTCTGCATGCTGTTTGGGGGCGAGAAGTGCATGATATTCTGCAGATCATTTTAGCTCTGGATGTGGTGACACCAGAGTTCTCCATCATTAGATTTCCAAGCAGTATTACATTAGACTAGGAATCACTTTTATTGTATTTAACCTCTCCCAGGAAAGTCCCATGGTATCTTTTTACTTGTCTAAAATACTTCCTTTTTCTCTACTTTGCATGTCATGTGGATAAGTGAAAATGACCAGGCTACAAGTACTGGGGTCCAAAAGTATGGTGCAATTGGAAAATATTTGACCCATAAAAGCCTATTTCAAATGACAGACCCCTTCAACATTGCAGCTTCTCCTGCTGAGATTTGAACCTTTCCCAGCATTTCTCAAATGAGGCCTAACTATGTTATTAAAAAAAAAAAAAATCCCAACAGAAAAGTCGTGGTTCTCGGAGGAACACCACTTTTCAAAGCAGTGCTGTAATAAATCTGAGCTGCCCTCTGTAAGAAAGGTGATCATTAACGGTTCAGTCAATATGGTTGTTACTTAGTCTGTTCTTACTAAAAGTTGAATAGAGGATAAGGATAAAACTGAATCTAAGGGAGTCACTTAATATATTTAACTCCCAGAGTTACACTTGAATCCAAAAGAAATGCATTTTAATTGACACTCCTATGTGATCCACACACATGTGCAAAAGGGCAAAGAGAATGACTGTTTATTGAGTTTGTAGTACATGCCACAAACTATATCCCATTTTAATTCTCACCCAAAGTCATTGTGTTAATCATTTCAAACATTTCCCGGAGATGGTCATTTTCTTTTTGTCTGTAGTTTCAAATTATATTTACAGACAGAAAAGTTGCTATCGAGGATGAAGTCAGAAACATTCCCCCCAAAATACTCCCTTTTATAGGTTTTACCACAAAGCTGTATTCTTTGGTTCAGAACTGTGACCTTTTAAATGCTCCTGAGCTCCACATGGCATCTGATGGGATGGAGGGAAGGAGCACCGCTGGTAGAATGCGGAAGGAAGCATGGGGAGGAACAGACCCAGCTTCCAAAGGCAGACTCAAGGTTCCTCAGCCCCATTACTGACGTCGCGTGAGGTGTTCGTTGTGAAGCCAGTGGGCCACTTTATTCTCCAGTGGTACCAACAATGTTGATAAATTTCCAAGAAGGCTGTCTTGGAGATGGGATACACTGACCCTAGGGCTCTTTCTCCCCACGACTAAACCAAGAATTCCATAAAGCCGGGTGGAGAAGGTGAGCAAGGCGTTAGCCTGAGAGGGGCAGCTCAGACCACAGTGGGAAAGTTCTTTTCCCCACACTATTCATGAGCTGCATCTCTCCTAAACGCCACCTGTAGAGAAATTCATGTTGGCGACCCTGTGATAAACCAGGGGAAACTGAAGTGCCATCAGCCACCCCGCTGGGCACAAAGTGAGGGAGACCTAGGGAGTGAGGCTAAGAAACCCTTTTCCCCTTGCAGCATCCTCTGCCGGAGCGCCGTGACCGACGGCAGGGGGCGCCTCGCTGTGTACGAGCTGCTGGCAGACGCAGACGTGCAGCTCAAAGCGCGGATGGCCCGATTCCTTCTGGTACGCTTCTGCTTTGACCGCTAAATTTTAGAACTTTATTGATAACCCATAGATATGTTTTAACGCTTATTAAAACTTTGTCTGGGGCTGCCTTACATCTATAAAATTAACCTGCGGAGAACTGCCAGTGTTATGGAGTCTATTTCCCATTCAGAAATCTGTCATGCCTCTTCATTTGTTTGAGACTTTTCTACAGGAACCCATAAAGTTTACTCATCAAACTTGAACTCATTTCACAAACCCATTTCATTAATTTGTTGTTAATATTATGAATGAAATATCTTTTGTCGTTATATTTCCTAGTTTATTATTATTGCTGGTGTACAGAAATGCCATTAGTTACTACTTATTTTCTTTCCCACTTTACTATTTTATTATGTCTATAGCTTCTTGGCAGATTCCTTCAGAACTTACAAGGTTGTAATCACCTGTTTTTTTTTCCCCCAGATCATTGTTACTGTATTTCAAGAAGAGTGTTTTCAGTTAATTAGATACATATATATATATATATATATATATATATATATATACACACACATACACACACACACACACACACACACACACACACACACACACACACACACACATACTATTAAGAGTTAAAATGCCAGCTTTGGCAGATTAAAAATACCTTTTTAATATCATAACCTAAGTAGTGAGAATTGTGATAAACAGAGGCAGTGGGATTTGGGCTAGAACGGGTGGTCAGATTTATAGTAAGTATCTCAAGGAACAGAAGATTAAGTATGAAGCAACTTCCTGTTACTGCTAATGTTAAGCATGTCTTACCCAGGAAATGCTGGGCCAGCCTGTTCTAATCTGTTTTAAATGTTTGTGCTTGACAGTATTTAAAATGTCAAGCTTTCTCCTAAGAACTACCTGGAATTCAGTTTTTTTAAAATTATTGTATAAACTATATAATAATTTAAGACTTTTTAAATTGATGGCTCTCTTTTTAAACATCACGATTCAAATGAAGCTTAACTTCTTCATCTTTGAAAATTAAAATGGGGCTGAACGTTCATCTTTCAAGAATACATTTGCCTTTTTTTTTGAGGGGGAAGGTAACTAGGTTTATTTATTCACTTTTAGAAGAGGTACTGGGGATTGAACCAGGGACCCTGTGCATGCTAAGCATGTGCTCTACCACTTGAGCTGTAGCCTCCCCCTACATTTGCCCTTTATGAAACAGATGTCATTCAGGGTCAAAGCTGACTAGAATATAAGCTCCAAGAAGACAGAAGTACTATCCATCTTGGCCTTATAGGATCCCCCAGTCTCAGCACTGGGCATGTAGCAAGTATTCAATGGAAATTTTGTTGTTACTGAATAGCTTTGTGATCAAGTTAGTAATAGTTTTGATTCAAAAGGAAATGTATTAAGTTAATGACCAAGTTTCTTGTCTGACTCAAAAACTAGCTCTGGGGTCAGAGTCCCAGTGGGCCTGAGACACGAGTCATCTTCCGCTGAGAAGGATTGTTTGTAGCAGGAACTGCCCCCTCTCTGAACAGCAGGCTCCCTGGCTGCCCGCCACATCTCCCTCCCCCTGCCAACGGGTCTGAAGAACCAGCGTGGGCCCAGGGCAGAAGGGAAAACACAGGCCCAAAAGTCGCTGACAAAGAGTTGTGCTTGCACTTTTACATGATTTTGTTTATTTACATAGTTGTTCTGAGAGCAAGTTAGTCAGCGATCCTGGACAACAGTAAAAAGGATTTGTTGCATGTAATGAGGCCATGGAGTGCCATCCTGTGATTTTTACAGCTTTAAAATAAAACTTAAAATTTCTCTGGAGGAATTCTTAACAGCTTTTTTTTTTTTTTTTTTTTTTTTTAAAAAAAGAGCATGTTTGTCCATAACCTTGGCTTTGCTGATAACTGGGATGTACCTTCTTGTATTGTATTTGCTCAACAGCATCAAATCTGTATCATACCCACTGAAGAATTCTCAACGGAATACTTGAGACCTCAGGTCAAATGCACTGCCAGTTACGGGCGATTTGTTAATCAAAGGTAAAGTGTTTCCTTCCTTTGTCCTGTGTTTGTGCTGAGTGATCCTGTAATGCTTTGAAGGCCACAGCTTTATGCTTAACTTCAGAAGTGATCACAGGCCAAGGTACTAAAGGCTGGTGATAGATTAAAAAAAAAAAAAAGCAGCACATCATTTATTCCAGCAATCTTTCCAGAATTCCGTAATATCAGGATGCTGACACAGTAGCAACTGGGTGAAATGTTTGAGCCTCTCCCTCTGGGGCAGTTACTCTGAGTTCTGTTCTGTGCCCTCGCAGAGTCTCACTTTGTTCCAGTCCTTTAATCTCTGTGTCTGAGACTCTTCATTTAAAAAACCATGAAAGAAATAATGACCCATCTCACAACTATGTTAGCTAACCAATGGTTATTGCGATTTGGGGAAGGGTGTTTCAACGGAGATTCAAAAACAATTTATGGACACAGTCATTAAATCTCATGCATATGGTTGAAACCACCAAGATGATGAAACCTGGCTGTGCCTAAAAGAAGTGACGTGTTTTTGTTCTGTTTTTATATAGTTTTATGCCAGCAGTGATGTTTAGAGGTGAATAACAGTTTCATTGCATTGATCTCATTCAACAATGAATTTTAGTCCTAGAGAGGGAAGTTTCCATAAGCTTCTGTCTAGCTTACTTTCCTTCAAAATTAAGACTTTTGTTTTCTGCCTTAGGTCGCTGTATTAAGCAGGCAGCTGGGTACACTTGGCCAGGCTGTGCACTGAGTGTCTCGGTACAGAGGTCTCCACAGGCCTGTGGGTCTCTCAAGACTGGACCCTTCGGATGCTTAGAATCTGCATCTTCCCCAATGGACAGTTCTTTCTGGTTTGGGTTATTTTTCAGTATTTTATTTTTCAGTGCCACTTGCGTCTCCCTGGTCCCCGAAACTCCTCCAACAGCATTAATTTTGGATGTCCCAGCTGGCGGGTCTTCCCCTCACCTGTCCCAGGATCCTTCACCTTCTGCAGGAGCTGTTACTGGAGTTACCTTGAAGGCACCACAGGTAGGACTCCGCCTGAGTGTGTTGCTCCTAAACCAGTGGTTCTCAAAGTGTGGCCCCAGCCAGCAGTGTCCTCATCCCCTGGGAACTTGTTAGAAGTGCAAATCTGCCAGCCCCACCCCAGGACACTGAATCAGAGAATTCTATTAAATCAGACACCCTGGAGGTAGGGCCCAGGAATCTGGGTTTTAACAAACCTTCCAGGGTCTTGGATGCCCACATTTGAGCATCTCTGCACAGGCATGAGGCATCCAGTTAATCCTGTCTGTGGCCATCCCATCCTGACACTCTCTTTCCCTCCTGTATCGCTGTCCACACAGTCGTTTGGCAGTTTCTCATGGCCCATCTTAGGACAGCTCATACTTTCATGGACTACTGCAATTGAACATTCTTGAGTTTATTCATTATATTCCCAAATTAGAATATAAGCACTTTTAGAAAGTGTTCTAACACTTTTTTTTTTCTGCAACCCCAACCTGAAGGCAGGAAATTCCCTAAAAACACATGCCGATTAATCATCTAGAGCACAGAGATGAAGTATAGGAAAGGAATGCGCCTTTGTCACTGTAAACTGCAAAATGGCAGAACTTAATGTTTGTTCTAATGACAGTGTGTCCTTTTCATCCTAGCGATGGCTCATGTCAGTTCACATTGCATTGAGATAGGAAATGAACAGGCTCCGGGGGAGAAAATTTAATAAGATCCCATATGGGGAAGGCAGCCTAGAATAGTAGGGGGAAATGAGTTGAAATCATGACAATAGACTTCTTGTCCTGGTTTTGCTATCAAATTGGTGTATGACCTTTAGTAAGTTACTCACCCTCCAAGGTACAGCTCTCATCTGAAAGATAATCTTTTATTGTTGTTATTCTTGTAGTTTTTTGTTTTTTGAGAGTTTGAAGACTCATTACTCACATGGTGAGGCTTTCTGGGGAGAGCAGGGCTCACACACAAGCCTGAGCAAGGGTTGGGAGATGACTGGTTTTCACTGTGGGTAGGCAAGAATTGGGGTGGGTGGGAGCGGTCCAGGTGAGGCTGCCTCTCCCATGGGCTAGAATTTGTGTGGTTTGAACTTCCCGCCTGTGCCAAGGCATGAACACCTGGGCTTTCGTATCAGCTTTTCCTGGTGTGGGACAAAGACAAAAGGTGAGTGATGGAGCTTGAAAACTGTCAAACAAAAAACGGAGTCCGACTCTTTGTTAGGCTGTTGTTACAAGCAGTGCTTGGATACAAGGAGCGTTCTTGTACGGCCTTTTGCAGGCATAGTGTGCCCTTCTGTTGCTATTACCTGGGAAAGCAGTCGCTCAGTTAGATGTTCGACTTCGGTCAGACTACCACGCAGTTTTCCAAAGTGATCGTACCCCGTGACACTCCCTCCAACCTTGTGTATGGTTGTGCCACAGCTGGTTTGTCCATTCTGCGCGGAGGGCCACTTGGTTTGTTCCCTCTGTTTGTGATTGCAGATAAAGCTGCGACAAACGTTCAAGGGAAGGTTTTGTGTGAACAGGGGTTTTCACTTTAGTTGGGTAAACACCTAGGTTGTTTTGGTTTTTAACCTCGAAATATCCTGTGATTCTGTGAAATTCGGCCGTTTGCAAAGGTTGGACCTAGAGAGTATTATGCTTAGTGAAATTAGACAGAGAAAGACAAATACTCTATGTTATCACTTAAATATGGGGTCTAAAAAATAAGACAAACAAATGTATATAACAAAATAGAAGCAGACTCACAGAGATAGAAAACAAACTGGTGGTTAGGGTTAGGAGGGGGCAAGGTAGGGGGAGGGGCTTAAGTGATGCAAACTATTATATATAAAATAGGGACACAACAAGGATATATTGTACAGCACACGGAATGTAGCTGTCATCTTGTAATAACTTTAAATGGGGTGGCATCTATAAAAAATACTGAATCACAATGTTGTACACCTGAAACTAATATAACATTGTACATAAACTATACCTCAATAAAAAAGAAATGAAATAAAATAAATATCCTGTGATTCTAATTATTCATAGCTCTGCATGATGAGGGTTTTTTTTTCCTCCTCTTTTTTACACATAGAACCAAGTGACCCTGAGAGGGCCCGTACCACGTCCGGGCCGGTATGTCATTGTCATCCACTTTTATCAACCAACGCACCCAACGTTCCTGGCACAGGTGTCTGTGGACGGGGGGCGGCTGCGGCCAGGTGAGCTGCGGGGAGCAGGCCGGCTGCGGGGCTCACCTGTCCCGGCAGGGTTGTGACAGGAACACTCTTCCCACCCCCAGGTGTCTTTCACGCTGCTTTCTGCCCCCACGTGCTTGGCTGCCTGGACCAAGTGATCACAGGAGATCAGGCTGAGTTTGATGTCTCGGAGCCTGAGGTGGCCGTGACTGTGAGGCTTCCAGAAGGAAAGTCCTTAGTGCTGGTGCGTTCTGCTTGTGCCTCAGCTGGCTCTTCACCTGGTTGCCTTAGTCAGCCATTCTGTGTATCTCTTTTGGCTCATGGCAGCAATTCCTCCAAGAAATTGAAGTCGTGTTAATAGAAAAGTGTTTAAATTTTACAGCGACCTTTTACAAAAAAAAAAAAAAGTGTGTGACAATGAAAGTGAAGGGAAGTGGGAATAGTGGAGAAGTGGTTAGGAAGGAAACGCGCCCCCTGCCGAGCTGTGCTGAGCGTGGGTGTCTCTCTCCAGCAGCCCCGCCTCCCCCCTCATCTGACAGCTCTCTCTCTCTGAACCCTCCTTTGTTGTGGAAACTTTCTGATTTTGGCTTCCCTAGCTGCTTTCTCTGGGTTTTTCTCACTTTCCTGAGTGCCCCTTCAGTGGTTTCTCTTCCCCTTTGTCCCTGTATGTTGGCGTACCCTCGAGTTCGACACGGAGCCCTCTTGTTCTATTACTTCTCTTTGCATAACATCAATCTGCACCTGCTGACCCTGTTCTGCCCCCTGTGGGAATGACACTCACACTGGTGAGCTCACCTCCAATCTTCCCCGAGCCTGCGGACCATCCACTGTGGGTCTCCAGTAGCCAGCGATCCGCAAGTCCCTCCGACTTAGCCTGTTACCTGCACAGCCCCGGGCACCCCCTCCCCTGCTCATTACCTTGGTTGACGGAACCATGGTCACTCAGTGCCTGGGAAGCCTTCGAGAGTCAGGAAGCACTGCCCAGGCTCTGCTCTGTGGCCGTCCAGTTCCTGCTCAAGCCTCCTCACACTCTGAGGATGTCATCTTTCTAGGGACAAGGGCCTGACTTCATTCCTTTTGTGTCCCCTGTGCCTGGAACACAGTCTGGCACAGGTGCTTGGCAAATGTTTACTGAATAACATGAGAGCAGTAGATGTTGTAAGCTGTGAGTTGGTGAGTAGTTGACAAAGATGTTTGAAGTTTCCCACAGCGTTTGTTACTGGCACAGTCTGATGTATACAGATACAGAGAGCCAAGCAGGATTTTCAAAGACTGGGGCTATAATTATTGATGAGAGAGTGTCTGACAGGATGTCAGTTTCAGGGGCAAATCAATGTGTGAGTTTCCCCATTGGTCCTGCTATTCTGGTTTGCTCACCTTTAAAAATACAGATACAACCTCTGGGGATCCAGGGTCATCCTGGATCACATGAATCAGATAGGGCCCTGGCCATCCCAACAGGCCCCGGCTTCCTGGTGACGTCTCCTGTCCCCACCCAGCACCGGACGCTGCTGCCTCTCTGAGCAGGTCCTCCAGGGGGTCTGCCCTCACTTGTGGTCACTTCCAACATGGAAGCGTGGCCTGAGCCTTCAACACTGGCGTAGGGTGGTTCTTGTGATTCTTTTTTCATAAATCCTTTTCCATTTGGTCTTGGGCTTAGCAATAAAGAACGTTGATCTTAGTGGAGAGGCTATCTGATGAAGAGCAGTAGGTGTGCTGTGCTGTTGGAAATCCAAAGACATGCCCACAGCTTCCCTTTAGGTCCGAGTTCTAGTGATGCCTGCGGAGAATTATGACTACCAGATACTTCACAGAAAATCAGTGGACAAGTCATCTGAGTTTATCACCAATTGTGGAAGAGACAGTTTTTATATTGAGTAAGTATCACTTTGTGGAAAGACCCAGGGAGGGGCTGGCCCTTGGGTCTGTCTGCTTTCTCTGAGCTCCCAGGGGAGTGGCAAGGAGGCCTGGGTCCTCGGCACACACTGTCCCACAGCGGACCTCGTCACACACCCCTGGGTGAGATTTCCCTCCTCAACCTCAGTCTCAGCAGCTCACCCTCCAAGCTGGGACTCACAGGCTGCGTGGGAGTTTCTCTTCCTCTTTGCTGCTTCCTGTTGGCCAGTTCAGATTCCTAAAAGATCCTACACAGGGCGCCCTCCACTGGGAGGCACAGCAGCCCTGATCTGGTTCTCCTCTGCCCTCTGATTGAGTGAGGAGTGTCCCATCCTCCCTCTGTGGGTCCCTGAATGCTAAGAGCCTAGAACAGCCCCAGGTGTCAGCTCCTGCCATCTCTTCTGCAGACCCACTCTGCTCCCTTGCAGGTTTCCTGAGGATCCAAGGGGCCAGAAGCATCCTGTGCAGAAAATACCAAGAGCAAAGGCTCTGAGGTCAAACAGCTCTGGATTTAAGTCCAGGGTGGGGTATTCTCTCACTTTCCAGATTCCAGAACCAGAGCCTCCCCCCCCCCCCCCGCCACCAGAAACACTGCTTGGTGGAGCACGTGGGAAGAAGGAGGGTGGGACCATTTCTGGGCACGTCTCCCAGGATATCACTATGAGTTTTTGTCTCCACAGCCCCCAGAAAGCGTCTGGATTCTGTAAGAACTCCACCAGGTCCCTGGTGGCCCTTTACCACGAGGGTGCACTGCCTTGTGAGTGCCACTCGTCCGGGGCCATTGGCCATCACTGCAGCCCCGAGGGCGGGCAGTGCCCGTGCCGGCCCCATGTCATTGGGCGGCAGTGTACCCGCTGTCAAGTGGGCTACTACGGATTCCCACACTGCAAGCGTAAGTGCATGTTCGGGTCAACCAAGGTCATCTCTAGTCCCAGGGCAGGGCTTCTCGAATTTCGCTGTGCTGGAAACTCACCTGGGAATCTTGCAGATTCTGACTCAAGAAGTCTGGGCTGGGGCCTGAGAGTCTTGCATCTCCAATAATCACTCAGGTGATGCTCATGCTGCGGTTCATGGACCACACTCTGAGTAGCAAGGTTCTAGAAGATAAATATTTGTGCTTCCCATGTTATGTGGCCCATGCGCTTGGCAAAGCAGATGAATGTAAATAGCCTTAAGCATCGAAATATCAGACAGCTCAGTCTCCTTTCTAACGGGAGCCTCTTCAGTTTTTGCAGCCTAAGCAAAACTCAGTTGAGGGCTGAGGAGAGCCAGGGTCACAGGGCGCACTCCTCACTGAACGAGGAGCCCACGGACCTTTATCTGAGAACAGTCCTGCAGCCCTAGACACGGCTCAGCCCGGGTGATGGGAGGGCTGTGGGTGTGATGCAGACGGAGTCCATGTATGGAGGCCTTTGCCTGGTGAGGAGCCCCACTGCTGTGTTGTGCCCTGACCTTGGTCTCAGTGCACTGGGGTGATATGGAGCCCTGCAGACCCTCTGACCAAAGACAGGCCTCATGTTAGAATGACACACAACTGCAGCTGTCCTCACTCAGCGTCTGCACACTGTGTCCGCCAGAACCATTTGGTTTAGTTGATCTTGGCCCCAAGAAAAGGGCTTTTCAGATCAGCCAGGCTCAGCAATGCCATAATGAAGGAAAAGCAACACCTTTCTCCCAGACCCCATGGAAGCTTCTGTAGAGCCTGGTGCAGTCCTGCTGAAGGTCAGGGGGCTTCTAACTCTTATACTGTGTCCCTTCCTCCTCTGGCCAGCATGCAACTGTGGCCAGCGCCTTTGTGAGGAGACGACAGGGAGGTGCCTGTGCCCTCCCCGCACGATCCGGCCCCAGTGTGACATGTGTGAGACGCATTCCTTCAGCTTCCACCCGCTGGCCGGCTGCGAAGGCTGCAACTGTTCCAGGCCAGGCACCAACGGGGCTGCCACCCCGGACTGCGACAGGGACCACGGGCAGTGCAGGTGAGGTCTGGAGGATTCCATACTATGGTGGGAAGGGAAGATATCTCTGTCCCCCACCCTTGTCCTCATTACTTCCCGCTTCCCATGGGTCCCAAGACTGCTTGAGTTGGCCTCAGGGTAGAGCTCCCCACCCAGGTGGGCCACAGGGTGTACAGTAACTGGTCCTTTCGGGCCAGAGTCTGGGTGGGCAGGTGACCATCTCCTGGGGCCCAGGCAGCCTCAGGCTGTTCACTCCAGCATCACTCCGTGTGTGTGCCGTGATGTGTGCGTAATCATCAGTTTCATCTGCTGGGCTGCCCCGCCTCGTGGTGAGCACCATCCATTTGTACTCAGGTCTGGGCTCCAGACCTTCACTCTGGGAAGCTGACAGTTTTGTTAAGGATGGTGCATGACGACATCTAACATCCCCAGGCCTGCCGTCCTGACTCAGACCTGGAGCTGGAGGTGGTGTGGGGCCTCCACAAGGGGGCCGGTTGTGAGGAGGGAGGCAATACAGGCTGGGGAGCCCGGCTGAGAGAGAGGCTGCCCTCAGGGCCACGGAGAGGTCGGTGCACACCTGCTGAGGGGCCAGAGTAAATGTCATCATCGGCACAAACAGTTGCTGCGGGGCTAAGGGGCTCGTCCAGCAGGTCAGGCTCTGCCTTGGGAACCGGTGGCCGGGGTCCCGTGATTCCAGGTGGTGAGCCTGATCTCAGCGGGACTGGAGAGTGGCCCCAGGGGAGGAAGGACAGGATCCAGCCTCCTAGAAGAAGAGGCTGGAAAGAATCTGATGGGGCTCACGTGGCAGGAAAGCTGAGGCCGAGCATCTGCAGTGCAGGTGGGTGTGGGGAGGTGCAGGGGGAAGCATTCAGCACCTCCGCTGCACGTCCCCTGCTCCTCGTGCACGCCTGTGACCTGGGGCTCAGCCGGGAGGACTGTGGCTGCTGGCGGCAGGCGTCCGGCACCAGCTGGAGGGCCTCTGTGATGGTCCCCTATGTTTGCTCTGAGTTACCACAAACTTGGTGTCTTCAAACAGCAGGCATGTATTCTCTCACGGTTCGAAAGCTCCAGGTCTGAAACCCAGTGTTGACAGGTGCCAGTGCTCCTTCTGAAGGCTCTCAGACGGACTCCAACCCCTGCCTTTCTCTCACCTTCCGGGGTTGCCGCTCGGCCTCTGCCATCACATGGGTTCTCCTTGTGTGTCTCTGTCTTCCCATGGCCTTCTCCTCTCTGTGTCTGTGTCCTTCTTTTCTTTTCCTTTTGTTTTTTTTAGCCTTTGAATTTTTTAAAACCTTTTAAAAAATTTAGGTGTAGTTGATGAACAATATGTAATTTTCAGTTGTACAATGTAGTCAGTATTTGTCTTTCTCTGACTTATTTCACTCAGCATAATACCCTCCAACTCCATCCATGTTGTTGCAAATGGCAAAATTTCATCTTTTGTATGGTTGAGTAGAATTCCATTGTGTCTTTCTTTTCTTCTGAGGGCACCAGCCATGTTGGATTAGAGCTCACCTTACTCCAGTATGACCTCATCTTAACTTGACTGTGTCTGCAAAGACCCTATTTCCAAATAAGGTCACATTCGAGGTATTAGAACTTGAACGTATCTTTTGGGGACAAAATTCAACACTCTGTAGCAGCGATGTTCACTTTTCCTAAAGAAAGACCCTTAACCACACCTTTAGTTGTTGCCCAGTGCCTAACAGCTCCTTTGTACTCTGGGGAGGAAGCCGAATGAAAACTTGAGCCATGGAAGATTCCAGGTCTTTAAAACCACAGGGGTGAGTCCTCCCTGAGTCAACTCGGTTGCCCATTCTTCTCAAACTATGAGCCTAAACTGAATATGACTTGCACAAAGAATTTTGAGGTGACATCAGAGAGTTTTCATCACAATTAATTAACATATATTAGGTCCCATTGCCTCCAGTGCTTAAGCTATTCTTTGGAAGGAAGTCAGGCACTCAGTTCATTACTAAAGACTTTGCATTGGGTCCTGAAGGCACCACTGGGCCTGTGGAAATGTCTAACTTATTTCCAGTAAGTTCCAGATGCATAAGAACAGTGGCACTTAGTGTGGAAGCACCAGGACCCACAGGGATGCTACAGAGCAAAAAGATGCACTGTGCACGGAGCTGCTTGCCGTCTTGTGGCTGGAGAAGGTGGTTAGTGAGAAATTCAAAGGACCTTGATGTGCCAATCATGACCCGATCAACTTCAAAGAGAGAAAGAAGTTGTGTGTGATCCTGTGACTTCATTACTGACCTAGATCTGCTTCTCCAGGGAAAACTGCCTCCACTCCTTCTGTTTCAACCCTTGGTTTTTAAAGTGACTGGACACACTGGCAGAAGCCCGTAGATCTGGTCCATCTCCTGGCCTTGCTGTCTGGTTTTAGCTGGGCTATTTGGCATCCTCTCGACATCTCTGTGGCCTCTTCATTTGATGCAGTTGTCTTTGCTCCCTTTATGTCTTTTTTTTCTTCTACTCTTTCATGAGTGGGCATCATATTTCCTCTCCCAGCCAAAAGCCCCACTAGGCTTCCATTCATGTTCTTTTCTGCCCCTACCAGGGTCTTCTTCGCTCAAATGGCAAACATTTCGCAATGATTTTCCATCACTCCCTTACAACTGACCTCTCCTTTTTTAATGTTCCCATTGATGCCAATCTCCCTTTTTTGAAACATAGAACATTTTTGACAGGAAACTGATAGTCAGCCACACACTTAACACCAGAGCTCCAGAGTATTTGTAAATAAAAAGTGTGGCTCTGAATGGAAACACGCACAAGGGCGAGGAGAACGGACAGTTTCTCTCCGTGAAGCCAGGAGAGCAGCATGATGGGATCTGCCACCTTGGGCTTGAAAGGCAGTCACAGGAGAGGGAGACAACAGTCAAAAGTCAGCCAAGCCAGTCTGTTGCTGCTGAAACACTCCAGCAGCTCCTCAGTCCAAAATACACACACACACACACACTCCTCAAAACTCCCTAGTGCATCTACCAGACCAAAGGAAACTGTAGAATTTAGAAGTGGCTTCAGAAAAGGAAATCTAGGGTGTTATAAAAAGGGAAACAGATTGAACTAGGAACAATATTTATTTTAATATATTTGAAGAACAAATCAAAGGGAGGAACCCAGCGTCTTTACGTGGAATGGGTTTGCACAAATCCTTCAGATGAAGGAACAGTCTGACAAGTCAGCAGGACAGGCAGAGGTGGGAGGTCTTAGCATGAAAATCCTTCGCCCACTCAAGGGCTATTACAGCAGGAATCAACGTGAGAAAGGCTGAAAGAACCAGGCTCCATTTGAACAGGAGAATGAGCGATGCATGACCTTGGGAAAGTAAAGAAAAAACAAGACAGAAGAGCAGGAGAGGCAGATAACCAAGGGGGCGTGGAACGGTCATTGGGAAATGGAATTCCAGGCAGAGGACGGAGCCCAGGATGCTGCAGTGGCCCCAGTCACAGCTGCATTAAAACACTTAGAGCCCCAAATACTGAACCCATTATAGGGCCCGCATATTTAATTAAAAATAAAAACTTAATAAGCCTCAAAATGAGTTCAAACAAGCCCAACAAAGTTCTGTTTTTCCATAATGGCTACTTCAGTTTTTCTTTTGAAAGCAGAACACCCAAGTGAAGAGTCTGGGGCTGGGGCTGGAGGCTTGGGGACCATGACGTGGGTCAGAGTGAGAGGCGACCCCCAGGAGAAGGTGTGGACACACAGGGGACAAGACAGGTGTGAGTTCTGGAGCGGGTACCGATGCTTAATCACAGGAGACAAAGATGCCACGGAGGTGAAGAAGCAGTTTTCAGGCAGGAGAATCCACTGTCTGAGAACCAGCGGGAGAGTGACGAAAGGAGTGCTGGCCGACCGAGGAAGCCGCCGCAGACGCAGCCCCACACACAGATGCTCAGTGCCGCTGCCACCGGAAAAGGAAACCAAGAATGCACTAAAAACGGTAAAACTCAGTTAAGGCAACACCTATGAAAGAGAGAGAGAGATTCACCATAGTATTTTAGGTACAAATTCTAAGGAGTGTGTACCAAACCTTCACTAGCCAATGACGGTTTAGTCAACTGGAAAACCCCTGACTCAGGACTGAGGCATGTTGTAGAGCAGTTTGGCCCACACCCGAGGGAGCATCCCCAGGAATGGAATCTCACGGACCTTATCGCACCTGAACCAAGATGTGAGATCGTTTATCCTGACGTTACCAAGAGACCATAATCACCTAATGGGGTGACGTATCTATCCGTGATCAAAGTGGATTTGTCATGAAAGGGCCCTTGGCAGGATAATGTAAAAAAAAAACTTTCAGTTTATTACATGATTGTAAATGGCACAAATTACCTTTGATAATTCCAGTGTTGATGCTGAAAAAGCCTTTGATTGCCTAGAGAATTATTTCTTTGGGAAATATTAGAGGAAAGAATGCTCCCTGCCCCCCGCCCTCGGGCCTGAAAATTTCCTAATGAAAGTGAAGAGTGTGTTTAGAGGAACCTAACATTCAAGTAAAAAAAAGAATCGAAGCTTCCTGGAACTTGCAATGAAAAGCAAAGCATATCCTTTCTCACTCATACACCAGACTCTCTCACCGTTGTATGAATGATCATAGATCATGAAACTTATAAACTGGAATTTTCAGATTGTATTTGACGGTTTAGGGGTGTTAAAGTGAATCATACTAAAAAGAAAATCAGACTGTTAGAAATATTGATCTCCTTTAAAATGAGTTTCAAAAGTAATTGCAGCAATCCATGCTATTCCATCTTCACTTAACTGAAACTCATGTTGCAGGTTTTTAGACAGTTGGGAGTAAATTCAGTTGGAGCCAAATAACTGACTTCTCAACCTAACTTTGTCATGAATTAGCTAGGAGACTCTCTGGTCAAGTCACTTTGCCTTCCTGGGTTTCAGTTTCCTAATCTATAAAATGAAGTTTAGTAAAGTCATCTCTAACTTCCCAGTGAAATTTAAAAATCTGATTCTGTTTGTTCAATCTCTGATTGTATTACAGAAAATACTGCAAAGTTATATTGTGTGAATGCCTAAAAGCCCATTGTTTGGGACAACTCTGTCTAGATTGAGGTCTTAGAGATGCTTACATTGATCAAAATTTCACTTTTTATAGCAACACAGTAATTTTATCAGATATAACGGCAAGGAAAAAAGCACATGTGCGTCTGATTTTAATGGTAGAATATTATGCCATCAGATTCTTTGAATAAACGAAAGGGCTCAAATATCCTCAGAAGATTTTATCAATCAGTGACAGATACAAGGACTCTGGGAATCACTGCTTTAAAAAATTACCATGATGTCGACCACTTTCAAGCCATTTTAAGGTCGATTAAGGGAGGTGGCAGTCCACCTGGACGTCCAGCAAAGCTACATGGACAAACATGCCTTTTCAGAAGAGCAGCAGCAAAAGGAAAGCCATTTTGGGGGGGACCTCTGTCTCAGCCAGTCTCACAGACTTTCTAAATGTGTTAGATGGAGAAACAATGCCAGAAAAGCTCACAGACTTGGCATTCTGGGAGCAGAAGTGCTTCCAGCTCAGCGTAAATCCAAGAGCCCTAACAGCCTGGAGAAGCAATTCCCTGGATGCACCGCATCAAATGAGGAACGGTGAATTCCAGACCGTGCGCAGGCAGGTGCTGGGATGCGGAGGTGAGCAGGGCAGGTGGATGGGACCCGAGGTTCTCACCTGCATCCCTCTGTCTCCCTTCATCTTCAGTCACACCAGTGCTTCATCTTTCTCTTTCTCTGAGTGACCCTTCTTTGGCTGTTTCCCTGTGGTGTGAGTTTGTACAAGGCTGCATCCAGCCACTGCCGCTCACTGTCTGGGCGACCTCGGCATGTCACTCCTCCTTTCAATGCCCTGTTTCTTCATTTGTGAAATAGAGATACTGGAGGCACCTCCCCCACAGCGTTCTTTCGAGGATTAAATACCCTGTGCAAAACCCCGTGCGACAGCACCTGGCACACACTAGCACCCTGTTTTGCTGGTGTCCTTATTTGCCAGGCCCTTGGCCCTCTGCTCTTTAGGCTTTGTCCCCTTGAAGCCCCGCCCGTTGTCCTGGCTTCAGCCACCGCGCCCCTGGGTGAGTCCCAGATCCGGTCCTGGTCCCGGTCCTTGCCGCCAGGCTTGTTCAAGCTGCGCTGAAATCAGTTGGGTCTGGGTTCCCTTATTGGCTCTACTTGGGGGGCTGTGGAGGGCAAGTCCCCTGACCTTTGTCCTGTCCCCTCGGGTGTAGAATTAAGTGTGAGATGAGACGATCTTTAAGGGCCTTCTCAACCCCTACATTCTACGGCTGATTCTGTGTCTGAAACCCATCCATTGTGTTACCTTTCAGGCCATTCTTCCCTTGGAATTTTTTTAAAAAATTCTGCATAGTGGTGACATCCTCCTCCCAGAGTCCCCAAAGCCTGAAATCTCAGCATCGCCTTGGAATGAACCCCCTTTCTCTGACAGTCAGTCAGGTGTCAACGTCTGGCAGAGCGTGTGCTGGCCCCCTTCCTTCCCGGCCCGGCGGGTGCAGGCACCCTAGGGCAGCCCTTCTCCTCTGCCTGCAGGAGGGGTGCTCATGGTCTCCGAGCTGACCTTCCTTTTCCTGTTTCACTCTCTCCCTTCCTTCTTCCCTTCCTCCCTCCCTCCCTCTTTCTTTTTCTCTTTCTCTATTTCTCCTTAATTGAACAGGAATATGCTAAGTACACAGTTATATTAGGATTTAAAAATCTGTTTTCCCCATAATTTTGTTACTAACATATACAGAATGTTGATAAATGCCTATATGTTTATTATTTTATCTTCTTACTGTGTGGGTTTTCTTTTAAAATTAGGATGAAACATTTCCTTCAGTCCCTGTGATTTTTTTGTTTTCTTTTGTTTTGCTGGGGGAGGGGCGGGCCTTAAATTCTGTTTTGTCAGATATCAGTATGTTTTATGGCTCAAACCATATCGAGTGCCGACTCCAGTCTGGGGGCTGTGCCTCATGCAGAAGGCACACGTGCCTACTACCAGGAGGTGCTGGTCTGTTTAGGGGAACCTATACTAACCAAGAAGGGCGGTGTGGCGTAGTGAGCGCCTTACTGTGTGCAGGCCGCGGGGGTGTGATGTGGCCCTGCCCTGCACCACTTCCGTCTCGCCATCCTTTGCACGAGAGCCCTCCGCACCTCCCCATTGTCTGGGAGCATAAAGACCAGCTTCCCTGATGCTCTGACCCCCACTTACCCTAACTTAAGCCACAGCTTTCTCCTCTGGCGTGGCCTTTTTCATTTTTTCTAAGCACTTTTGGTCCAAGTTCAGTTCTTTGGTTATCAGTTCTCCTTTCGCCTCTCCTGTTACCCCCAAATTATACACATCCTTCAAGGATCATGTGTTAAAGGTACAAATGCAAGGAAGGCATGTAGCCTGTAAGACCGCAGAGAGACCCTCCTGAAGCGCATTATAAGCTGAGCCGCCCCATCGCTCCCATAATTACCTCGCTTCCTGCACCTCTGTGTCCTGTGCCCTCAGTGAAAATGCATCAGGGTCAAGACTAACTTCTTCTACTTTGTCCCCTCCCTCCCATGTTCCCTAACACAAGGATGTGTATATGGAAGGCACTCAGTAATTACTGAATGAGTAAATAAATGAATGAAGTAGACTTTGGATCTTAGGTTCAAACTGGACTTGATGTGAGTGCAATATTAAGGGACCCACCGTATTTAAGGAGCAAAGGGTAGCTTTGACACCTGAGTTTCTGGTTATCTGGGAGCCACGCTGGCACCTGCACATGCCCAGATATTGTTGCATACGTTTGGCGCTGAGCCCATTGCCGTGGAGGTGGCTGCGCTTGACCTGCATCCTTGGTGCTGCTACTCTGCACCTCCTGGCAGCAGGTACTGGAACTTCCTTGCTGGTGCAGTGAGGGCAGCTCCTTGGTTAGCACAGCATCTCCCTGGAGACGTGTGCAAGGTCAGGCTGACTTGAGGTTGTTTTTAAAAGATGTTCAGCCAGACTTTGAAGAGAAGTTCCCACTTTGTTCCCTGTTGTCATGGCACCACCAAAAGCTCCTTTGGTTGCTTGTTTTTGCATAGGATTCGTATGCTCGATGCTCTAAGCGTTGCATGATTCAGGAACCCAGACATTGTATTCTCCACATTTTGGTGAACTCCTGCCCATCGGTCCCACCTGGGTCCACAGGGTTCAACACACAGGTCGCTGCTCATATCACTTGGCTCAGCTTTTTTCTTTCTTTCTTTCTTTTTTTTTTTTTTCTTCACATATACTCTTAGGTGCTCCTTACATGCTGAGTGAGTCTCAGCACTTGGTCTTGTTACTGACATGGACACGCCCTCCCAGCCCAGCTCTCCATCACGTCATCTCACGGACATTCTGAAATCAACAGGCAGACGAATCATGGTTTCACGTCTGTTTCTCCTTGTCTCAATGAGCAGCCTGCACCACTGTCCTCCCTGCAAAACACTCCCATTCCTTTCTTTTCCAATAAAGTGAAAATGTAAGAAATAGGCTCCTTCTGTCTGTCCTCACCTTCAAGGCCCAAGTCCAGGGCACTTGCTCGGGGGCCTCTCTCAGCCTTGTCCACCGATGGCAGCGAGGATGTGAGAGCCTCGTTTGGCGCCAGCATTCAGTGACTGTGCCTGTGGGCCAGTAGCTCTGTGCGTTTGCTACAAGAAGTGTCTTGGACTTCAGGACAACAAGCTGCCCAAGCTGGCACTTGGTGACAACAGCACTGTCCATGCACAGCGTCCTCTCCCTCATGACCAGGTGGGAGGAGCAGAGGACACCCAGGTTAAGTCAGGTCATCGCCCAGGTTCCTTTTCTGATATAGGTTTCCTCTTCCCAATGATTTTACTTGGAGGGGTTGTCTGTACCCTCTCCCTTCCCATCTCTAGCCCACCAGAGTTCCAGTGCTCCAGAAATAGGGCCGGTCAGTTCCCTGCTGGACCGTGAGTGTATTTAGCCTGAGAGTCACAAGAAGAGAGTGGGTGTTATTAACCTGTACCTAGGAACCCTCTGCCAGTGAGTGCAAACTGTGTGTGAGAATGAGTGAGTGTGTGTGTGTGAGAGAGGATGTAACCTGTGCGTGGGTGTAAGTACTTTTCTGAGAAGGTGCCCTGTAGTTTATCCAGCTTCTCAAAAGGGTCCCTGACCCCTTCCAAAGCTGGCAACCCGGCACCAGAGCGACCACTCTGAGCAGAAGGTTTGCACTTTCCACCTATATTCCTATACGTGTGATTTGGAGAGTACTTTCCTCTTTATGAAAAGATTCTCTGCAGATATCAGGGATGGAGGGAGGGGACAGGGCTGGGAAACACTAAATGACACTTGACCTGCCAGTAAGCCTTGCAGGTAACACTGATTTTTCCTTTTTCGCTGTGGGGAGTGGGGTAAAGGGACACCACCTGCCCCAGTTAGCTGATGCCATAACAAGAGTCACAGTAGCAAATACTGCACGGCACTGTCCTAAGGTTTTGACATTTTTATTTTATTCTATTCTCACAATATCCTGTGAAGCAGATATTACAATCTCCATTTTTACAGATAAGGAAACTCAGTTGTAAAGAGATTAATTTGCTCAAGCTTCTGCATCCTATAAGTGGCAGAGTTGGGATTCAGACCTAGGCCACCTGGTCCCAAGTTTGTGTTCTTAATCAAGTACAAAATTCTTTACTTGATTATAAGCAGTATTTGCCAAAGGCAAACTTACCAGCATATAGAGTTACATTTGTCTTTTTGTGTCCTTCCTTGCACCCCAGAGCGCAGCAGCAAGCCTGACCCTCAGAGTCACCACCTGCAATGGTCATTGTTTCTTTTTTAAAATAAGGTATAGTTGACATGTAACATTAGTTTCAGTTGTGTAACATAATGATTCAATATTTGTAAATGTTGTGAAATGGTCACCACCATAAGTCTAGTTAGCACCCAGCACCATATATGGTTATGAATTATTTTCTTGTGATGAGAACTTTTAAGATTTACAGATGTGCAATATGATATTATTAACCATGGTCACCGTGCTGTACATGGCACCCCCAGGACTTATTTCATAACTGGAAGTGTGTATCTTTTGACCCCTTTCATCATCAAGATGATGGTCATCTTGAGATGCTTTATGTAAGTGCCTTGTATCTCCTTCTCTCTATCTTGTCTTGGACGCTAGCGCCCTGTGGGCAGGCACTGTGTCTGTTTAACTGGCTTCATACAGCGGCTGCTCTGTGGCAGGGCAGGTCGACTTTAGAACTATGTGTAGAAAGATGATGGAGACTTTTGCTTCCTTTACTTTGCGTACAGTTGCAAGCCCAGAATCACAGGGCGGCAGTGTGACCGATGCGCTTCCGGGTTCTACCGCTTCCCTGAGTGCCTTCCCTGCCGCTGCAGCAGAGATGGGACTGAGCCAGGAGTCTGCGACCCAGAGACCGGGGCTTGTCTCTGCAAGGTAGGACGGAACTTGCAAAGCCAGGGACATCAGCCACTGACCAGTGTGGAGGGGTTTCGTGTTGAGTCATCATATAAAAAATCCGTGGGACATGGGACTGACCCATGATAGATTTCCATAATGACTGTAGCATTTTATAATCATTCTCATTTATAGAAATAGTTAGAAGACACCCTCCTCCTACACTTGTCTTGTCCTCTGAAGAGTCCACAGACCTCCTAAAGAATCTTATGACAGACACTGACCTCCAGAAGAACAGGCACAAACCTTTCAGGAGGTCCAAGCCGATCCCTGCCCCTGGACGCCAGCTTAGTAATCTCTGCTCCAAGGGGTTCTGCCAGGTTGTAAGAGAACTTCCACTTCCCAGCGGGTGTTTTAAAGAGACAGTAAGTGGGATGAGCCTGCCCCTCTGTACTGGGACTTCTTCTGGTGCTGTGTCTCTACCTTCAAGATGCCAAAGGGCATCTTGTGAAATCTAGGAAATCCTCTGTTCTATTTGCACGTGGTGTAAACATTCGAATAATTGGTGTGATATAAAAGCTTCACAAGCATGTATCTTGGATGCTTTGTTAGCGTCCATGTTCCATTATCTTATGCTGGTACTTAATTTGTGCAAGTAGCTCTCTTCCACCAGAGAAGCTTTAGGGGGAAATGATGTCTCATTTCATGTTTTTCTTTGACAGGAAAATGTGGATGGTCCAGAATGTAACATGTGTCGAGAAGGATCATTCTACCTGGACCCAGAGAATCCCAAGGGTTGTACCAGCTGCTTTTGCTTCGGAGTAAATCACCGCTGTCACAGCACACATAAACGAAGAGCCAAGGTAGGCAGGGAATTAGAGTCCTTTTGTTTTTTATTGAGTATTTCCGAGTGAGGACGTCATGAATTGGCATGAAATGTGAAGGGTGGTGGGGTGTTCCGTACGTTGCTCGGTGAGAATGTTAAGCGCGGTGCTCGCCAGTCCTCCTCCTGCAGCCTTCTGTCCCGAGCTGTCTTTGTGCTCAGACCCTCAGTTTGTCAGGTCTCTGCCCCAGTGTCACGGGTGTTCGGAGACGCCGTCCCTCACTGCACCCTCACCCTGTGCCCTGACCTTCTTTGTGTACTTCAGAGCCGTGATCGCCGCGCTAAAGGTCATTTATTACCTCTTTTCCTCATCCACTGGCAGGCAAGCTCCTTGATACAATCCCAATGCGCAGAGCATAGTAGGTGCTCAGTGAACACTCATCACTCCCCCTCGTTTGTGCCTCCCCCCCCCCCCCAGTTTCTTCTCATCGGCTTCTCTTCCTGTTTCATTTTCCTTCTCACCTGTTTTACTATAGCTTTTCTTTGGCCACTTTTAAAATTAACCCAATGAAGCTAAAACTTTTGTTGCCTTTGTTACTCCATGAACCACTAGTCTCAGGCTGGCTTTCTTTGTGACAGTCGTGTCTTATGTCCAACAAGTATTCAAAGAAAGGTTATTTTATATATTTTACTGCCTGCCTCCCGAAAAGAGTGTAGGCCTGTAATTAGGGGGGAATAAAGTTAGTTTGTAAATCCACCCTGAAGTCTCCTCTCCTCACCCCCAGGGGAACCCGGAAGCATTATTCCGAGTCTATGCCTCATCAGTTCCTTCTCTTTCTTCCCCTCCTAATTTAACTCCCAGCTTCCTTTGGGATGGGGGAAATATTTAATTATGACGCTCCCTTTGGAGAACAATCATGAGAGCAGGCCTCTGTGTTCCACATCAGCTTCTCTCTCAGGAGCTCACCATTAAAATGCGCCCAAGTCCTAGTTGATATTCCGAACCTTATTTATGTGTCATTCGGATGTTTATGCCTACTTAACGTCAGGAACCAGGATGTGTGCCGGGCCACCAGGATACATCCCACGTGCACACGCTCACTACCCTCTAGGAATTCCCAGCTGCAACGGGTCAGACAGGGGCTGAGTGGGTGTGAACTCCACCACGGGAGGCAGACATAAGAGGAGGCGCATGAGGGAAGCTCTGAAGCAAGGTGGCTGCCCCTTGGCTCTTTCTCTTCGGCATAATCCAGCCATCGCTGAAGAAACCACGGGTGCATATTCTCATCCCCTGCTTCTGTGTTCCAGTTTGTGGATATGATGGGTTGGCGCCTAGAGACCGAGGACGGCGTGGACATCCCGGTCTCATTCAACCCGGGCAGCGGCAGCGTGGTGGCAGACCTCCAGGAGCTGCCCGCAACGGTTCACAGTGCGTCCTGGGTCGCACCTCCTTCCTACCTGGGGGACAAGGTAACCAGGTCCCGCTGTTCCTCCTCACCCTTGCTGCACCTCCTCCATCACTGCACGAGCATCACTTACTAGGTGCTTGGAGTGAAGGTTCAGGCAGTTCAGGTTACTAAAGCTGAAGAAATCAGGTTAACCACAAATGCAGAAGATGGAGAGACTGAGGACGTTGGAGCCTCGGGTACCCCACATGCATTGCCTATCAGCAAAAAAATTATGCACCAGGTTTTGCTTGATTTTCACTTAATGCCAAAGAATTCTCCTCCGGGGAAATAACCATTTAAATAACATCTGCTGTGAATGGAACATGTAGGCTTTTAAAAGCCAGTGCTGAGAATTCTTTGTTTTAAAGCACAAGAAAGGCTCCTTGACAGGAAAACAAAAGCTGCGAAAGTGACTCATGGGCTTATTAAAAGAAGTACAGGATTCAGCGACGGAGTGGCTTTCATCAGCAGTCACGTGCGGGTAGTTAGACGCTCCTGGGGAGCTTATAAACCAGTTGCTTTCCCTTTGCTGCAGAAATGACTGCTCCAGGATCTGGCCACCTGCACTCATTTCTAAGAACTCCTTCCTCCTGCAGAAATACCCTCAGTAACACATGCGCCTGGTGGCCAAGGACAGAGCTCTGGAGAAGGGGTGACAGATTACCCGCAAACTTCGCAGCTTGAAGCAGCAGACCATTATTATCTTGCCCAGTGTCTGTGGCTCAGGAATCCAGGAGCAGGTGGCTCAGGGGCTCTCATGAGGTTGTGGTCAAGGTGTCAGCCCCTGCTGCGGCCGTCTGGGACTGGAGGGTCCACTTCCAAGCCCACTCGCGTGGTTGTCGGCAGGCCTCGGTTCTTGGCTGGCTGTTGGCTTCCTGAGGCTGTTGGAGGCCTCAGTTCCTCATCACAGGAGACCCTGCGTAGACTGCCTGAAGGTCCTCATGATGTGGTAGCTGGTTCCCTCCAAAGCAAATGGGAGAGAGAAGAGAGAGACCGAGAGAGAGAGAGACCGAGAGACAGACAGAGAGCATGCACAATGTGTTTATAGCCTAATTTCAGAAATGACACACCCTCACTTCTGCCGTTTTCTAGTCATTAAGAGCCAGTCGCTAGCCCAGCCCACACTCAGGGCGGAGAAGCAAACTCCACCTCTTGAGGGCAGGAGTATTGAAGAATATGTAGACATATTTTTAAAACCACCTTGGCCTGTCAAAAAGGCAATACTTAGTCTCAATAAGATGCTTCAAGGTGCTGCTTGGAATACTTCCAGACTCTAAGGTCACAACTGTGAAGCTTTGTAGGGTGTAGGTTCTAGGGAAGAACTTCAGTGAACTGGGAGCCCGGACAGCTTGCCCCTCCTCCCTGCTCCCACTCATTTGCCTTCTCCAGTAAGGGTGCTTTGTCTGCCTGCCCTGAGGGGATGTGGCCTCTGATTTCCACCTCTCGGTCACACCTTCCTTCTTGATCAGTTTTTACTTTAAGGGTGGGGGATATCAGGACCAGAGGTGACGGTACCGTCAGAAAACAGCTGTGACCTCGCCTCCACGTCTCGGCCACCATCGTGCTGCTTGCACAGACCGGTGGTGTTGGTGGGGGGGGGGGTCCCTGGGCCTGATGGTGCAGTCGGACACGGCTGATCCACCAGAGGACACAGCGTCACTTGGGAAACATTTGCCATCTGCTTTCAGGGGAAGGTTTTTTTAAAATTTATTTTTAGAGGTTCTTTTTGTCACTGACAGATATTAACCAGTTCTGTCAGTTAAGTAAGAAAGCAGTGGCCTAGATTTCTTGGAACAGCTGTGGATTAAATAAACATTTTGGTTTAGTAGTCATCCAGAATAAAAGGCTCTTATTTGTTTCTGTGTGACGGTTAGTTTTCTTTTTAACAGAAGTATCTTCTTGCTTGTAAAACTCAGTCATGTTCATATTAAACATTTTAATTGACATAAAAGGGTGTAAAGTAGGAAGTTAAAATACCGTGTTTAATTCCACTCTCTGGAGATGACCACTGTTAACCGGTTGACTGTGGATCTTTCCAGATCCACGTGCCAGTGGACTTTGCAGGTGGGTTAATGTTGCTGTCGGCTCTTTTAATGCTGTTGATCCTATTATGTTAATTTCAGGTGTCCTCGTATGGTGGCTACCTCACCTACCAAATCAAGTCCTTTGGCCTACCTGGTGACATGGTTCTTCTGGAAAAGAAGCCGGATGTGAAGCTCACCGTAGGTGTCAAAACACCACCCACGTGGCAGGAAGTGACAGTTGCGATTGGTGCTAATCCAATTTTAGGACATCTTGATAAGCAACCTACAAAAAGTTTGGATTAAGTCATTTCCAGTATTTTGTAGAAACTAAAATGGAAGTTTAGAGCAAGTCCCACCTCCTCAGGATCCTCTGTTCCTGACCAGGCCAGCCCCAGCTGGCTTCTCTTTCCCTCCCTTGCACCCTGACTGCTCACGGTCAGTGACTCATCGTAAACTCATTTCATGTTTCTGTCTTTCAATTTAGTCTCACAGATGTTTTTTGAGACCTCCCTGTTGGCCAAGCCACGTTGCTGGGCTCATAAAGGACAGGTGATCCCTGTCCTTAAAAAAAAAAATGCAATCTGAGAGGGGATGTGAGAAATGGGGAAAGATCTACAATCCACTGAACAGTAAGCATTTGAGACAAAGTCCAAACAAAAGCTTCTGTGGGAGCTGGAGTCCAAGTAGGAGCTTATGTGGTTGAGATGCCATCAGAAGTCTTCAAAGAAAAGGTTAGTTTTGAGCCACACCTTTAAGAAGGGACGTGAGAGAAGAAAGGTCCTTCCCCCACAGAGAATAAGGTGAATGAGGCAGAGGGGCAGTGCTCAGGGGTGACCAGTGCCACTCGGCTGTATTATCAGCATGTGCCCAGTCATTGAAAACAAGCCGGGGAGGGTAGGAGGGTGGGTGTCTAAGGCTATGATAAGGAATTTGGCCTGAGGTAGACAGCGGGGAGCCCCTTTGGTTTTTTCAGAAGAGAAGTGATATCCACATTCTCTTGTCCAGAACTGCAATCTAGAAAATTTCTTGAGGGCAGAGGCAATATCACATCCTGCTCTGAATCCCCTACAATGTAGGGCACAGAACCTTGAACTTGCATTGGGTGCCAGAGCCTGAACTTGACTTTGTTTCTGGTTTGTGTACTGTGATTAATGCGGTGCAATTCCAGCTTCCTGAAGGGTTTCCTTGTGTCCCTCACTGTTGAAGAGGGACTGGCAAATCCCACACTGCTCGTCCCAGCTGAGGGCCTCGCGTGCTGCTAGGATTTGGTGATCAGGCACTGCTGTGTTGTGCTTTGTTTCCACTGGCACCGAAACGTATTGAACTGTTGTTTTAAAAGCTCAAAGGAATCTTTGCAAAACATCTTGAAAATGAAGCACCAAGACTTTAGAGTTATAGCCTAAGGAAAAATAGCTGCACGATTAAAAATACTGTTACGACATGCTGTATTTCAGCTGCTTTATTTTTGCAGAGCACCTCAAATTCAGGCCATTAGTATGCCTATATTTTACTGCCTATGTTATTATGCAAACTGTTGGAATTCATGGAGAAGCGATGACCAAAATTTCTTCTTAATTTATCTTCAAACATGGAAACTAATTTTGGCTCATGAAGCATTTACTCTGTTGCTTTGTCCCAGACCACTGAAATTTAAAGCCTATGGAGTGTGTTTCTTAGATTAAGATTTTCAGTTGGTGATCGCCGATAATGCTCTTCTTCCTGAAACTCAGGCTCTAATGAGTGAAACTCCAGCTTTTGGGTTTGGTGCTACAACAGAAAAGGGGTACTTCTGTGTGGGGGTGTAGGGTGAGGGTGCTGGTGGTGGGTGGTGACTCTCCCATCGGGCCCTTAGGAGCCCCTGTGATGGGGGACGAGTGTGCGGAGACTGAGAGTGAGTGAGGCTGGATCCCACGGGGTGCGGGCGGTGGGACTAATTCCACCCGAGTGCCAGCTCTGCAGCCCCGTCTATGCAGCCTGAACAGCTGGCCCTGCCAACCCTCCTGCCCTACTCACCCTCCTCACTAGCCCACCCACCCGAGCACCCTCTTGCTATCAGAGCCTGGTCCTGTAGGCAGGATGGAAATGAGCACCTCATGCATTGACTGCAAAGCATGGTTTAAAAAAATTGCTTCCATCTTTTAAAGCCACTTTGACTGGTGGGAATTTTCCTCATTTCCTATTTGTGAAAATGGACTGTACTGGGTATTCCTGCTCCATGTTACTAATCATTTTGCCAGTCAGTTCATTTTGCAGCTACTTTTTAGAATCAGGCATTTCCTGCAATGTAGAAATATCCATAGATAGACATTTGTTCTTAGACCAGTCATAAACCTCAGAACATCCCAGCCCAAGCCACTGACGCAGTCATGTTTCTCTTTAACCAGGGTCAGCGCATGTCCCTCATCTCTGAGGAGCCACGTCCCCCCCGGCCAGACCGGTTGCATCACGGGCGAGTGCAGATGGTGGAGGTAACGCAAAAGCGTCGTGAATGGTTCTTGGTGATCCTTTTTGTCCTATCATGTCGTTCTTTCAAACAGTTGTGATTTTTGACTTAGTTTATGAATTTAAAATCTAAGGATTTCAAATCTATTTATATAGATAGAATTTAGATATATAAATTTAAATATAAATTATACAAAAGATACAGAATTTGATCCTTGCAGGGCTTTGTTTGCACCATCTTTGTGGCACTTACCGTTGTCGCCTGTTCTGCAGCTCAGTACCTGTGTCTTCTAAACCCTGTGAGTCTGTCAGTGCTACGAGGTAGCCTCCCTCAGGGCCTGGGACCTGGGGACTGTCCAGCAGATGCTTGGGGTGAATAGAAAAGTCCCCAAAGCATCTAACACCAAAAGAAATAAGAACAATCTAGCTAAATAAAGGAAAGCTCATCACAGCACAGAACATTGTTATTACAACTACTTGGTTACAACTTCCCCTTTAAAGTAATGTTCCAATTATATTAAATATATCCTCAAGATTATACTTTTCCAAGTGCCTTGAACTCACCCACATATTGTAACTTTTCTGTCCTGGTCTATCCGTACAATGGAATACTCTTTGGCAAATAAATGGAAAAAAGTATTAATACCTTCCACAATGTGGGTGAACCTCAAAACCTTTTATGCTGAGGGAAAGAAGCAAGGCACGAAAGGCCGCGTATTACATGGTTCTGTTTATGTGAGAGAGGTGATGCCAGCAAAAACGGTGAAAAACCGTTCCAAATTTGTCCTCCATAAAAGCAGTGAGAAAACTGGCAAAAATGAAATGGTAAAAATCAACGATTTTAGGACTCTGACAAGCCAAGATTCACAGTAATCTGAAAAGCATTTATTCAAGAAGAATGGCTGAATCTTTTCCCAGTAAATCCTGCAGTACTGCAGGATCTGCGATTGGTTAAATTGAGAATTCAGAACCACAGATATGAGCCAATGGTGAAGTTATATGCAGATTTTTGATGGCTCAGATTGTCACCCCAGCCCCCTGCATTGTTTAAGGGTCAACTGTATATTCAAAAGACCTGAAAGTGGGATTTGGAAGATGTTTGCACATCTGTGTTCATTGCAGCACTATTCACAATAGACAGGAGGTGAAAGCAACTGAAATGCATATTGACAAATAAACAGATAAAGAAAATGTGGCATATGCACACACTGGAATATTACTCAGTCTTAAAAAAGGAGAAAATTCTGTCACATGCTAGATTGTGAATGAAACTTGAGGACATTATACTAAGTGAAATAAGCAAGTCACACAAAAAAAACCAAATACTGTATGATTCCATTTACATGAGGTATTTAAAGTGCTCAAATCCATAGAAACAGAAAGTAGAATGGTGGTTGCCAGGCGCTGATGGGAGTGGAAAACGGGAGCTATTGCTTCATAGGTACAGAGTTTCAGTTTCATCAGACAATAAAGTTCTAAAAGTCTGTTGCACAATAATGTAA
Organism: Camelus ferus; assembly: GCF_009834535.1. Lineage (NCBI taxonomy): Eukaryota > Metazoa > Chordata > Mammalia > Artiodactyla > Camelidae > Camelus > Camelus ferus. The sequence continues at coordinate 9,733,759 of NC_045719.1, forward strand.
ATATAGTTAGCGCTTGTACTGTACTGTTAAAAATGAGTAAGATGGTAAATTTTATGTTACATGTTTTTATCATCATAAAAGTAAATACTATGAATATGTGTGCAAGAAAAATTGTACTTTCTGTCACAACTCTGTGCATTTATGAATGATCTGAGCTGCGTGACTTACTTGGCTTCTGTCTGCCTCTCTCCTGTATCTTTCTCACTCACTTTGTGTGTTTGCACAAACAACAGTGCACTTTAAAACAAGCCTAATGCTGAGAAGTCTGATTTCGTGTCATTGCTCCTTATTTCCTGCCTTTATTTCTCCCCCTTTCCCAGGGTTCTCTCCCTCCTTGGGAATAATCCAGACATGTGACTTCTGAATATAAACACACTGTTGTCTACTTACCTGTCTTATTCCATTTTATTTTCCCTGATGCATTTTATTTATTCTTTTGTTTTGGGGGTGGGGTGGAGTGATTGGGTTTATTTAATTCATTGATTTCATTGTGGAGGTACTCGGGATTGAACCCAGACCTTGTGTATGCTAAGCGGGCACTCTAACACTGAGCTATACCCTCCCTGCCGTCCTGATGCATTTTAAATGTCTTTTCCTGGACTCATCGCGGATGGCTGTCTCTTTGAAGCCCCTGGGAGTGAGCTTGCCCAAAGGAGACCTTGCCTCTCTGCTTTCCCGTGCAGGGGAACTTCAGACACGCCAGCAGCGGTGCCCCCGTGTCTCGGGAAGAGCTGATGACAGTGCTGTCTAGACTGGAAGGTGTGCACCTCCGGGGCCTCTACTTCACTGAGACGCAGCGGCTCACCCTGAGCGGGGTGGGGCTGGAGGAGGCCTCGGAAACAGGAAGTGGACGTCGAGCACAGAATGTGGAGATGTGTGCCTGCCCCCCTGACTACACTGGTGACTCATGTCAGGTAGGAAATGCCGCTGAACCATAAACCCCCCGCCCCCGGGGACTCCCGTGGCAGGCGCTGCTGTCTGCTGTCCAGCACTGCTGCACAGTCTGGGGCGCTCTGCCCATCCAACAGGTTTCTGCTGGGCACTAGCTTCTCTCTTCCCTGGACCACCTTCAGGTATTAAATATGAAAAAAAAAATCACGAATGTCTCAAAAGCCACTGGAAAGCCACAGGAGCTCAGTAGATCCCAGGGGTTGCAGAAATCTGGACTTCCCAGGAAGGAACCTGCCAGCGGGCATCCCAGTGTGTGAGCCGCTGCTTTCCCCGTAGCTGACCCAGGGTTCCCTTGCTTTTCTCTAGTCCAGGGCTTCCCTCCGACCACCCACCCCCAACAGAGCTGTAGGCCAGAGAATATCCTGATTCTTCAAGGGGAAATTGCAGTCCCAGTTTCCAGCTCACTGCAGATCCTCATTTGAGATCCAGTCAGCCTGACTGTCCTCAGGGGGTTAAAAAGTGCCGTAAAATGAAACTGTCATGTCTCAAGCTGTAAACGTGGTCTCTTCCTGAAGAGAGGGAAGGAAAGCACCAGGGTTAGTGCAGTCTTTAGGAAGTAGCAAACATTGTCGTTCTCAGTAGTCCAGACACCTGTCAGATGTGGATTTAGCAACGTCCTTCACTTTCTCTCCTGACCCGTGGACAGCAGAAAACCCCAAGGTGATCTGCACATCAGTTCCTTTTTTAACCTGCAAACAGATTACCCGCCGTGGTTTTCTGGGGGCTCCTGCCTTGTACTGTTCAGTCCACAGGGGCCTGTATTCTTCCCCTTCCTTCTCCCTCTTTTCTAGCCCGATTAACTGAAATCCATAGCCAGAGGGAAAGAAAGGGCCCTCTGGATTACCACCCTCCTGCCCAGGGCGTGTTCCTGGCGCATGACTCAGCCTGTGATTTACAGCTGCCCGAGCCGTCTAAGGGTGAGGTGGGTAGAAGGTGATGCCGGCCCCACCTGGCAGGGATTACAGAGCGGCGCGCTTCCCTGCGGGACTGTTATGTGCGCTCCCTCACAGGCTGACTCATGGGTGAAGTTTACAGGTGGGGCCTCTCGCCGCAGACTGCCTGCCTTACCTGAGTCAGCCGGGGCCTGGGCACTGAGCAGGAAGGGCAGGTATAAGAGCAGAAGGCGGAGGTCTGTGTGCGACAGGCCAGACGCCCAAGGACCAGGATGCCCCCGGCAGCGAGGGGGTCTGCCCGGAGCATGGGGTGGCTGTGGATCTTTGGGGCAGCCCTGGGGCAGTGTCTGGGGTACAGTTCACAGCAGCAAAGGGTGGCATTTCCTCAGCTTTCCGGTCAAAACCAGCTGCAAGCAAATTATGTGGAACTTAAACCCAACCAGGTAATGTCCCTTTTACATTTTGGTGTGGGATGGGGAAGAGTTCCCAGTTTTGTGAGATTTTAAGTGAGGGTGATGGGTGGGCTAGGGGAGGGGCTGCTGGCTCCCCCTCTCGCTGAACGGCAGTGTTTATTACGGTGTCTGACAGATCGCTCTCCTGTGCTGTTAACCGCAAACCCTATAAACATCAGGCCACCGGGAAATGCCGAGGCAGCTAAGAGTTTGAATGCTTGTGGGATGTTAATATGCTATGAAATTTTGTGCTCTGTGGAGAGCTACCCAAGCCTCAGAACGAGAATCTGATACCTATAAGGCTTCCAGATTCTGCTTGGGAGAAGAATTACCGAAAGGCAAACCCTGAGAATCAGTGAAATCCCTGTTGAAGAAAAGTGATCAGTTTTGTATAATACCCAACAGATGTGCTTCAGTTTGCCCGGCACTAAACACTCATAAATTCTGCTTTCATTCTCTTTAAACTTCCTGGATGGTACATGTATACTCACAGAGAAATAGATTCTATGGCTGCTGGAAGTTTGACAGGGACATAATTTTATCGTTTGTCTTACAAGTTTATTGGAAAAGTTACCCTGAAAAATGATCACCTAAAAAAAGATTAGTTGCAAAACCGCTTTCCTGAGATAATATATTAAGATACATTGATTTTCTTTAGAATAAGTGTTCAATGCAATCTGAATAGTTGAACAGAATTTTATGTTAAATGTGGAGTCTGTGTGCTGTTTACAGAGGTGAGCACACGATTGTATTTCAGTAACTGACAAATGTCCGGAGAGTCACATGGTGCAGTACTCTGGCAGAGTACTTTTCTCTTTCTAATCAAAAGCAAATTAAGATGGGTGATTTAACTTTAATTAGGATAGACCATCTGCCCCCCCGCCCCCAAAAGCATGTTTAATTAAGGCATTTACTTGGGCATGTTGTCATAAGCAAACCAAATAGATTTATTTATTTAGATAATTTGTTCTTTACCAAATCTGATTCTTTTATAAGCATGTAATGCGATACGTGGTGATAGTGATAAGGCACGTATCTCTGTTTGTAGAGATTGTAGACACGATCACACCATCATTGGTCGAATTTCCTTCAGACGTAGCTTTCCGTTGTGCTTTCAGCTCAAGAACATTCCTTTCATGCTTCGATTCTCCCTTAGACAAGCCTATTCATATAACACACAAAGTAAGCGAATGCATTCTTTTGCCTACACATGGTCCCTAATAGCTGAAGGGAAAATTATATTGGAAATTATAGTATTGTTATTGTGTACGATTTGGCGTCACTGTACAGTTTTGGAAGGTGCTTCTAGCAGCAACTGGAATATTCCATCCTGGGGTGTGTGTGAGCTTCTCTCTCCCCAGCCTGACCAGGCAGAGACCTTTAAGGCCATGGATGAATGAGAATAGATTCATTTCAAAATTTCCCTTGACTGCAGCTTCCAAGTCTTACAGACGTATTGGCTGTTTAAAGAGATTAGATAAAAGATGATGCCTCCAAGATAAGCCATATAGGAGGTCAGTGAAAAAAACTAGGGACAACTGACTTTGATCAGTCACTGATTCGCTCTGCCAAAATACAGAAAATGCCTGTAATTCTCTTTAAAGACAGAAACCTAAATGATTTTTTACTGGCTGGTTTAAGAATAAATGCTTCTTTTTTTTCTCTTGGAGGCATTTTTTTTGCTAGAATGTTTAAAAAGAAATCAGTTCATTAAAAGTAAACCATAATTCTTTTCATCCATATGAAAGATAGTAATGTATTACCCTGGAGAGAGACAACATAGTGCAGATAGAAATAATCTAAGCAATATTGAACGAGAGGAGACCACACTCGGAGAGGTTCCCTCAAGCTGGGTCTTTGTGTTCAATTGGAACCCAACATCCGTGCAAAGTTCTGTATGAGAATGCAGCCCGTTCCTTTCCCTGGGGTTCCCTGTCGCCCATAGACTGGTGAGCGGCAGTGAAATGGTTCCGCCGGTTCTGCCAGTATTGTGTGGATCCCAATGAAGACCCCATCTTTCCCCCTCCTTCCATACTGCTCCCCGGCCTGCCCAAACCCAGACTTGGAGAGGGAATGGTACCCAAAGAGAACTTGAACTTGAAGGGATTTGCTCAGAGGTCCTCCCCCACCGAGGACTGAGGTCCCGATCCTCTTTGCATTTTCACCACTCCACGCCTCCACTTGCCCACAAAGTGACTGGCGTGAGGAGGAGGGGCACCCCACTCCCACGCTCCCCCCTCCACACTTCCCCGTTCTCTGATTTCCCCACCACATGACTCCCACTCAGGCACAAACACACGCACCTGCCATGGTGTGGAAACACATAGAACCTGCCCCCAAAAGAGCAGTTGAGCCCGGCTAGTATTTGAAAGTAGAAATCCACATACCGACTAAAGGAGAGAAGATTAAAAGGTGAATGCTTGACAGTCAGAATGGTCACATACTTTGGATAATCATTTTCTTTTTTGGTACTGACAAACACTTTGTTTGAAAACTAGGGGTGTAGCCCTGGATACTATCGGGATCACAAAGGCTTGTACACTGGACGGTGTGTTCCCTGCAGTTGCAACGGACATTCAAATCGATGCCAGGATGGCTCGGGAATATGCATTGTGAGTAAATTTTTGCTCTAATGCTACCAGCAGACAATCTGTGTCCCCCCACCCTCCCCTCACTAGGCCCTGAGACATTAGATGTCGGACCTCCTACCAAACCCTAAATTTGCTTTGTCACCGTAGGAGACTCCAGTGTAACCAGGCTGAATTATTTCACACTCCCTTTTTCCTCCATTTCAACATGCGCTGTCACAGAACACCTGTCTGAGCAATTACATTACACTTTAGCTTCAGAATGTCTCTCATTAAATGATAGTAATGGGTAGACGTAGGGCTTAACTCTTGCCAAGGCTTAGTAAATCAGAGCCACTACTTTGGACCCCAGTTTTGTTTGGGTGACAGGAGGCTGTGGGAGAAGAGCCTCGTTGCTGTCAGATGAACAGCAGCTCCAGAAAGCAATCAGAGGAGATGCTAAAAGAGAGGTTTAAGGTCCATCAAACACTCACCCCGATGGCTGTTGAGGCCATGGGTTCACGTGGGAAGACAGGCGAGGGGAGTCCCTGTTGTTTAAGACGTATCTGCTGGAAAGCTATCTCCTTTGGGAATATTTTAGAAAATTCTCCCACAGAAGATTAGATTCTCAGGAGATTTTTCTCACTTTCTATTCTGCTGCCTTCTTCCCTGTCATCAGAGTTCCTTTCCCTGGTAGCCAGGGCTTCCCCAATTAGAAAAACGCACAGTTGCAAGGAAAGGAGATAGCGTGATCCCCCCCCCCCCGCACACAGAGCCCCCACTTCTGTGGTGCTGTCTGCAAGTGCGTTCTCCTGGCACAGACTTCCTCCACATTGTGGAAGGCACCTAGAGTGTGTTCCAACTATTTGAGTTCCTAAACTGTTTTAAGCCTGTTCAGCGTGTCCCAGGGAACTGCTTCCTCTACAAGATGGGACAGGCCAGGGCAGGAAATTGTTGTAAAGAGCCTGATAGAATATTCTGTAGGGTTTTAACCTTATAAGTAAAAAAAAAAGAATAAAAGATGTTGGGAAATACTGTTTTCCAGCTCCTGGGTATCCTCATATAATAACTCATGTTTCGTGCTGTTGCCAGGTGTCCTAAAGGTAGACCTTTTTAATGAAAAACACTTGCCATTGAACCACTGCAGAATGTTGAGTCCACTTTATAAAAGTTGCGAAAGAGCAAAGGGAGTTTACTCTGTAGTCCATGTGCCCAGGGAAGGGATCACTAGTGAGAGTCATAATTCATGTTCTAATCAAACAATAAGATTTTCTTCCCCACGTCCTTCTTTGCGGCCCCGACTTCACTTGTCCCTGATGGCCACGTGGCCTCTAGAAATGACTCATTCAGGAAAACCTCCCTGAGTACATGCCGTTGTGGGGGACTGAGCTAAGTGCTGGGGTTAAAACCGCCGACGTAATCCCTGCCCTCGGCAGGCTTGCTGCCTCCTGGGGGCTGTGTGTGCGCACACATGCACCTGCAGCTGTGTACGCAGGCACACACGCGCGTGCACAGACATGGGTGCGGCCCGATGGCAGGCAGGGAGTGCTGACACTGCTCTCAGCGTGGCCGCTGCTGGGAGCCTCATTCTCAAAGAACAGAAGTGAGGAAACCAAGCATCTTTCACTATCAGACGAGCCGATTCCTCTGCAGATTGGCCTTCACCTCTCAAGGTCCAGAAGCAACTTTTAAATCCAGGACCCTCACACATGTGCAAACCTCCATGTCGTCTCAAGAATAAACTTGGAAGTTTGAAAAGAAACCAGCCCAACCCTTTGTCAGTCCTGGGGAGGCAGCCAGAGCAGTGGTGTGTCCCGTGGGTGCCGTTGGCCGGAGGGACCTGTGGTGACAGGCTCCCTTCTCTCTGCTGAGACCCCGCCCGTCCCTCTTCTCCTGGCCCGCTTTCTCCCCGCGTGTCGTCCTCCCTCCGCCGCCATTCCCCTGCCTTCTGCTGTCCCACTCCCCCCTCATCTTCCTCTCTCTCCCATCTCCCTCCCCCTTTCTCTTCTCATCCTCTTTCTTTGATTTTCTTCCTTATTCTCGGCCCGCTGGAGCCCGTCTTCTCCTGCCCCCAGGATGATTTATCTGAAACTCACAGCTGACCTGGGGCTCCCCTGAGGCTCAGGACCGGATGTCCAAGCCCCACGGGGCGGCCTTAGGGCTCCCTTGATCTGTGCTGCTGCCTCTCCAGACGCATCCCGCCCCCTTGCCTGTCGCCCTCCGGATACCAGCGGCTTCACGTTGCCCACACACGCTGCTGTGCTCCTGCAAGGCTCAGGTTCTGTGTGCACTGATCCCTGTGCCCACAATGCCCTTCCATGCTTCTCTACCCAGCTAATTCCTCTGCTTCTATCCTCCACCCAAGCTCATTGCCTCCCCTGAGGCTCCTCCGGCTCTTCCTGGATGCTGGCACACCTTGTCTTCCTGTTTCCCCATTGTATTGAAGATGTCTATTCACAGGGCTCTGTCTACCCGGAGTCAGGGTACCAGTCCATCTTCACGTCCCTGGTACCTAGCATAGCTGGGCACATGGTTCATGCCCAGGAGATGTTTGGTGTCACATGGAGCTGGGAGGGCATTGCTGTGGGAGTGGATATGGATTCATTCATTCTCTCACTCATTCACTTAGTCACAGTTGAACAGGGAAACCTGATAGGCAGTTGCCTCATGTTTGCAGGACTGATGAAGACAGCTTCCAGGGTAGATGCTTTCAACTGAGGGTGAAGACACTCAGACACTCTTATGGGACTTTATCAGGAAACACAGGTTCTAACCCTTTCTACACTCTTCTTCCTGTACCCCTGGCAAGGATCAGAGCTCAGAGGGTTAGTTGGAGTTTTAGGTGGGTACAGGTGGCTTCACCGCAATTCTTGTTTCTCCCTGTTCTTGCTTTCCCAGTGTTTTCGGCTCAGAACTAAGTAGACACAGGACTAAAATATCTCTCTTCGGGCATGTTGTTTAAAATTGTCACTTGGAGTTATAAAAGAAAGGAAGCTGATGTGGAAAAGTAAAGACATAGTTCAAAAGAACAAACATTTCTGAGAGAGTCAGGGCAGCTGAGCGAAGTGAAGGTAAAGGAAGCCACCAGCACCCTCACCCCACACCCCCAAGAGACTCTTCTGGGGGTCCCACAAAAGTGGGTATTACTTTATATTTTAAGAAAATTAAAATGGTATGCAAATCATGCAGCAATAATATTGATTTATAATAAACACTGAGGCCCAGAGAGGTGAAGGGACTTGCACAAGATCCCACAGCTACAAAATGTTAGCGTGGGATTTGAACCCAGCCGGTCTCTGTTTCATCCTGCCTCCCAGTTGTAGCAGCGAATAGCAGATGGCAAGGCACTTCCATGTTTATTCTAGCACCAACAATGGTTGGTTAGACAGAAAAAACATATAGGCAGTAAAACCGATATCACTCTGTAGTGTCAGTGGACTTGAGTTACAATCGTGTGAGTGATTAAGATGACCATGATCTCGATGGTAATAAATGTAGTAGGCTGTTATTAATTTTACTGTTTTTCTGTCCCAAGAACTGCCAGCATAACACTGCTGGGGAACACTGTGAACGCTGCAGAGAGGGTTACTATGGGAACGCCATCCACGGATCCTGTAGGGTCTGCCCATGCCCTCATTCAAACAGGTACTGTGGAAGTTTGGAAATAATCTATAGAGACAGCTTGGTGGGTGCCTGTGCAGGGGGTGGTGGTGGGAGGAAATGGGAAGGGACTGTTAGAGGGTCTGGGACTTCTTTTAGGGGTGATGAAAATGGTCTAAAATTGTAGTCACAACATTACAATTCTGTGAACGTACTAAAAGCCATTGAATTGTACATTTTAGATGGGTGAATTATATGATCTGTAAATTCTATCTTAATAAACCAGTTCTATTAAAAAAAGAATAAACAAAAAGTGCAAAACAAAACCAAAACAAAAATAGGCTTTCCAGCTTGTATGCTTTTGTGTATTTCCTGGAGAATATGGGTAGCGGGTGTGGGAAGCTGTCACACTCAGTAAGTATGGGCACAAATACCTCTGACGTATAGTTTCAGGTAGAGATGGGTTGTGCTGTTGATAAAAAGGTTATGTGGTTGATGGCGAGTGAGTAGATTCTTTAAAGACGGGTGCAGGAGGGCTCTGGAGTTGTTAGGTAGGGACCAATGAATGATGAGATGGAGTAAGCCGTAGCAATATCTTAGCAATGATAGTTCAAGGCAAGAGGAAAAAAAAAAAAAAAGATGAGAAAGCCCCTGTAATGTTGTGTTTGTGAACAGTAAGAAGGCAAGAGCGGCTGGATTCCAGTGAGGGAGAGAGAGGGGGCGGGGAGATGAGGTTGGCAGGGCAGCCAGGGTTCAGATCCTGTACCTTGTGGGCTAGAGTGAGGCCCTTGGATTTTATCCTCAGTGTGATGGGAGCCACAGGACAGTTCTGAGCCACAGGGTGGTGTGATCCGCATTGTCGCCGAGGCTCCAGTATGGCCAGTGGACTTTGTAAATAGAAAGCTGCCGTGTTCCTTTCACGGGAATCCACGTTCTGTTTGGCCCTGTCTTGGCACCTTGACGTAGTCTTGCTCATTATGACATGTTCACTGTGAGCCTAACGAAGTATTAACAGGTAACTAAGTGAAGCAAGTTTTGGTTTGAAAATCAGAAAGATACTGATAAAATATCAGTAGTTCTCGGGAAGAAGAACTTGTGTGGACTGCAAGGCCGATTAATACCAGCCAAGTTAGCGGAGAAATCGTCCAGCTCTCAAAATTACCAGAAGTCACCTGCCCAGGTGTGGAGATGCATGTTTGAAATGCACACCCTGTTTGCTATCTGTGTATTTGATACCCCTTAAACCTGCCCAGTCCTGTGTCTTTATTTGTAAAGGGATCTATCACTTGACACTTGCCCAGACTTGTTTGAACAGACGCTAGAGAGACTGCAGAGCAGCAAGATTTCCACGGGTGCTTGGGGAAAGCTTTTCATCTTTGGCTGCAAAGCATATTATCATCAAGGTCAGCTTCCAGCTTCCGTGCTGCTGAAGTAACGCGCAGTTCCTGAGATGTATTGGCAAAACCCTATTTTTATCTAATTCTCTTGCCAACGATATTAATACTGCTGACAAATGTCTCACTGTCCCTTTAGAGGCGGAACTCTATATCCATCTAATCGGCCAAGAGAAGCTTCCCGAATAAGAATTCTCTTACCAGCAGGTGATCAATGGAGTTCTTTTCCCTCAGATTCATGTCAGTGTAATGTTCGAAGGACACAGACATTTCACAAGGCAACAAGGCTTTTTCATGGTCTCTTTGTTTAATTTTAAAAAAGAAGAAGCTTCTCAAATAGACGCCAGTTTAGAACTAAAAGAAAGGGAATCAAAATTCCAACCTGAGTTGAAAAATATGGAAAGCACCAATGACTGTGCCAACAGAGATGGCTGGACCTAAAGCAGGCTCTGTGCTTTAGTCCCCTCTAAAGGGCTCGCAGGACCTGGCCCCACTGCCACTTTTTCTTCCCCGGAGAGATTGTGCCCAGTATAAAAGAACTAGAATAAATAGGGAGAAAAAAAATTTTTTTAAAGAATCAGGACTCTCTGTTCTTTTTTTCTGCCTAGACTTGTTTTATTCATTCCTTGTTATTTCTGGGAAAATGCTGCTGTAATCATCTCTTCCAAACTGAGTTACTGTACTCTGTCTTAAGGGAAGGAATGTATTTCTCAAGCCAAAAATAAACCAAAACAAATGCCTTCAGTCCTTATTCACCCAAATCTGCCCAATGTCAGCTGAAATAATTCATCATTATCTCTACAAGTCTTGATGGGCAACATGTTCTTCACACAAAGGGTAGCCAGACCCTTGGTTTCCAATTTCACTGAAAGCCAAGTTGGATTTTTTTTCTTTGGGCAAAAAATGAGTGTAAAGCTTGTTGGTTTATGTTTTTACTGGTTTTTTTGTCTTTCTTTAAGTTTTGCCACCGGCTGTGTTGTGACTGGTGGAAATGTGAAGTGCTCCTGCAAACCTGGATACACAGGAACACAGTGCGAAAGGTGGGTGCTGGTCCTCCCCCATCTCGGAGGTGGGGGTGGGCAGGCTGCTGCCCACACCTGCACCTGGGCTGTGGGTGGGGCTCTGCTGGGTCGTGGCTCAGAGCTAGGGGTGGGGCTGCTGGTTTCACTGAAGCTGGAAAAAAGTCTCTTGGGAAAAATACAAGGCTGCTCACTTAATAAATCATTAACCTCTTTCTCTTCCTTGTTTTGTACCTATTTCAGAAATTTGAGAATGAGGTCCAGTATATATGTCATGGCCCTATACTCACCAGCAAACACCTCCATATACCTACATACTTATAAATACACCTACATACCCCCACCCCCATCCATGCACACCCCGCATACCCCGCACATCTCTACAAGCCCCGCCCCCTGCAAATACCTACACACTCCCACCTTCACATAAACTCATCCATTCATAGTCCTATCCCCAGTGCTTGCCTTTTACACAAACATTCAGCTCTGCATGCTTCTACATACACACACAACCCTAGCTATTCCAACACACACACCCCCTCTTAATGCCCACAGGATGTTCTGAACACTTGCAGGACAGTCTGTGTCTTCCTCAGTTCTGAATCCCTAGTGCCCAGTATGGTCCTGTTCATATAATAGGTGTTCAGCAGTGTTTGTGAAACGAAAGAATACATGTTACAAAATGGAAAGTAGGTACTTGATTATAAAGGGCCACAGAGCCAAGCTTTAGTTTTTCACCAGCAATTATTTCATGATTAGCTACTGTGCCCAGGGCACTGCCAAGTATTGTGAAGACTATGGAAGGTGCTTGTAATGTAGACAGGAAGATAGCGCACATCTATTTGGAAAAGTAACCGTATAACAAAGGAATCACATGGACAATGTATTTTTAAATTTAAAGTAACTATCATAAAGCCAATACATAACTATTATAAAAATGTTGTAATACAGGTGAGCAAAGAATTAATAAGGCAAAGAACATTATAATAAGTACCTACCCCTACATCACCTACTCATGTGTGCTCACCTACAGTGTTTTCCTAATCATTTTTGCCCACAGAAAACCACTGTTAAAAGCTTGTACGTTCTTACAGATCAGTTCTATATGCAGATTTTTTCTTTTTAAAGAAGTAGATTCCATTTTGCTTCGTGTTTTGACTTGTTTTCTCATCTAATAGTATATCAGTAACATCTTTCCATACCAATAAGTATTCAATGATAGCATCCTGTCAGGTCCAGGAAGTTCCACTGAGTTGCCATAATCCCCCACTATTGGTCTTTGAGATAGTTTTACTGTTTTACAGTCAAAGCAGCACTAAGAGTAAATCCTTTTAGCTAAATATTTGTGAACAAAATCCTCAGCTATAATTATAGAAGTCCATCTTTTGGGTCAAAGTGTAAGTACACTTTTTCAGACTTTTGATACATTTTGCAAAATTGCCTTCCGGAAAGATTATATCTGTTTACTACACTACTGGTGGCAAAAGAGCAACCGTCTGCCTCCGGTGGATGCGAAAATGGCCAGTTTTATAAACATTTGCCAATTTGATAGGGAGACGTTGCATGTCATTTTAATTTTTTTGTTTAATAATTAGATTGGATTTTTTTCATGTGCTTATTGACTATTTGTAAATCTCATTTTTTAAACTACTTTCCAAGTCTTTTACTCATGTTTTCTAGCAGAATGTTCTTTTATTCTTTTATTGGTTTGCACAGATTCTCTTAGAGGAAACAAATCCTTCATACTATATGTTGCAAATATACTTCTCAGTTTTGTTTTTCGTTTGTATGTTTCTTGGTTTTGTTTCTGTCAATCTGAGATACGCATCAGCTAAGTTTTATTATATTTGTATTTATTCTTTTATCCTTTAGGGTTTTGGCTAGTAGTATCTTGCTTAGAGAGGTTATATAAATGCTCATTGGTATTTTCTTTTGGCACTTTGATGGTTTTATACCATACGCTCAAATTTTCATGTTGGTGAAAATTTGGAACCTCGCCTTTTGGTGGTGTTGCATCTCACAGGGCAAATAGGTAAGGGTCAACATGTAAGTTGAAAACTGACCAGAGTTTAAATAACGCTGGCGATCCCTATATCCCATCACTCAGTAACGCAGGGGCCACGTTGTATGAAATGCACGTGGTGTCTGGTTACAGCGAAACCACGCTCCGCAGAGGGAGACATTCACCCCCGGAGAGGCCCAGGGACGCCGAGCCCGGCTAGGCGAAGGAGCAGCAGACTCACAGCCCTCACGTCATGCTCACTGCAGGACGGGCGCTCACGGGGTGCTGGGACAGGCACTCTGGCTGTTTTTCCCTCCTACTCCCATGCTCTCACACTCTTGTCTTTATTTTGCCAAGTACCTTTAGTTGAATTCACTGAAGCTAAATGTGTTCAAAATTTCTATGTAAACTTGGATTTGTTCTGTGACATTTGTTTTGTACACTTTACTTGGTTCTGGTGTCATTATCACTCCTGCATCATTTCTGAAACTATAAAATGGCTTTGAATATTTGATTGAGCAAGGCTCCCCTTGGAACCCTTATTTAAATTTTTCCTGGACCATTCTATTATCTTTATGGATACCATTTAGAAGAGTTTCACCAAATTTCAAAAAACAGAAAACTAATTCAACTGGATTTCATAGGAAGGCAGGGCCCTTGGGGTTATCTGAGACATTTTGTGGACAAGGTGAGACTGAGGGAGGGCGAAGGAATGACGAGAACCAGGTGGAGCTGGAAGGTGGAGGTAGAAGTCAGCTCAAGTCAGGGAAGTAATGCAAGAAAGCCCACGGGCCTAGTGGGTACCTGCCTGGGTGGGAGGGCGGCTGCCTTATTACGGGGAACACTGAGCCTTGGCTAAGGGTCTGGGCACTGTCCTGTGGCAGAAAGGAGTGATTCAGGATTCTTTTATTTTTCATTTCTGCAAGAGGAACGTGGCCTGCACTTGCCTCACATCTATTGTTCATTCTTTCTTTCAATAAAAAATGTATGGCGATCCTAGTTTATGCCTGCGCTGTGCTCAGTGTTAGAGACACAGTAGCCGCCAGAGCACAGGCTCCGCCCTCAAGGGTTTTACAGTCCAGTGGTGGCCAGACATACAAGTGAGCGGATAAAATAGAGAGAGAACGTGGCTGGACTAGATCAGGCTGCATCTGGCCTCGAAGGCTGAGGGACAGAAGGGGCAGCTACCCCGAGACAGGAAGGACGGGTGGGGTGGGGAATGGGGCTTGGGAGGGTCTTCCAGCCTCTGTGATTTAACACTCCTGGGACTCCCGCCTGGGAGAGGCCTCCTAATTTACATCCCCTGATGGTTCTTCACAAACAGTGAAGTGGAAAACCGCACCAGGCTAGAGGAGACATCCATCTGGCAGGCAGCTGATTAGAGAAGGGAAATTTTTAATTAACTGTTTTCTTAGCTTATGTCTGTTATGTTTGATGTCTCGAGAAGGCACACTGCTTAAAAAAAAAAAAAAAGAAACAAGCAAACAAAAACTTTTTCACAGGTTAATGCTATTTTATTGTCAAAATTTTTCATTTGTTAAACATTTATTGAGCAGTCACTCCGTGCCAGGCTGCCAGGCACCCTTCCAGTACTAGTGGTTAACTGTGTGATGATAAAATGCAAGCCCAGTGGAGGGAGAGGTAGGAATCTGTAGGAGCTGGCTTGGCAGAGGGGGAGCTGCCAGGCTGGGGAGTGGGGGTGCTCCCAGCTCGTCCCACGCTCCGGGGCACGTTTCTCCCTCGTCCACTCAGAGCCACAGATGACAGGTGTGTTCTCTGCCCTTTGTTTGTCATACCAATGTCATCTCTGAAATCAGGAAGTTTTACTTCGGTCCATTGTGTTTAGCCACTACCATAAAATGAGAATAAGGGAACCAGTTATTTCTTGTAATCGGTGATGGATGCTTTGCAATAGTAAGAAAGAAGCGGAATCAAGCTTCCCGAATATTTATATAACTTTGAGATAGTTCATAATTATGTATCTTTTACCTGGGAAGATTAAATATAGGTGAGGCATCTAAAAAGAAAGTATTTCAAACAGAGATCTTTTGTGGAGTGTGGATTGTTAGGCAGGATACAGGGCTGGTCACTTCAAGTAAAGCCCTGTTACCATGACAGCTTGCCTAGTAGACTTGGATGAGCCACCGCGGCTTAGTTACCTTCCTGATAATTAGGAAATATATGGGTTTGCTGCCTCCTATCTACCTGCTGAAATGCAGTAATTCCAAGTGATACCAACTATACATGCACACCTGTGTACAAACATTTCATCATGCTTAAATGGTAGTAGGTACCTTTTGCTGAGTGTCTATTTTGTGCAGGCAGTGTACTAGATTCTTTACTATGTTACCTTTTATCTTACATCCATCCACCAACATAGGCATTGTTAGTACAGTTTTTCATTCATTTATTCATTCAACATATACTTATATCTGATACCTAACGTGGGTCCAGCCACTAGCCCAAGTGCGAGGGATGTTATCAGTGAGAAAAACAGCCAGAAAGTCCACATCCTCATGGAGCCTGTGTTTTCATAAGAGGAACAGATGCAGAAATGGACACCTGAGGGGTTAAGACACCAGCCCGAGATTGCACAGACTGTGGTGGAGGCGGGGCTCCCGCCAGAGCTCCCTGATTCAAACCTGTGTCCTTCGATGCATGGCACCAGTGTGTCCGTGGGTAAAGCTTATTTAAGTTGCCTCAGAGTTCCTTGATGAGAAGCTTAAATTTGGGTAAGAGAGTCAAATCCCGTATGTCCTTGATTCTGTCAGTTCCATGGATGGTAAGACACCACACGCATCGATTTAATGACAGTTTGTGGGGGGGTGAAGTGGGAGTGGAGCTTTGCTAATGAACAGAATTTAATTTACATCCCAGCTCCAGGGACATTACGTGTTTGTTTTATTTTTTTGAGAAAACACACAGAAACTCAAAATCAAGGAATGTGATCTTTTAACTTATTAAAAAGGAACTGGGTTCTCATCACTGAATCATCCAGAACAATAAAGGCCAGGCCAAGGGGCGGCTGGGGCCGCTCCCAGCCGTCTAGCCCCTTAACTGTGCTTCGCCACAGCAGTTAGTGCGAACACTCATGAATTATGCAGACTTGAAGTAGTGCAATAGGAAACGTTAATAAAATCCCCCTTTATGCAAAATTTGAAATTATATGAATTTTACTCTAACTGTTTTTTTGAGAAAATTAGCCATAAATTAAGCAGTATGTAATTGTGTGATATCTTCAGGAACACAACTCTTGCATGAAAGTCAGTCACCCCTGATTTTCATATTGGCTAAACCACTGGCTCCTGGTTGCATTTTGTTCATCTGCCGTTTGGCTATAGGGGTGACTGAGGACTCTGTCGTCCAGGGCATAAAGGAGGAAGGGAGCAATCTCTGCCTTCCTCCCCCCTCCTCGTTCTCATTCAAGTCGTAAACGTCTCTGTACCAAGACATGTTCACCCTTGCAAACCTTTGTCAGTCCTTCCTCTTCTAGGGTTACAATGTCCCAAACAGGGAACCGGAAGTTGAGAAAAGTGGGTGCAATAAATGATGAGTTATTTTCCCCTTTTTCTGCATTCTGTGTAGGTGTGCACCGGGTTATTTTGGGAATCCCCAGAAATTTGGAGGTAGCTGCCAGCCATGCAATTGTAACAACAATGGCCAGTTGGGCAGTTGTGACCCCCTGACTGGAGGTAAGATCAACTCACACCTCTGTTAACCTACGTTTATCAAACCGCTATAACATAACAGGCAGAGAACTCAAACAAGCATTTTCAGGAAGCGTACTACACAGTTGCAGCTGATAAACTGTCCCCTTGTTTTGACAAAGTTGGGAATGCTTAGGTAGAATTCACAGCTTTGGTGACTAACTTTCTTCAAGTAGGTTTTAATTTTTTTTAATAGGTAAATTGTTTTTAAAACTTCGCTAATTATAGCTAAAATAACTTCAGACCCTATTTTGGAGATTTTGCTAAGATCGCCCTTGACGTTATCAGGTTATCATCTCATCAGCTTTCTTCCTGTGTGTATCTGAAGATGTCAAAGTGCTCTTTCTCTAACAGCTATAACTGTTCTAGGATGTGCATGTATAATTGAGATGAATTTTATGTACCAAGGGAAAGAGTACTGGGAGTTAGTATGGATTCATTAGGAACAAGTTGAAAAAAAGGAAGACTAGCCTCTTCCTTCTTTGATGGAGAATGTTAATGTGATTTATCAGGAAAATGCCATTGAGATAGTGCGATGCCAACTCCTTAGGTAAAATCTGTCATCTTATAGTTATGGACAAGCTGAGGACCTAAACCCTGGACGTATGGATTAGACCTGCTCAGGTGACTGTTCCCAAAGGAATGCAAAGTAGATGGATTATTGTCAGTCTGGAATGCGATGTCGATTGTCACGCCTTGGGGCTTCATCTGGGCTCTGTCTTGTTCAGCATGGTTGATTTTGAATGGAAACGAAGGCATGCCCACCCAGTTACCAGATGGCGCGAGGTCGGGAGAGCTAGGAGATGCCTTCTGTCACACAGAATACAAAAGGGCCTCAACAGCCTGGAATGAGGGGCCAGTTCTGACTGGACAAAATTATGTTAGGAGTACGCACTGTTGTGAACTTGTCTGCCTCCCCCGTAGGACCATTAAACCACAGGACAGCAGGGACTTTTGTCTCGATAGCGTTGTGTCCCTGCACCCAGCGCAGGGCCGTGGGCGACTGCTCAGAGGTGCTCAGTGAGGGTCTGTTGAATGTTCCTGAGTGACACTGAGAGAGACGTCAGCAGCTGTTTGGGAGGCTGTCAAGTGAAGCCAACAGTAATGATGCGGAGTTCTTGCTTGATAAGAGCGGCCTGACCCTTTGTAGAGAAGAGACTGAAGGTGTAGTCAGAGAGGCCCAAGAGAAGTTCCTGCAGGAAGACGTTTGGGAGATGAGAAGGTGCCCTGAGTGGTGGTCTGGGCGAGGGAGGGAAAAGGAGGGGCCAGCGGTGCTGGGGGGTTGGGTGACTAAAATCTTCCAAAGCTAGCTTTTCTGAAAGCCAAGTTAAAAACTACATGGAGAGTAAGTTTAATAATCCTGTCTTTTTTGGTTATTCCTCATTTCAGACTGCATAGACCAGGAACCCAAAGATAGCGGCCCTGGAGAAGAATGTGATGGTGAGAAAAGAAAGCGCTCCTCCTTCCTAAGTTATGGGGTTCAGCTTGAGGTCAAGGAGCCCCACACTGGGACGTGCAGTTTCCAGTCTGGGAAAGCAGTGGTGGGGGAGATGGGATGAGGGATGCTTAGGGTCAAACCCAGCCCCTGTCAGCTGACAGCTGTATGACCTCGGGCCAGTGACCTCACTTTTTCACGCCTTAGTTGTGTCATTTGTAAAATGGTCATCATAACTACACCAACTTATAAAGTTGTTGAAACTTATAAAGTTAAAAAATACTTACAAATCCCTTGTCCTGACGCCTGGTAAATAGCAAGCACTCAGCAAATAAAAGCTATTTATTATCATTTTTCCCACATACAAAATAAGCAACAAGTTGCATAGACTCACCATTTCCCTTTTTCGCCTAGTTTTATTGAGCTATAATTGACATTCAACATTGTGTTAGTTTAAGGGGTACAACATAATGATTTGACATATGTATGTGTTGTGAAATGATCACAGTAAGTTTGGTTAACATCCATCACCTCACACAGTTACAATTTTCTTTCTTGCCTTAAGAATTTTGGAGATTACTCTCTCAGCAACTTTCAAATATACAATACAGTGTTGTAACTCTAGTTGCCGTGCTGTGTATTACATCCCAAGAACTTACTTATTTTATAGCGAAGCTTGTACCATTTGACCACCTCTGCCCATTTCCCCCACGCCATCATTTCTTTGTAAAACGCCCCGTGTCTAGAGAGCTCCCTTTATCCTTCCTTGAGAAGTCCAGGATTGTGATTTTTGCTCGTGATGGTCCATGTGCCTGTGAACTGGGCCCCACATCCCTGGTGCTCCCTCTGCATTCCCGTGGCTCCAGCCCCTAGCACGGTTGCCTTTGACTGTGGCCCCTGCAGATTGTGACAGCTGTGTGATGACGCTCTTGAACGACCTGGCCACCATGGCTGATGAGCTCCGCCTGGTCAAGTCTCAGCTGCAGGGCCTGAGTGCCAGCCCGGGGACTCTGGAGCAGCTGAAGCACCTGGAGATCCAGAGCAAGGAGCTGCGGGTAGGTACCCCGTGGTCCAGCTCGATGCCTGATGAAGAGATGCTGCATGAACGGCTACTCCCCTCGCAGGAGAAGGGGAGAGGCTGATGCCACTGAACCCTTGTGGGTGGGTGCTGCCCTCCTTCCTCTCATCTAAATGAAGATTAGATTTGTACTGGTGAAAAGTGCTAGTGAACACACAACACTAACACTTCTAAGTGAACATTCCTGCTGAATTGTTTCTGGGCCGATTTTTCTCATAGTCTTTAGTTCAGTATGTTGCATTCAGCAGCCTCAGATATGAATTTGAGTAAAAGTGTTATTAATTCTTCTTTAAATGTTGGGTGGAATTTTCCATTGAGGCCCTGCCTTTCATTTTCTAATTTCATAAGATAAAAGCTTATTTATGGATCCCAAACCTTTCTTGTTTCTAATGTAAGCGTTTAATGCTATAAGTTTTCCTCTAAGCACTATGTTAGCTGTATCCCACACATTTTTAAATTTTGTGTTTTCATTTTAATTCAATTCAAAAGATTTTCTAATTTCCCTTATGATGTATCTTTGACATCTAAGTTATTTAAAACTGTATTGTTTAACTTCCAATTGGGGATTTTCCAGGTAACTCTGTTACTGATTTCTGCTTTAACTCTGTTGGGATCAGAGAACATACATTATGATTCTAATCCTTTTAAATGTGTTGATGTCTCTTTTATAGCTCAGAACATGGTCCGTCTTGGAGAATAATATTCTATGTGCCCTTGGAAAGAAGGTGGCCAAGAGGGTAACCTGAGAAGTACTATAACCCAAAGTGGCCCACAGGCCAGAGTCAGGCTCCCTGGGGGAAAACTGGGGTCTCTTCTGCCTATAAACGGAGGCTGAAAGAATAACCTTGAAACTGCCCAATCCCCATTGCTGGGCAGTGGCTGTATGAGAACCTAGGAGAGCAACAATGTTACAGCCAGGACGTGGACAAGGTCCACAAACCAGGATCTGTGCTGGCGTGTGACATTCTCAACATGACCACTGTGTACAAATCCTAAGCTGCCAGTATAAGACCTGGTCCTGGACTGAGGAGTCTGGGGTGGGAGTGGTGATGACCATAATATCACTGGACAAGGCACAGAGGGCGCAGAGAGAAGAGGAAATCTCCCTCTCAGAATGAGCCTGCAAACGCTGTAACAGACAGATAACAGGAAAGACATGCGGCAGAAGCAACAGTCTAGTGGTGAATTCCCTTTAGAGAAAATGAAAATCATAGAACAATCTGAAAATTACTTTGAAGAATAACATCCAATAGAAGGAACAAGAAATTAAGAAAAAAATTTTAAAACACCAGAAACCAAACAAGAAGAGACAGATATGAAAAAGTCTAATTAAAAATCATGGAAATGAAAAAAATGTACTCATTGAAGTAAAATAATTCAGCAGATGAGATAAACCCTAAGCTAGACATAGTGAAAGAGGCTTTGGGGAAAGTTTAATATGAGCTTTTGGAATGAGGGCTGATTCTAAACCTGTAAGTGGCTATGGTTGAGTATATATAGCAAAAAATAGTGCTAGAAAATGACTCTTTTCCATCCCATTAGGGTAATTTTAGGGCTTAGTTTAAAGGCTTAATATGGAGAGGAAGACGGGAAAAGACTTTATGTTTTGAGAGGAAAAAGAGCCACTTGAGTTCCTCTGATGTCATCAATACAGCCCCGCACGTTTTCAGCGAAGGGAGCCAACATTTCAGTGTCCATCCTTTGCACCACGCTCTGTGCTAAGTGCTTTGCTTAAGTCTCACAACATCCTATGAGGAAAATAACGTTATTTTTATTTAACAGGCATGTAAAAGCTAAATAACTTGGCCGCAATCGCATAGCTAGTACGTGGTGGTTCTAGAAGAATTCAAACCAAGATCCGGTTCTAAAGACCACGCTTTTCACCCACTCTACCTCTGATGCAGACATTCTGCTGACACTGTTTAGAATCATGTGCCTCCGTTTTCCTACAGCAACATTAAAATAGACCTATCTTCTTGCAATATCACACAAATGCTGTGAAAATGCAGTAGGAGTGTGTTTGAGAAGGCGACTAACTTTTTTGAACGGTTGTGTGTACGTGACATTTTTATGATACATTAGCCCACTTGTCACCAGAAACAACCCAGCAGCTTAGTATTTCAATCCCCAATATACAGAAGAAGGAGACGAGGCTCAGAGAGCTTATCTGTTAAGTGGTGGACCTAGGGTTTGGACCTGACCTGGAAAGCCTGTGTTCTTTTACCGAATGCTGACTCTCATGTACAAATAGAGGTAATAGTATTGCTTTTTCTTGCAAAAATCTTCAAGGTAGTAATGCATTCCCCCCCCCTGCCCCAAAGTTGAAAATATTGGCTATTCTAGATACCATGTGCAGCCATGTCACCCTCTAATAGGAATGATGCAGTCAGAACCCAAACAAAGACCTGGGTTTTGGTCCTGAAGTAATCACCGATCACCTGTCCTGCGGTGGCGTGGATGGGCCACCCAAGTTCTTTGGGCTTCCGTTTTCTCATTTTTTTCATGTTAAATGAGGGCTTTCAATTAAATGTGCTCTGAGTCTCCCTCCTGCTCTATAATTCTTTGAATCCAATGGTTCCTTCAGCAGGGTAGCCATAGGCACTTCTTTTTAGTATCATCAGGTAAAATATAGGTTAGAAACAACTGACTTTATTATAGGATCTGGAAGTTAGTACATCAGGTTAGTGATATCACTTTAGTTTCTTTTTTTTTTAATTTTCCTTTCCTTTTATTTATTTTTAATTGAAGTATAGTTGATTTACAATGTTGTATTAATTTCAGGTGTAGAGCAAAGTTATACATATGTATATATATATATTCTTTTTTGTATTCTGGTATCACCCTTATTTCTGTAAGTTAGGTCATTAATTCAAGTAAAGAATCTCTCATCTCATCACATTTTAAAAATTTGCTGCTTTATTTTAGAGCCATATCACAACTTACATCAGAAAGTAGATTCTTCATGTGGCCTATTTCGAAGAACATTTTTTTTTCCTGTGGACCCGCGTTGGTTTTGCTAAATGAATCTTTTCGTATCACCACCAGGTTTACCAAGTTGGCAACACTTATTCCAATTCCTAAAGTGAGACTGACTTTGTATTTTACTTTTAGAACCAGTTGCTTAACTACCGCTCCACCATTTCGAATCATGGATCAAAAATGGATGGCCTGGAAAAAGAACTGAGTAACTTGAATCATGAATTTCAAACTGTGCAAGAAAAGGTAATGTGTTAGGTTAATAATATTAACTTTATTTTGGCAGGGAGGGAGGCTTTCAAAATATTGTTAGCTTTTTCCCCCATCAACTTAATTTGTTCCTAATCAATTTGTTTTCCATATAGGTTCAAGTAAATTTCAGAAAAGCACAAACATTATATAACAACATTGATCAGACAACCCAAAGTGCAAAAGAGCTGGACACGAAGATTAAAAATGTCATCTGGAATGTGCAAGGTAAGAGTTACTCAGTCCAATTAAATATCTTTTACTTTGTAGCTTTTGTGGTGCACTGAAAGGATTCCCTGGTACGAGTCCAACATTATAAAAAAGATGCTATAGTGATACTGGAAAACCAATACGAACCCTCCATAAAATCTCTGCCTTTTTTTTTTTTTTTCAAGTCATCTGCTGGAGCCTAGAATTCCCAGCTTAATAAACTGCTTGATGTTTTCCAGTTCTCCTGAAGCAGATCTCTGGGACAGATGGAGAAGGCAACAACGTGCCTTCGGGTGATTTTTCCAGAGAGCTGGCTGAAGCAGAGCGCATGATGAGGGAACTGAGGCGCCGAAGCTTTGGGAAGCACCTGATAAAAGCAGAAGCTGAAAAAAGAGAGGCTCAGCTCTGTAAGGACCCTCCCAAATTCTTGCATCCAGTCCGTTCTAAGTGGTTTGAAATACACTGTGCAAAGTGCGATTCTGAGTCCCCGGTGACAGGTAGAAGGGCTCCTTTCTATGCATGTTACTGTTGGAGTATCATGCAGTGAAAATGGGGAGCCCCTCCAGGTTACCAGGGGGCTGTAGAAGACGACATCTTACCGTCAAGAAAAAAAAAGGGGTCTTCTAAGATATTAGACACTGATACCTCTTTTTCCTTTTTAACTGCATTTTTATTCTTCTTTCATAGCTCTACCCAAGTTCTCATTATATCATTTTTTTAACGGTCACTTTTCATCATTGGGGTTTTGAATCACACATTGATATTAGCACGATTTCCAAAAAAATTAAAAATGGATGTACTAGAAATTAACTGAATATATCCAAAGGTTTGGATGTGGGAAAATGCCTCATTAGCTCACAACTGTAAGAAATAATAGTTTGGTATATTTTTCCAGACGCTGATCTTTGTTCTCTGCTAAGATGATGCAGCCACTGTTTATATGGGATAGTAGCAGTTCTCGTGTAGCATTGGTATTGTTGAAATTTAATACTAATCTTGGCTTCTGCTGCAGAGAGACAGTAGTCGTGGTAGAAGGAGCATGTGCTTTGTACTCTGCAGGTCAAGTTCAAGTCCCAAGGCTGAAACCTTGTCACCTAATTTCTCAGGCCCTCCATTTCCTTATCTGAAGTATGAGACTGATAATTACTGTTTCCATGTGGTTATCGTGAAAGTTAAATGGGACGATGTGTGCAATGCATAACCTAGCCTAACCTAACCTAAATGTTCGTTTCCCCTCCCATTCCCTTGCAAGTTCAAGGAAAACCGTGAAATGAGTAGATAACTCAGTTCTCCTTTTGTAGTCTTTATAACTTAACTTTGATATACTCATTTCTCAAGTGGAAAACAAAAAAGGTGATGTGTTACAGTGCTAAACCGGATAAGGAGCTGGCTGGAAAGCCAGCAGGTGGAGAACAACGGACTTGTTAAGAATATACGAGATTCTTTAAATGACTATGAAGCCAAACTCAGTGACCTCCGTGCCACGCTGCAGGAGGCAAGTGCCCAAGCCAAGCAGGCTGCCGGCCTCAACCGAGAAAACGAGAGGGCTTTGGAATCCATCAAGGTGAGTTCGCAGTCAGAATCTGCAGTTTCGTGAATGACAGGGATGAGGGAGCAGGGGTCTTTATCGTTAATAAGGTGGCAAAGCCAGGCAACCTGTCTGTACATCTGGTCACACACACCTGTCTGTATAGCAAACCCTAATCACACACGCCTGTCTATGTGGCAAACCCTAGTCAAACTCAGAGTGAGGCATTCATTGCAAAATCAAAGTAGTTTCTACTCCTCAGTGGCCAGAAAACAGTCTGATCTTAAACCACAGAGAAAGCAGAGCAAATCGCTTCACCCCTACCCCTGGCTGACAGAGTCCTGGAGGAGTAATATTGCCAAGTAGAGGAGAAATTAAACTAATGTTGTTATAATTAATTCAAAGCATATAATGTATGTTTTAAATAACTGACTTTTTGTGTCCTGTATGTAAACATCATTACAAGAATCACCAACGAAGGCATTTTAAGCCATCACCTGCTTTATAGGCAATAAGTCAAAATACAGGCCACATGCAGGAGTTACAATGAGAATTTAAAGCTCAAGATTCTGTAGTTGTGTTTCAGTGGTGGACACTGTATGCTAAAACAGCAATAAAAGTGTGAGAGGCTGTGAAATGATAGTAAGGTCAAAGTGGAGTAAAATAGGACTGATGCCCCAAAAGAGGAATTTAGCACAAGAAAATGAGTAATATCTTAGCAGATGGTGATATGGTTAACTCCTGAAGCTTCCTCAGATACTAACACCCCTGTTGGAAGTCACTGATTATGCCAAGGGGCAGGGAGCAGGATTCAGTTTTATGGGGCCCTGAGCTTTGGCAGCC
Source organism: Camelus ferus (assembly GCF_009834535.1). Classification (NCBI taxonomy): domain Eukaryota; kingdom Metazoa; phylum Chordata; class Mammalia; order Artiodactyla; family Camelidae; genus Camelus; species Camelus ferus. The sequence continues at coordinate 9,758,663 of NC_045719.1, forward strand.
TCCAGCCCGGCATTCCCAGGGCCTCCGTGCCTTCTTACTGAAGCACTGGGACCAGCATGTAGAGTGTGCTGATGGCTGCTGCTGGCTTTCCTTCGTTAAAACCCCTCGTTCTGACCCACTAACCAGAGCTTAATTATACATCCACCTCATTGGCCCAGCTGACCCCAGTGTAGAAACCTTCTCCAAGGTGACAATGACTGTTCCATCAGCGTGTGGTTTGCAGAAACCGTGACAACGCACCCACACTACAAATCGAAGTGATTTCTCCTGGCTTTGTAGTTGCCTCAGTGACCTTTAGGTTCATGAAAACATTATGGCTCTGAAATTACTTCTATGCTGTCGTCCGAGGAGGACGCCTGCGCCTTCCGACAGTACATCATGCCACTCAAGCCGACATTCTTTTTATTCTCTGCAGAGACAAGTTAAAGAAATGAACTCCCTCCAGAGTGACTTTGCCAAGCATCTGGCCACCGCAGACTCTTCCTTACTGCAGGCTAATGTTGTCTTGCAGCTGATGAGGAGAAGCCATGAGGTAGAGGCAAAACTTGCTCTCTAGAAAATTGAAAAGCACTTAAATTATATTTCAAGGAAACTATGAGATAGGCCAACCAATTTTTTTTTTCTCCAATATACGTCTTTTAGATGGAAGAAAATACCCCACAGTGTTAACAGTGGTTGTCCCTCAGAGGAGGGGTGAATGATATGTCTTCTTTATATCTCTCTGTATTACCTAATTTGCCTGCAATGAGCAAATGATAATTTTGTGACAACCAAAAAAAATTGTGATGCTATTTTAAAAATATCAGGCATAACTTTATTAGCAGGAAATATTTAGGACTGATAAAAGATAAAAAAGATAAAAGATAAAAAACAATATTTCTTAGCAGCCCATTGGGCATTTTGGAAATCTCTTTTGTGATCACTATTTCTAAATCAGAAAAAGTGTTTTGGTTTAGTATAACTATACACTAATGGTAATAGCATGATTTTATAAAATTTATCAAAGTGGATACCCACCGTATGGAAAATATTCCAAATGGTGGTGAAACTTGGGAGAATATTATCAGTGCCACTATCTGAAGTAACCAAGGATGAATGGGCTCAGAAAACAATTTCTTCTTGTTGCCTCCTGGAAACATGTCGTTTATGACAGAGTTCAAGAAAATGGCATACACGGTGTTTGCTTAAATTGACAGTGTCTCTTGTTTACTTGGAAAAAAATAGGAATATGAAAAATTAGTTGTCACTTTAAATGAAGCAAGACAGGAGCTAAATGACAAAGTGAGGGAACTTTCCAAATCGGCCAGCAAAGCATCCCTGGTGGAGGAGGCGGAAAAGCACGCACGGTCTCTGCAGGAGCTGGCGAAGCAGCTGGAGGAGTGAGTGGCGGCCTGGGGGGCTGACCCCGGGGCTGCTGGAGCCAGGGTGCGAGGGGAGGCCTCCCCGGGGGAGGGTCTCCGGACCAGGGCAGAGGGCGGCACAAAGGGGCTGATTCCAGGCCGCATCCTGGGGGCAGAGTGGTGGAGCTCGCAGCCTCAAGCCTCAGTTTCCCAAATGAATCGGGGAGGTTCGTGGGTGGGGGCTCGGCTGCAGGCCGGTAGGGCTGCTGAGCCCTTCTCCCGGAACCATCTTCCAGGATCAAGAGGAACGCCAGTGGGGATGAGCTGGTGCGCTGTGCCGTGGACGCTGCCACCGCCTACGAGAACATCCTCAACGCCATCAAAGCGGCCGAGGACGCGGCCGACAAGGCCTCCAGCGCGTCCGAGTCTGCGCTCCAGGTGGGCGCCTGCCGCGGCTCCCCCTTGGGTGCACTCTGGAGACAACTCATTCTCCCGTTGTCTTTCCGTGTGCCCCGAGGAGCAGAACAAGCATCACTTTAGATCAGAATTTTTTGTATAGAATAGACTTGAACCTGCTCTTAGATCTTGGTCGTTTCTGTATTTACTTGGCTGTTTGATAAATGTAGCACAGGTTTAAAAATCATTTGTAAAACCAGATAGAAGTCACACTGATTATCGATTTTGAACCATGGAAGTATTCTATCCTTCTTACCAGGGATGCTTTTATGCTGTGATTGAGTACTAACATTCACCAAAGAAGAGAGATTTTTGTACACAATTTGATAACCATTAATTTCCTGTCATTTGTCTCTGGGTGTATCTCTGGAGTCCTACGGGATCTTAAATGCACTGTATAATATTCCTATGTATAAACATAAAGAACATAGATTAACTATGAGAGAATTAGTGGACAAGCCTTCTTGGAAGGTTGAAGGCTTTTATCTCCTAAATATTAAGAGCCTAAAGGCAACTCAGCTCTGTCCTCCATTATTGCAGAGGGTATTGTACAAGTGCCAGTGAGAAAATGAGAAAGTGTCACACCATTTGTCATTATGTCAGCAGAGATGCGTCTGCCTCCCCAAGCCACAAATGTCTACCTAGAGCCCTAACCGTACCTTTTAAGGAACAGCCTCTTTAAATCTCCTTCTTACCTCCTAACCTCTTTCTTTAAAGATTAAAGATGAGGGCTTTGGAGTCGGATGAAAACTCTTACTCCGCATTTCCTAAGGTGCATATCACATGCTAATGGCTGATAAATGCTTTGCTTTCAGACGGTGATAAAGGAAGATCTTCCAAGAAAAGCTAAAACCCTGAGTTCCAACAGCGACAAACTGTTAAACGAAGCCAAGATAACACAGAAGAAGCTACAGCAAGGTATTGGGAGTGGGGTGGGGGCTGGGATAATCATGGGTTTGGAAACAACCTGGGAGACCAGGAGAGGCAGCCCTAAAAGCAAACCCTCTTCTTGACTCTCAGTCCATGGAGATGATACTTTGTAAACCTGTGGTTTATTTTATAGATTTGATGTTTCCACCCAATATTTCAACACTATTAAGCCTCTCCCTTTCTTCACGTGCATTTCCAAAGAGCCTCATACACAGGCTCAGTATGCCCCTGGCCTCTGTGACTGGAGGAGCTGTGGGTCTGGGCACCTGCAGTGGGCATCTCGGGGATGACCCCTCAGATGCCGGTCTGCTCAGCGCTGTGTGGACCCTGGCTCCTCAGGCGCCACCAATACCAATGGAGGATCAGGATCATTAGAGTAATTGTCTCTCGCTGCTTTATTCTATTCTAGAAATCAGTCCGGCTCTCAACAACCTACAGCAAACTCTGAAAATTATTACAGTTCAGAAAGGGCTAATAGACACCAATCTCACGACCATCCGCGATGATCTCCGTGGGATACAGAGAGGTCAGCATCTCCCTAACCCGCTGCACTTGGCTTCTTTGGTCGAACATTTTACATCCTTACGCTTCCCCATTTGTGTGCATTAGATGACATCGACGGTATAATCAGTGGTGCAAAAAGCATGGCCAGAAATGCCAACGACATCACAAACGAGGTTCTAGACGGGCTCGAGCCCATTCAGACAGATGTGGAAAGAATTAGGGACACCTATGAGCGCACACAGAGCGAAGACTTCAACAAGGCTCTCACTGACGCGAATAATTCAGGTAGCAGAGATTCTCTGGCCAGGACATAGTATCCGCTTTCCCCATCATTATATGCTTTGGTCGGTTTTAATTATTCCCTGGTAAAGTCTGATCTTAGAAATTAAAATATTAGAAAATATGTAATATGTTCAAAGAGTGTGGCTGTTTTGTTATTTAAAAGGACCAAGTGGGATTTTTTAAAATTCATTAACATTGCTGTTGATTTTCCATTTTATAGAGTGGAGATATAGGTCCCTGAATCATGAGGAATTGAATTATAATTAATATTAAAGACTAAATAGCAAAGATTTATTTTTTTCTATAGTGGTCAAGAAAGATGATGTGATATCTAGATTGCAGAATAAAATCCACCTATCTGTATTTATATAGAAATATATATATTTATATTCTATATAAATATAGAAATATATATATTTCTATAACATTGAAAAGGTATTACCTGATTCTGAGTCATCCTGTCCAGTGTTTGGGACCCAAACATACCACTTGACAAGTACTATCAGAACATCTGTATTTAACCTTTTCTTAACTCACAGTGTTAAATTTCTGTTTCGTAATCTCACCAACAGTAAAGAAATTAACCAACAAACTGCCTGATCTTTTGAGCAAGATTGAAAGTATTAACCAACAGCTGCTGCCACTGGGCAATATCTCCGACAATGTGGACCGCATACGAGAGCTAATTCAGCAGGCCAGAGATGCCGCGAATAAGGTGGGTGTGTCCCCACGTTGCTGGGCACCCAGGCTCAGTCTTTGATAAGTTACCATATTCATTAAGAAAGAAAAGGTACCTATTCACTCAAGAACTGGTTGTCTTTCTTGCCCTAATTCTTTAGCTGCTCACACTGTGAAAGTTGATTTCCTCCTGTTGTCCTTCAAAAGTTCACATCACCTTCATCCCTTAAATGACCTGGACCTGGAGCAGTTTCCTTCCCAGTTCTCCTCCAGGCCCCCATTGGTAAAGTGTTATTGCAAATTCAAGTAAGGGTTCTGTGATCAGAATGTGCTGATGTGATACTGCACAAGACCTACTTTCTCTTTTTACCTTGAAATTTGTAGAATCCACCTTTATTGAGGATGGAGAGATAGTTCCTACCAACATGGGCAGGGTTGTGAATAAGGGATTACAATGATTTTCTGTCATTGGAGCACTGATCCATCAGCCCTTCTAATTTTAACCTGACATTACTTACTTGAATTCCTAACACTTCTCCCTCACAATTTGTTTGATCCTAAAATAGTGTAAATTAAATATCTTATATTTTTCAGCCTCCTCCCTGTGAGGTATTTGGAGACAGAGGATTAGAAAGCCAAGTCAGAATATCACTCCCCTGAAAGCACTATGGTTGATTTCTAGGCTCAATATTACTACTTTCGAGCCTCAAAACCTGCCGTTTCTTCTAGGGAAGAGAAGTGCTCCCAACATAAAACCTGTAGCAGAAAAACAGAGCCTGAGGCTCAGTTTGGCAGAAACTCCCCTCTTCCCACCCAGGCCTTATGAAAACCAAGTGAAAAGGAGTATGTTTCTAGCTTTTGCCTTTCTACATTCATTCGCTGATTTAGCAAACAAAATTCAGTGTATAATAGCACAGTGGTTTAGAGCTGATTAACCAAGGCAGGCGCTGTTGCCTACGAGAATAAGACTAGTTACAGTTTATAGATGGATGATATTTAGTAAAAGTATGGGAACACACGTGAGAAGCTACACATAGGAGTCCAAAGCCCAGGGCAGGAGTGACCTCCGAGAAGGGAGAGAGGGCTCGGAACAAGGTGGGATACGTGCTGGGCTTCAGTTATAGCAGTAAGTTTAATTTCTTGAGACGATGGTGCATATGCAGGTGTGTTCTCCATCCTTTTTTTATGTTCATAAAATCGTTTCTTTATTCAAAAAAATTTTTAATGAGTTGGGAGTTTTCCAGGTGCCGAGAAGCAGAGGGGCATTCCAGGAAAGACTCGGGCTGTATGGAGGGGTGGGCAGGGGAGGAGCAGAAGGCAGAGAATGAGCCCTGAGTGTCGGGGAGGGAGAGGCCACGGCTCCCGCAGCACTGAGCCCCCCTGGCTAGGGCCTTGCTTATACCACGTCCTCCATAAATACTTAAATGCTTGGGAGATAAAATGTAGAGCTGATGTTCATTCCAAGAGTTCTCCTTTAGAGTGTTCGAGAATATTTGTTTTCTTTGCTACCCAAGGGGGTCCACAGACCAGAGCTAGTCAGAGAACTTTTGTTACTCATCCATTATATAGAAATAAAAAATTGAGAGTAGATGTTTAGAAACTTGCAATAATTTGAATTGCCTCAGCATCCAAGTATGGGATCAGTGGGCGTGTGATTTGCATACCTTCTTTATTTCATTTTCTAGTAATTTAATTTTTCGTATATTTTGCAAAACTATTGGTCGAGGGCAGATTAGAGGGAAAAATGATCCTTTCCCCTGAGTTTAAGAAGCACATTCTAGAAAGCCTGGATGCACTTATTTTTAAGGACTGAATGCCTGTAAGAAATGCAACCATAATATGTAACATGTTCATGGGAAATGGTTTTTCAAAGAGTTCGTTTTTTAAAAATATTTTTGATGCATTATACTTCTCCTGTATGCCAGACATCATACTACGTGCTTCCATAAATGTTAGCTCATTTGCACAGAAACCTCCTAGCGTTAGAAAAATAATAATGATTATTATATGTATATAATATTAATATTATATAGTAACAGGGCTAACATAATATTAATAATATAACTGTTATTAATAATATTTTAAAGATAATATAGAGTTTTATATTTTAATATAATATATAATTAATAATAGGATTATAATATTAAATTAACCCTACTAGTATATATTATAACCCTATGATTACAATACACTATACTATGATAAATTATATGTTATATATAATGTACAACTCCATATTATCGTAATATATTATTATTATAGTAATATCATTATCCTATTAATAGGGTTAATATAATATCAATATTATAACCACAATATGATGATAATAATATATTATTTTTATTACTATAATATATAATTATATTATTAGCTGGCACAGAGAACTAAATGCACTTCCCAGGACCCACGGCTGATACGTAGGAAGCACATGAACACTTTACCCCCAGCTCCCGAAGCAGCTGTGTGAGTTTAGAACCCAGGTCCAGGCGACACCACACTCCTTTGCTCCCTATTGTAACAGCTTGAGAAAGGCTGATATGTGGTTGAAAGAACAGCCATGAAGTCACAAGCCGCCGCTGTGAGCACGGCCACCTTGCCCCCGCCTGCCGTCTGCATGGCTGACACCATGGATTTGTCTCTCCTAGGTCGCCGTCCCCATGAGGTTCAATGGTAAATCTGGAGTCGAAGTCCGGCTGCCAAACAACCTGGAAGATTTCAAAGGATACACGTCTCTTTCTTTGTTTCTCCAAAGACCTGAATCCCCAGAAAACGGGGGGACGGAGAATATGTTTGTGATGTACCTCGGAAATAAAGATGTAAGTATTGCTGTGACTTTTCTCTTGTTTTTAAAGCAGAATGTGGTTTTTGAGACACACGACACGCCCGTGTCACTGCCGTTGGCACAGCACCACGGCAGCAGACCCTGGCACCTCCGATGCCTCCACAGGTCATCATCTGCAGGAGGGGGGCGTCTGGAGGCCTTGCCCAAGGGGCCCGGCCCATGAGCACACGTGTGTGGACAGGCAAGCACGTGCACACCCGGGATACACACCCCCTTCCCTCCGCCGGGGCAGCCACACTCAGGCTTCACGGAGACAAGGTTCCTGACGGGCTTGTGGGTCTGTCCTCTTTGCTGGGACACCCAGCTGCAGACCCTTCCGAGTCTCTGGGGTGGGGACCATCTGGGAGCGAGGCCTGGAGTGAATGCAGCCACTCCTGCCCCATGAGTGAGTAATCCAGTTGCCCCATCTCTTGTAATTCTAAATTCTTTAAGCTGCCATCATCACAGGCGTTTTGAACTGTTCAATTTAGCTTTTAATCCCTCCTCTTAAAATCTATCTCTTCCACTTAAGTGTCGGAGGGAAAAGGTAATCACTGACTGGTTATGAAACCCAGTTCTCGAAATTTCTGGGCAATGGGCAAACGGTTGGCTGTCACTAGTGGAGATGGTATTTAAGGATTCCTAAAATCAACATTGTTAGTGGCCACCCTTTCATGCTTCAAGATATTGGCACTTTTATTTGTAACTTTCTTATGACATGACTTTTTGCTTTGTATTATATGGCAAAATGCATGTTACTTTATTCCTTCAACAAATCTAATACCACGTACCTACTAGGTGCCACACCCTGTATTTAGAATAACCCAAAATTTATTTCTTGAATGTACTTAATGTACACTTAAAACTGGTTAAAATGGTAAATTTCATGTTACGTATATTTTACTACAATTTTTATAAATTTGGAGTTTTTTTGTTGTTAAGGGAAGGTAAATCACATTCTAGCAGGGAAGGAAGATACATCTGGAACTGATGGTGACCACATAGGGTGCCACGTGTTAGAACAGGGACACACAAGGTGTTAAGGGGACTTTGTATGGCACAGGGAAAACAAAAATGCCTTGTCTCCCATCCCAGCCTAAATCTAGAGGAGAACTGTGTCCAGTTCTGTTCATCTTTATGGCAAGTGCATGGCAAGTGCTTGGCAAATATTTGCAAATTGGGTGACTAGGGGGAGTGAGTCAATGAGGGCACTTTTAACACAAGCAAAGTCAGCTTAGACACTGTTAGTTAACCATTCCATCTATGTTATCTTATGCCAGGAAGCACCTCATTCGTTCTGTCTGCGCAGGGCTGACTGAATAAAACCTGTTGGTCACTTGAAATGCACTCTCTTGGGGTGGGGAGTTGAGAGAGTACAGTATGTGAACTGCTCTGAGGTGGCCTCTGTGTCTCCAGGCGTCCAAGGACTACATCGGCATGGCGGTGGTGGACGGCCAGCTCACGTGCGTCTACAACCTGGGAGAGCACGAGGCTGAGCTCCAAGTGGACCAGACCCTGACCAAGAGCGAAACTCAGGAGGCAGTTATGGACCGGGTGAAATTTCAGAGGTACGGGTCTGATTGTGCTCTTTGTTAATCTGACCTGCACTCACCAAGCTTTCATTGTATGCGTTGGTCAACCCCATTTTTAGTATTTTGGCTTTGATTGCTTTCCTCTTCTCATAAACTTTTATGTGACTTTATCATCTAATTTATTTTTAAACAGAATTTATCAGTTTGCAAGGCTTAATTACACCCGAAAAGCCACTTCCAGTAAACCAGAAACACCTCAATTCCATGACATGGATAGTGGAAATAGCAACACACTCCTCAATTTGGATCCTGAAAATGTTGTATTTTATGTTGGAGGTTACCCATCTGATTTTAGAGTAAGTGCAAATGTTATTTACATTTTAATTTAACATAATGATATTTTAAACAATTATGTATAAAATGGATTTAACTATGTATTCTTAAGGCATATGCAGTGATAATAGCTAATACTTACTGAGTACTTCTGTGTGCAGTGATCAAGGCTTAAGTATGTTAATTGAAAAAAGCATCATTATCATTCTTGCTTCACAGACGAGGAAACTGAGTAGAGAGTTTGAGTAACTTGCCCAAGATCAGACGGCTGAAAAACAGCAAAGCCAGAGCATCTGGCTCCAGGGTCCACAAACTTAACCCCTGTGCTATATTGACGGTTGAAAGTGACAGAGTTACACTGTTTCTTGGTCAATCTGATCATTGTCCTTTGTTCAGTTAGTAGAAGATTTTTTGTTTCTTTTTTTTTCCAGCTTCCTAGTAGACTGAGATTCCCTCCGTACAAAGGTTGTATTGAGTTAGATGACCTCAATGAAAATGTTCTGAGCTTGTACAACTTCAGAACAACTTTCAATCTCAACACAACAGAAGTGGAGCCTTGTAGAAGGTAAACAAAACCTAGAAGCTGGTGTCCCTCTGTAATCCTGGTAACTTGCTGTCATATTACGTAAAATACAGGAATGAGCCAGTGAGATGCTGTTAATGTCGCTGATTGCTTTGGGCCGTAATTTTTAAACTCTGCTTGTGTGCAGCAGTGCTAGCCCACCTCGAAAATCTAATACGTAAGGACAGTCTTTTCGTTATTTATATAAAATAGTAGATTGATAGAATTTCCTTGGTTTTGAAAAAAAATAAATTTCTTCAATTTTTGGTGCCTCCTACCACAAAATAGTCAGCATTTTTGGTACCTGATTTAGGCACAAGCTATTTACTATAAATTTTTAAAAAAAGTGGTTCATAAAGTACAGCATGACTTTTAGGTACTCTGACAACTGAACCTATTTGAGAATTGCTGCATTGAGCTCCTGACCTACCCTTTAGTTAAAAAGATTTGGAATAGTCTCGTATGAGACAGACTGAGTATTTATTACTCAGAATAAATTCTTTTTCAAATTAATAGTTTCTTGCATTTCAAGATCTTCAGCTGCTGGGCCACACCTTCCTAAGTAAACATTTCCAAAAGGGGCTTGGAAGAGCATCTTTGTTGAGTAGGATTGGATTATTGTAGAGGGTAAAAGCACGTCCAGGAGAAATAGCCGGCTGTTTTTACACTTTAAAGATGTTTTCTCTTCTCTAACAAAATCCTGACAACTAGATCGCAGAGGCTTTGCTCCCTTTTTCACCTCGTATTAATAAGCACACTCTCCTGGGAGCTCCTCGGCTGCTGTGTTCTAACTTACGGTGATTGGTGTTGACAGGAGAAAGGAAGAGTCGGACAAAAATTATTTCGAAGGTACAGGCTATGCTCGGGTTCCGACTCAACCAAATGCTCCCTTCCCAATCTTCGGACAGACGATTCAGACCACTGTGGACAGAGGTCTGCTGTTCTTTGCAGAAAACCAGGTAATCTTCAAAGATGCTTCAAATATGTGCATTTATTTGAGCAATTTGAGGGTAACTGGGTTATTATAAACAACCAACAGATCTGAAAAACAACATGCAAATGTTACCTGCATCCTTCCCCTCAGCCCAGTTCTACTTTCTTTGGTTCTGAGAATATGTTTTAATAAGGCAGGTAATTCAGAATTTGAGAAGATGCCACCAAAATGTGGGAGAAATCACCCTTTTCCCATTCTGTTTGTATTGCCAGTTTTATTCTTTGAAAACTATTATTTGCCTAATCATCTACTTATTCTGCCTAAAAAATCCTCCTGAGAGCTCCGAAAACTAGACTATGTGACCGCCTGCTGTTTCCATATTGATCTGACTCTTGCCAGAGTGTGCGGGATTAAATCTTTATCAGCCTGACACTTAACTTTTCAAGACATGGAAGCTACTCTGTTTTCAAGCAACTGAGGTTCCTAGAGACGGTTCTCACTGGCTTAGAATAGACCAAAGTGACCCTCTTGGAGTGATCGTCAGCACCATCTGCTGGTCGGTGGGCTTGGCGTTGACCTCCCCAGAAAATAGGTGCTTCTGTAGTTTGTGGAGGAACGTGGATCAGTCCGTGGGATCTCCAGTCTGAGAATGTGGGATTGACAGGGAGCGTGGGGTTTTACCAGACCCTTCTCCCTGCAGGGTAGGGTCACAGACCTGCTCCAACTCTCCTTTCTAGGGTTGGCCTGGACCCTTTGGGAGATTCCAAGGCTGGACCTGTTCTGATGGTTTGGAGAGTTTCCAGCCTGCCTGAAAAACACAGAGAGCTGAGAGGTCACACAGCATCTTCAGGGCAAGGCAGTTGTTTTCCAAAATAAAGTCTTCTTTGTGCTATATTTTGAAGTCCTTGGAGACTAAAAACCAGAAATACTGCTTATATTAGAAGAATACTTACAAAATGGTTATGTTAGTAACCAGAGAAAGTTATCTAGGGTGCAGCTATTAAATAGGATGAATCATTACTGTCAATGAGTTGATGTTTTTCTGTTGTTTATGAGTGTAATGAACCATCACTGGCTTCAAAGAGCAAGGTTTCAGATCCAGGTAAGGACTGATTTTCCTCTTAGGTAAGGACTCTGGCAGTAGACTTCAAAGAGAAGTCTTCTTGTCATTAAGAAACTGTGTCTGGGCAAATCTTCAAGTCCTACTGCAGGAATTCCTCCGCTTACCTTTCCTCTAAGGAAATGGCTGGTTCAGGGATGTGCCCTACACCATGACGGGGATGCAGTAATGACTCCTAGTTGGTTGGTGACTGGCTCAGCAAGGTGATCAGTGATCAGAGAGAGAAAGGAGAGAGAGCAATGAAGGGTGAAGAGACCGGCTTGGCAGCAGGTGGGAGTCATGTAGACTGTAAGCTCTGTAAGCGATGTTCTGAATTTGAGATATCTGTGAGTCATGCAAGCAATAGGAATAATGCAACCAGATGTACAGACCCAGCCCCAAAAAGACAAGTCTAGGCTGGAGAAAAGTGTTTGGGCTTCACAGGCACACCTGAATTAGGGCCACAGAAGCAACTGTGATTGCTGAGGCGAAGAGAGTGGTGGGAGGGAAGAGGCCCTATCTGGGATCCCCAAGCAACAGGTAAATGGATGGACCACCCAATGAGACGAAGACATCGGGACAGGTCAGAAAACAGGTGGTGGAAAATGTCTGGGGTTTGAGGAAGACCATACCTCTCTCTAAAAGGTAGCAGCCATATTTTCAAATGAAATTAATGATCTGTGTCTTTTCAGTTTCCATTTTTGCATGCTGATTATAGATTGTTATAAAACAAAATCATGACAATAGCTAGCATTTTTTATTGAAGTAGAGTTGATTTACAATGTTGTGTTAGTTTCTGATGTATAGCAAAGTGATTCAATCATACATATGCATATATATTCTTTTTCATTATAGGTTATTATGAGATATTGAATATAGTTCCCTGTGCTATACACTAGGTCCTTGTTTATCTATTTTATATAGAGTAGTGTGTATATGTTAATCCCGAACTCCCAATTTATCCCTCCCCCTGCCCCTTTCCCCTTTCGTAACCATAGTTTGTTTTCTATGTCTATGAGTCTATTTCTGGTTTGTAAACGTTCATTTGTATACATTTTTTTAGATTCCACACATAAGTGATATCATATGGTACTTGTCCTCCTCTAAGTGAAGAAATTAAGTGAAGTGACTTAATTCATATAATATGATGATCTCTAGGTCCATCCATGTTGACTAGCTAGCATGTATTGTTTCCTTCCTGTGTGCCAACCACTGTGTATGACGTTCACCAGGGTTGACAAGATTTAACCATCATCCCATCCCAGGAGTCGGCTATTATAGCACTGGTGTCCCTTTTAACTAAGGAGGCAGCTGAAGCTGAGAGCACTCCGGATGTGGGAGTGTCTTGACCGCTAGTGTTCTGGCTCTCCCTGAGTCTCCTGGTAATCTGCATTGTTTCCCTGTCCTAGGATCGCTTCATATCTCTAAATATAGAAGACGGCAGCCTCATCGTCCGATACAAGCTAAATTCAGAGCCACCAAAAGAAAAAGGAATTAGAAACATCATAAATGACGGGAAGGATCATTCGGTATATCCTTTTGAGTCTGTTTGCTTGAACTGTTAAATGTCCTTGGTCCTTTAAAATTAAGTCCATGCCCAGAACACTTTTCTATTACCAGATGAACTTAAAGTTATTAACTGAGAGACATGTCCTTTTAAAATTTGAACATTTGGGCATGAAATAGATGACCTCTCTATGACATAGATAAAACGTGCTTAATCCAAATGCAAACATTCCTATTAACATGTTTTAGTATTGTAATTTTACTCAAATGTGCTACTATTCAAAAGTCCATGTATATATACCATGTATATAAATGAATCTGAAGAAAGATGAAAACATAATAGCTTTGAACCACTGTGAATAGGATTCTTTTAGTTCTCATTGTTTGCTGATTCACCTCTCACTTATTTCAGATTCAGATCAAAATTGGAAAAACCCAAAAACTTACGTGGATAAATGTGGGTTCTCAAAAGGTTAAAATTGAAGGTGAAATATTTGATTTCAGCACATATTATCTGGGAGGAATTCCAATTTCAATCAGGGAAAGGTAAGATGATTTTTTTTTAAAGAAGCAGGTCACCTCTCTTCATATTTATGGTTGCCACTGATTAGTCTACCTTTATAAATTCCAGCGAAAAACAATCACAAAAAGTTAACGTTTCAGTATTAACGGTGTTAGCCAACAGGGCAAAGCCGGCTGTGAACACTGTGTAATGGGACTGGCCACTTAAAGAGGCAGGGGGAGGGAGGGAGGGAACTGTGCCACCCCCACTGCCATTCCTAGAAGGAGACAAACCAAAAGGAATAAACTTGGTGTTGACAACGCTGCCAGTAAGAACAGAGGCTGTGGCCTGGGGTCCTTGAAGGCACAGAGGAGAGCACAGGTGGTCCCTTGTCCTGACCAGTGTCCCAGGGCCCTTTGGGAAGTAGCGCCTAGGCCGTAGGGCACATCTCTGCTGCCCGCCCCCTTTCGTGTCCTCCAACACATAATAGGTGCATAACTGTTTCTCTGATTAATGAATACATGAATGCATTAAATTAATTCAAATGAAGTAAAGCTTAATCAGAACGAGGGGGGGAAAAAACCCCACCAGTTTGAGGATATACTATAAGTAGAATACCTTTAACAGATCCAGGTAAGGACTGGTTTTCTTCTTTGTTCATTTGTTTGCACCATCCAAAAAGGCTTTTAGATGGCTGACGGCGATGTGCGGGAAGAAGTCTCCCTGGAAGGGTTAGTGCAGCCTCATGACTAAGCCAAGAGCACTCCCAACACATTCGGTGATGATGGCTTCCGTATGAGATCTGAGGCTAGTTAACTCTTTTCCTGATTTAGTTGGAAGGAGCACTCGATGTGATGTATAAGGTGGGCTGCGAAGGTGTTCTTTCTTCTCCGTTCCTTATACATTTGGCAGCTGTCCGTCATTAGTAAGGAGGCGCTAATCTTTCTTCTAAAGTTGTCAGGGTTGTCCCCAAAGACAAAACTCAGGTGAGGAAGCTCAGCACTTTAATAGAGTTTGGGAGTAAATGTCGTTACTCCTTAGAGTCTTTGGACTGGAAGGGACCTTGTGGATCATAGTATGTAACCTTTGAACTTCAGTGAAGAAATTGAGAGCCAATGAGGTCATATTACTGTTTAATACCATCAGTGTTAAATATGGCTAGTTATGAATGGTCAGTCATCTTGGCTTCATTCAATTAAACGTAATAAAATAGAGTAACCGTTGCACACATCTGAGGCTCTTATTTATTCCTTACATAAGCACTTACTGAGTGTCTGGTGACATCAGGCAGTGTGGTCGGTGTTGGGATGACAATGACGAACAGCGCAGAGCCTCAAATATAGTGGAAGGGAGGCAGTAGAATGTGGCCAGTGCCATCAGAGGGGAAGCTCTGGCTGCTGGGGCCCCGGGGAGGGAATCTGACCCAGCTGGGGCGTCAGGAAAGTAGTCTCTGGCTAGACCTGAAAGATGCTGGCAGCCAGCGTGTGTGAAGAGACAAGAAAGTGTGAACTTTCAAAGGACACCCCTGGTGTGGGAAGCAGGGACCAGATCACAGAGGATCTTGAAAGTCATAGTAAGGAATCTTTGGGAGACTTGAGCAGAGAAAGGACATAATCAGATTTGGGTTTCCAGTAGCTCACTCTGGTGCAGGGCAGAGATCGGATTAAGAGGGAAAAGGGCTGAGGCAGGTCAAGAGGTTGGAAGATGAGTGTATTAACACAGGTGAGAGAGGGGTGGCCTGACCAGGGAAATGGCAGCACAGGTCAGGAAAAGGACATGGATTCCCAATATATTTAGGGCAGCCAGTGGGCAGGACTGAATGGTTGCTTTGGTTTGAGTAAAAGAGAAAAGCGCTCAAGGACACCTGGGTTTTGATCCAGCGCGTAGAGAGATGGCCGGCACCAGCAGAGGAACAGGGTGACAAGTTTGGTCTGAGACCGGCTGAGTCCCAGGAGCCCAAGAGACAGCAGATGGAGATGCCCAGGGGGGTTGGACAGAAGGCCTGGGCTGGAGAAGGGTGAACAAAGCTCAGGGACAGGTGGGCTCCCCCAGAGCAGTGAGGAGTCCTCAGAGGCAATCCAGAAGCCACTGGTTGGTGGTTTGCATCTGTGTGGTGTCAGCAGAAGGCACACAGTGCCGTGAACGCCAGCCCAGCAAGATTTACTAGGAAGGGTAGTGCGTGAGGTCAAAAGAAATGGTTTTCATTTTGGCCCAGCCACCAAGGAGCGGGGTGACCTTGGATTAAGTCGGCACACAGCTCTTCCTTGCCTCTTCATCTCTGTCTGGTAAAGAAACACACATGTGGCTATTATTAGACACCTTTGTACAGAAAGACATATAGAATCTTCCTGGTAATCTGTTTTGGGGTCTTCCAAACAAGGGACTGCTTCCTTTTTCTGGGCAAGTTTATACTTTGATTTTTGATTAAAACCACAAGGGTATGGAAAATGCAGGAGGTAGAGGCCAGTTAGAAGGTTGCACTGATCTTTTATTTCCTCACAAGTGAAATGCTAGGCAACACTAGCTGTTTCTGGCCCTGCTTTATCCTTCTTGTGCCGTCCCTGATGGTCCAGACAGTCCGGAGACACCCCGCCCGACATGGGTCACTGGAGGAGGGGTGAGTCATGGAGCAGCTCTCCCGATGACCCGTAGCTGAGCTCGGGAGGGGCAGCACTTCTTTCCAAGGAGGGAGGCCCTCTGACCTCTTAATCGAAGTCAGTGAGGGCTTAAACCTAACGTGGAGAGCAGCAAGCCTCGTGTAATCTCTAAAGTAGCTGTGACACGGGATTTTGTGGGTGTTGTGTTTTCTCCTCTCTCGCTGTAGCGTATCTTCTGGGAAGGGGGCCCCAGATCCTGGCATGACTTGTTTAGGATTATAGTCAGAAGTCACAATCTGCTAATCCCATCTGCTTCTCTGGGGAAGAGCAGGTCATCCCCGATAATGCCACAGGGTCTCAGACCAGCAGGAAATGTTTCCTGAGGACCTACATCACTGCATCACAGAGTATTACTAGAACATTAAGATGAAAATAATTCAGAAAGTCAAAATCAGGCAAGAGTCCGTTAGGCAGTTACTGAGTTCAGGATCACATCTTGCTCTTACTGTTCTCTGGAATCTGCCTGCAGCAGGTGGACCTGGCTGAGGCTTTGTGGACAGATTGTGAACAGTGTGTGTTCAGACCCCAGGGCACTAACCCACTAGTGCCGCAGCTTATACCCCTCCGCGATCACGTTCCTCCGACAGGTGTGCTCAGACCCCCGAATCCTGGAGCAGATGTGGAACTCTAGGCCCTCAGATGAGTCAGGGTAACAAGAACACCCCAAAGAATAGTGGAAATAAACCTTCCATCTTAACGTCTCTGCCGTGGATATCTGGTCTGTAGCAAAGAGTCATGATCATTGCAAGTGCTCCGGGTGCACAACTGTGTACGTGTAACGAGTAAGGGCTTCAAGTCACACTGGCTAGTGCGACACACTGAGCCCGCAGATCCCAGTGCTGCCACTTCCCCACTGGGTGACCTCATGCAAGTCACCGTTCCAACCCTCCTCGTAACATGGGCTTAGGGACGGCCTAACTCTTAGAGTGGTTGTGAGATTCAGAGTAGAGGAGTTAACGTGCTAGCATGTAACACATATCAATAATGCTACGTAAGAAAACATCTCCCTCAAAAGGTCATTGTGAGGATAGGATAATAGCACCTGCACAGAATAGGTGCCCCATGTCTGTCGGCTGCCTTTCTTTCCTCTTTACTTTTTTTTTTTTTAGATTTC
Organism: Camelus ferus; assembly: GCF_009834535.1. Taxonomy (NCBI): domain Eukaryota; kingdom Metazoa; phylum Chordata; class Mammalia; order Artiodactyla; family Camelidae; genus Camelus; species Camelus ferus. Next base: position 9,775,913 of record NC_045719.1, read on the forward strand.
TGCTTAGTTTTTATTTTATTGATGTACGTATATCCATAGACTCAACTCCTAGTTTGAATTTTAAGGCTTTACATTAAACTCAATAGGTAATAATTATCCATCATTCTGTATTGTTTTCTTATATCCATTGACCTGGTCCATCTCCCTCCCCTTTACTTTTCTGCCACCTTCTTCTTCCTTCAACCTGTATTTTATGGAAAGAAGGACATCAGGAGATGTTAATGGTCTAAAACATGTTAAAACCCAAGAGAGGATGGATCTGAATATACATTTAAGTAGACAAGCTCCTGGAATAGACAGGAACTTTCCCCTCTTCTGAGGCAAAAAGGCAACTTTATAAAATAAACTCACGCTGCATTGCTAGTGGGGATTCGTTTCTTCCTTTTCCTTTTAATGAAATTTAATTTTATGCTTATTACATGTCGCTCAATTGTTTATAATGAACTGAATAAAAATAAGGCCTTCCTGTTCAAAAAAGTGGGCTGCACTAGGGATCTATATTGAAGTCAGTTTTGTGTTTTTCTTAGTACATCGTTTGCTTAAGAAACACAAATGTTGCCTGGACTTCAGTCATTTCACGTGTATTAATGTTTTACATGAAGTCAGCTCCAGACAGATCCCAAAGTCAAATCAAAGAGGAAATGCCAAGGCAGTCATGTAGGAAGAGAGACTTTAGGAATTGCTTCCTGGTACTGATGCACTCATACGGGGACGTTACTGACTCCGCCATCCCACAGGGAGTCCCTGCTCTGTACCGGGCACCATTCGAGTGCTTGTTACACATATTATCTCATTTAAACTCACGGCAACCCTGGGAGACAGATGAACACCCTCCTACTGTGAAAACGAGGAAGTAGAAGCACAGAGGAAGCAGCAGGGACAGGACTGGAACCCAGGCTGTCCGGCTTCAGAGCCCGCAGCTCCAGAGCAGCACCACCTGCCTCACAGAGTCTCCTCCTGAGTGTCCGGGACCACGTGCCGTGGAGGGTTCCAAGCACTCCCTGGACGTGAACTTGTTTAATCCTCTTGCCCAGCGACCTCTTGCCCAGGTTGCACAATTAGGAGGTGGTAGACGCCAAACGGTGCTTTCCATGGCTCCAGCTTGACATTGATTAAATACTAAGCCACATTTTTCATAATTGTCTAGAACCAGAAAGTAACAACGTGTTTCTTCTGAGTTTACCTGTGGCTAGCCTAAAAAGTGGATAGGAAAAAGGAGCAAGAAGTTTTCTAGAGCATTTCTGGCTCTAATAAATTATTTATGTATTATGCTCTTAATATATATTTATATAACATTTATAGTATATTAATTTCTTAACATGCTTTTAATTCACAATGCACTATCATGACTCCAGGATGGAATGGGGGGCCAATTCCAAATACTGTACGTCTTTTATGTCTCTGTACCTTTTGGTTATTCTTCTATTAACATTATTGTGTTTAAAGCTGAGAATGCAAATCACGCAGAAAAGAAGTGGACTTTCCCAGCAGCACAATAGAAGTAGCATTATAGAAATCCTATGAGGACAGATAACCATAAAACACGTACTTATTTACCGGTGAGAAGTAGTAGGGAGTGAGGGCAGTGTTGCAGCTCCAATTCCCAGGCAAGCCTGCTTTGGTACACCTCTTCCTTTTTTTGAATCCCAAATCAGGTTTAATATCTCTACACCTGCTTTCCAAGGCTGCATGAAAAACCTGAAGAAAACCAGTGGTGTCGTTAGATTGAATGATACTGTTGGAGTAACAAAGAAGTGCTCGGAAGACTGGACGGTAAGTGAGGAGTTCAAAAACCTTGCAAAGGAATCTCCCGGACTAACCCATTCGTTAAGACTGTCAACTTCTGACTTGCTTTGGTAGCACGCAGCGTGATGGCAGACTGGCTCAGGTGTCACACTCGCCTCGGACTTGCAAAGCCTCTTCAGGTCTGCGTATTAAATTTTTGGGAAAGTAGGAATACCAGCTCTCCACACAAGAACTTAAAAATGATTGGCAAATTATCATGCAGGAAAGCAAACTGTTTCTTCCCGAGGCTACATAAATCACAGTTCAGGCGAAGTGATACAGGTTAAGATGCTCTTCAGCCATGACACGATTGCAGTGCCTGTAATTTATTCCGTGTTTGCATTTCAGCTCGTGCGGTCTGCCTCATTCTCCAGGGGAGGACAGCTGAGTTTCACCAATTTGGACTTCCCATCGCCCAGCCACTTCCAGGCCTCCTTTGGGTTTCAGACCTTTCAACCCAGTGGCATCTTATTAAATCATCAGACAGGGGTATGAAATATTGCATGAATATTGAGCAAGATTTAAACCTGACTCAGAGTTTGTTGTCAAAAACCATAGAGGGATTTTGAAGGTAAATTCGTTGGGCATCTTACCCATCATGACACAGTAAATGCTATTGTGTATTTCAGCCATGGAAGCTACTCCCCATCCTGGGGTGGGTCCTAAAAGAAATCAGGCTTAGAAAATACATTATAGTCCACAGAATTGAATTTGTATGTATTCATGGACTCATTTTCATTCTTTTTTAGGTATATGTTGTGAGTGACGGTAAATTAGAACTGTTACAAGTAGTAACATAGCTTAAATTTTTAGATCTAAGAAAAAAATCAGAAGGTATCCCTGTTACTCCTTTTTGATTCCACACCAGATAGCTATTCAGATTCCTTTTTTTTCTTTTTTTTTTTGCAGCATATAGTTGGACAATATTTACATCAGAGAATGGGAGAAAGTAAGGTCCTTTGCTCTTCGTTCACGTACAAGCCACGGAGAGTCTATAACTTAAGAGGATTTAGCTAGCGTGGTGATACAGATGTGAGAATGTAAAAATCAACTAATACTTACAAATCACCTGGTGGAACAAATGGGATTTGTAATAGAAGCAGGAAGCTGTCCTTCTTGGGTCTGTTTCTTCACGATTGTCAGCATGCAGGACATCTAGTGTTTGTTGAGAGAAAGCTGCCTCTTTCTTGTAGTAAATTCCTCTCCCCCGGCTATCTTTGTTCATCAGCCATTAGAGATCATTTTTTACAAAAACAAAACCAAAAAAAAGCAAAAAAAAAAAAACCAAACAAACCAAATACCCCAAGGAAGCACATGTCGACATTTAGATTGTGAGAGTGGCTTTTTTCCATCAAAGCAGGATGTTTTGACCTAGCTCTTTTGATACACAATCCTTGTTTCCTCTGCCAGGGGTAGGAACACTTAGCACACAGTGTACGAAATGATCCAAAACAGGAGGAAAAGTTGGCTGAGAAAACGATGAGCTCAGTCCTGGACAATGCAGGAACCCCACAAGTGCCCCGGCAGCACTGCCCTCAACTTCACACTGGCTCAACGTGGCCATGGCCACCAGGCCGCAGCCGCCGTGTGGCTGTCGGTAGTGGTCGGAGGCATCCTGGTATGCTTGGCCTTGCCGGCCGTGCTGGGGCCCTTGAGGAGGACACCTTCCTGCTCAAGTTTTTCTCCATGTTCCTTGGCCGCATCGTCTTCCTGGAGCTGGCAGCTGGGATCCTGGCCTTCGTCTTCAAGGACTGGGTTGGAGACCAGCTCAACCTCTTCATCAACAAGGTCAAGGCCTATCGGGACGACCTTGACCTCCAGAACCTCACAGACTTTGCTCAGGAACGCTGGTCTTGCTGCGCAGCCCGAAGGGCCCGTGACTGGAACCTCAGTATCCACGTCATCTGTGCTGACCTGAACCTGAGCCAGGAGCACCCCGGGGTGCCCGTCTCCTGTTTTAAAAAATACATATCAATTAGCATTCTTTTATCCCTGTTTATAATGAACATTGCCAAATGAAAAAAAACCAACATAAAAGGAAGCTGACAATGGCTGCAACCACACACCATAAAGCTCACTGAAGACTCATGCCTGGTTGAAAGCTTCAAAAGTTGTACCTTCAAAAGTTGATGTTTAGGGAAAAAAAATCAACAAAAGTGGAATAACAACTGCTAAAACTACACATTTTTTAAAAAATTAAGAATCGACTGAAAGACTCAAAGCATCCTACTAGAATTTAGATCAGCAGGGTTTGATGTTGGAAAATTGAACTTCCTAGAAATTAGACCCCAAAATAAAAAATTCATGACTGGAAACGCTGCCATTCTAATCATCTATGAAAAAAACTGATGAATCAAGTCTTTGTTGTAAAAATGTATTCGGAAGAAAATGGATTTTGATGAAAATAACTTTGGAAGAATGAAAGTGAAAACAGAAAAACAGAAATGGTTTAACTGTCTTGTGTAATTGATGGAGAAATTAAGTTGGTTTATGACTGTAGGTCCATAAAATACTTTTGACATATTCATCAGTGTTGAAATAATTTGCATAAGATTTTTACATTCATAAACATGGAGTCAAAATATTAAAAAATGTCTACATCAAAATATCAAAGTCAAAAACATGTGGGTCAGAACATCCTGTTTTATACATAGTCTTGATCATAAATTCAGTACTGATACATTCATCACCCTTAAATGCAGGTGTATTGCATTGATGGGTCTGTTCTCTGATGATTTCAGACAAGCAGCCTGCAGGTCACCCTGGAAGATGGTCACATTGAACTGAGCACCAGGGACAGCAGAAGCCCAATTTTTACATCTCCACAGACGTACATGGATGGTTCACTGCATTACGTGTCTGTGATAAGTGACAGCTCTGGGTGAGTGGAATGGCCCTTCTGCCAGAGCTCTAAGAATTTTATTTAGTTTGATGAAATTTTCTGTACATTTTTTTGATAAATATTTGTCCTTGATGCTGACACTTTTACCAGTAAGTCATGGCCTTCTTCCTGGTTCTCTATCAGTTTTCTCGTTTAAAAAAAATTCAATCAGCAGTTGGATGGATAAATAAATTATGGTGCATTCAAAACGGGAGAATGAAATGGGAGTAACAAGAATGAGAATCTACAGCTGTACACGGCGACACAGATGAACCTCGCACCTAAGGCTGAGGGAAAGGAGTCACACATGAAAGAGCTAATCTCCTGTGACTTCGTTTATACAAAATTCAAAAGCAGGCAAAACTAATCCGTTCTATCAGAATTCAGGATAGTGGTTGTCCTTGGAGGGGAGGTAGGCTAGAGAAGGAACGGGAGCAAAGGCGAGGTGCCTGGGGTGCTGGCTGGCTCTGCTTCTTTATCTGGGTGCTGGTGATGTTGGTGTTCTCGTAGTTCGAAGACTCACTGAGCTGTGCACGTAAGACATGTGCGCTGTGCATACACAGGCACGCCTTGGCAGTGTCATGGGTTTGGTGCCCGCCCACTGCAGTAAAGCTGATTTCACAATAAAGTGAGTCACACAAAATTTTTGGCTTCCTAGTCTATATAAAAGTTATGTTTACACTACACTGCAGTCTATTAACTGCGCAGTAGCATTATGTCTAAAAAAATACTGTACCTGTCTTACTTAAAACATACTTTATTGCTAAAAAATGCTAACCATCATCTGAGCCTTCAGGGAGTCGTAATCCTTTTGCTGGTGAAGGGTTTTAAATATTACGAGAATTACCAAAATGTGACACAGAGACATGGAGTCAGCAAATGTTTTTGGAAAAATGGCACCAATAGATTTGCTCAAGGCAGGATTGCCACAAACTTTCAGCTTGTAAAAAAAAAAAATGCAACATCTGCAAAGCATATTTCAAAACAAAGTGCAAAAAAACAAGGTATGCCTGTAGAGTGTTCATAAAAACGTCATGTGCAAAAAGAAATGCATGATGCAAATTTTAAACGCTCTTTAAAAAGAAGCCTGGTTTGATGAGTTATTTCAGGTAAAAGATTTTGAGTCTGAATCAGACAGTCAGCTGACCGCCTGGCGAGCACCATTTTCCCCAGCTGTTCTCAGTTCCTGTTTGGCTTTTGTCCTCTCTTTTTCAGACTCCGGCTCCTCATTGATGACCAGCCTCTGAAAAATAACCAAAGACTGCGAGGCCTTTCAGATTCCCAGCAATCCCTGCGTCTGGGCGGCGGTCACTTCGAGGGTTGCATCAGCAACGTTTTTGTCCGAAGGTGGGTGCCCTTTCCCATGATGGGAGCGGCCTGCCAAGGCAGAGGACGTGTCGCCACATTCCGCAGGCAGCTCTCCTGCCGCAGGCTTTCTAACCCAAACCACCTGGGCTCCACCTCCCTCTGTCAGAGCAGCTTTGGAACATGGCCATGGAAAAGGTCTAATTAACTTTCAGATTATGGCCTTGAAAAATATTCACACTGAAGTTTTATTTCATTGTAATCAAGATTGTGCAATTAGATGTAATCAACTCTTCTCCATTTCCAAGGTCAAGGAATTGCTTGGGGCCAGTTCATTACTGGGAAACCCAATGACCACAGCGTTGAACATGACTTTTCACAGAGTAGAGTCGGGTGTTTGCATGCAAATGTTCAAATGTTCTCTCTTTCTCTCTCTTTTTTTTTTTTTTTTTTTTTGCTACAAAATGATCGTTTTTAGATAAGAGTGAGACTCTCCCCAGGGCAGAGGGAGGGCCCAGGACTGGTCATGAACCTTAGGCAGCCTGTTAGGAAATGGTGAGCTGCTATCTGGGCTCGGTGACAATCACAAGATAAAGCAGATTTATCCCGAGATTTTCGTACTGAAATGCAGGGAGGTGAATCCTTCTGTGAACTCACTTCGGAGGCTTCCTGACGTTCACCGTCATTCTAATCACCCAGTGCCTACGTCTGTCCTCCCTCTGATTTCATTCTCATATTTCTCTGTGGCACCCATTCTGAAGAAAGAACCAGAGTATTCTGGCTGTGCCGCGGTCCTGCCCGCCAAGTTAATAAAAGTTTTTCAGGCCCTCCTGCTGGCCGGGCACGGGGCAGGGGTCTTGGGGACGGCAGAGGTGGTATAGCACACCCTCATCCTCTGTGAGCCTCGTGTTTCCTCTGCATACACTGCGCGGGTAGGAGATGAAAGTTTACCCAGAAATCGGAACAGTAGAACTGTGTATTTCTGAGACAAGTGCTCAGCCCGTCTTCCTTGATGTGTCAGAGTTCACTTCTGCCCTCATTCCAGGTTATCAGAGGCACCTGAAGTCCTAGATTTGGCCAGTAAATCTACCAAGAGAGATGTGTCCCTGGGAGGCTGCAGTTTAAACGAACCACCTTTCCTAATGTTGCTTAAAGGTTCTACAAGGTTTAACAAAGCCCAGACGATCAATATCGACCAGGTAAGTGTCAAAACCTTGCCCTGGGTTTTGCTTTTTCCCAGACGATTCTCAGAGGAGAATCCTGCCTCACCAGAGATGCTGGGGAGGGGAAGGAGAAGAGAGGGCGGAGTGTGGGTCACCTGATCCCATGGGGTCAGTGCCTCCAGTTAATCTCAAATGCCCAAATTTGTCTCTTCCCACCCCCTTTCCCCAGTAGCCATAAGATTGTTTACTATGTCTGCGAGTCTGCTTCTGTTTTGTAGATGAGTTCATGGTGTCCTTTTTTTTTAGATTCCACATATGAGTGATATCATATGGTATTTTTCTTTCTCTTTCTGGCTTACTTCACTTAGAATGATGATCTCTAGGCCCATCCATATTGCTGCAAATGGCATTATTTTATTCTTTTTTATGGCTGAGTAGTATTCCATTGTATAAATATACCAGAGCTTCTTTATCCAGTCATCTGTCCATGGACATTTAGGTTGTTTCCACGTCTTGGCTATTGTATATTGTGCTGCTGTGAACATTGGGGTACATGTATCTTTTCGAATTAGAGTTCCTTTTGGATATATGCCCAGTAGTGGGATTGCTAGAAAAGTGGTTTTCTTTTTAGCTTTTATTTTTTGTCTTGATGAACACTTGGCAGTTTTTGCAGTCATAGAGCAAACAGAACCTTGACTTAGGTTTCTCAGTCTCTGTCTTGGTGTCTTGCTCTTTTGGCACTTCTGCTGTGTCTCCAGCAGGTACCGTGATGGTCTCTAGAATACAGGGACCGTGACCCTTCTCTTGCCCGCAGACACCTCTCTGTCCTGCCTTGTATGATGAGAGACACACGTGCACCCAGGCCTTGCCAACACCAGTGTGGCTTGACTTTGACTGCACACTAGGAACACCTGGGGACCTCTTAGAATCCCAGTGCTTGGGTTGCGTCCCACCCAATTAAGTCAGATGCTCTTGAGGTAGGTCCACGTGGCAGGAGTTTGTAAAGCTCCCAGGTAGTTCAAATGTGTAGCACTAAGAGAGGTTGAAAGGAAAAGAAATTTCTTGTTTGGAGGAGTGGAAGCTTCATAATAAACAGAACACAGGGTTAGGAGTAAAAGAATGTCTTGCTCTGCCCGAGGTCAACAGTGTGACCTCCCCATATCTGAGGTTACAGTTGATACGATTAAGGGATAACGCTGAGCACCTCCAATGTGCCAGGCGTCACGCTAAGCTCTTTAAGAGGATTTTCTTACTAAATCCGCACGTAACCTTGTAAGAGAAGTACTGTTACTGGTTACATCTTCCAGAAAAGGATGCTGTGGCTTAGAAAGGTCAGCAGTTTGCCCAGGCTCCCACAGACACAAGGTGGAGTTGGAATTCAAACCCAGGCAGCCGGACCCCAAAGCCCATGCCCTCTTAAGAGCAATGCGCTTCCGTTCAACACACTTTTGACTTAAAATCAACCACATGCTGCTTGTCTTCCAGTATTTCTCCTGCTGCACAATGATCTGGGGGAGCTGAGTAGACAGTACGTAAAAAGAAATGTTTTATGCTATTAAGAAGAAACATATTTCATAAATCCCTAAGGATTGTCATTTTACTGTTAGGAAAAGAACATCTCTAGAACTGCCCCATCAGGAATGAAGTCATATATTTTTTTTTCCTCCATAAGGCCGGAAGTTACTGAGAGATTAAATTAGCACAGTGATGGTGGAGATGGAGAGAAGGAAATGGATTCAGAGCTATTTAGAAGATGGAATGTACCAGACTCATATAATAATTGAATGTGGGTGGCAAGGGAGCTAATGCAATTCTGAGGCATCTAGTGCAGGCTACTGGATGAGTGGAAAAGCCATTCATGGAGAGAGGAAAAGGACAAGTCTTTGGAGGGAAAGAGAATGAGTGGAGTTTGTGGCATATTGAGTGACAGGTGCCCCAACCAGGTGCAGGGAGCTGCTGGGAGACTGTCAGGCATCTCCGAGTGGCCTCAGCAGAGAGAGCAGAACTGGGGCTATTGATGTGGGAGACGCAGTGAATGCACTGTATCTCATGTTGCTCCTGTTCTGTGCAGGCCCCAGACCAGATGGAGTAAGACATTCGTTATGCCTCTAAAAGTTCAATAACAGAGAGAAGGCAACGAAGCTTTGTGGCTAAGTACTGGACTTTGCGGTCAGAGTTCCTGGGTTTGTGCTGGGCTTTATCCTTTACTACGTGTGTGATCTTGAATGCTTATCTAAACTCCTACCTCCTGCAACGTAAATGAGGACATGTAATAACATCTCATGGTGTCGTGAGGGTTAAATGAGATAATAGACATAAAACACGTGGCACATCGTAGGCATGCAATAAATATTAGCCATTATTAGTGTTATTATCATTATACACACTAATAACCTAAGTGAAAGGGACAACACATGCTGTAGGAGGGGTGCAGCAGGCATGTTCCCGCCACAGAGATCGGGGGGTCCTTCTGGAGGGTGATACGTGAACTGGGTCTGGAGTATGGGCTGAATTTAGACGGGAAAGTGTTATTACTCTGTGAGCAGCAGCCTAGAGCCAGGAGGCAGGGTGTGGGGGGGAACTCGCAGGTACCAGACACTTTGCCTACATCCTCTCTGATCTCTCAGTTCTCACCACACGCCTCTGAGAGCAGAATAAAATGCAACTCTGCAAGTCAGGGAAGTGAGTTTCAGAGAGGTTAAAAAAAAAAGTTTGCCTAAGAGCACCCAGTAAGTAAACCGTAGAGTCAGAATTGAAACCTGGGGCTGCAGAATGTGCTCTTCACGCGCGGGCTCTGCAGGCTTGGGAAGCTTGGTGAACGGGGACAATTTGGTGCAGAAAGTCGGGGGTGGGCAGACAGATGCCCAGATATATCGCTAGTTCGGTCAGAGATTGGAGTTGGCATATTGTAATGGAAATATATGTCAACACTATTTTGAACAGTTTTATTATGACTGAATTTTAATTATATAAAAAAGATTTAAAAAAGAACAGAGAGGGTTGGGGCGGAGGGTAAGTTCAGAATCACATGCTGGAGCCAGACCAGACAAGCCTCAGATGGCCTGACGCAATTTTGACGTTTTTCTGTAGTCAGTGTGAAGCCACTGAAAGGAATGCTTTAAGCTGTGGGATGGTTTTATCTAGGAAAGTTCTAGAGACATGGAGTCATCCTGGCAAAGTACTGGGAAAGGTCCAGGCAAGAGGGTGAGGACCTGACTTTCAGGACAGAGGTGAAAGGGAAAGAGTGGAAACAAAGTATATCCCAGACATGAAGAGTAGGACGTGGAAACTGAGCGCCTGTAAGAGGCCAAGGAGGTGGGGGCCTGTGATGATGAAGGTGTGGGGCCACGATGCCCTGAAGGATAATGGTGCCATTAAGAGAATTAAGGAAGAGTTGGTGGCAAAGGGCATCTATGAAAACTGTTCATCTTAATGTTGCTGCTACTGACACATGAAGAATCTTGCAGGGAGGGTGTGGGCCCCCCAGTGTGGGGCCCCCCAGTGTGAGGGCCCCCCAGGAAGCTCCGGGAGGACCCAGGTCTGGCTGTGATTTTCAGCAATTCACTTAGCTGCATGGTGATCTAACCTCCACTCAGCAGTATGCAAGCGTGGAGTGTTTGAAATTCCTGGTATCAAGTCTGCATCCCAAGCATCCTATCCAGGAATCTGATGGGACTGGAAAGCCAGATCCTGAAGGAATCTGAATCTCTTAGGAAGCCTTCAGCTGCTAGGGCTTAACCTAGTGCAAAATGGCTTAAGCCATACAGTAAGAGGATCTAAAGGGTCACACTAAGGGCCAGTTCGAGGATGGGAGGGTTGGAGGCCTGACCTGTAGGACTGGGCTTTGCTTCCCCACCACCGCCCTGGCTCCATCCCCTGCAGTTCAAGACTACCTACTGCAGTGCCTGTGTCAGGAAGCACTGAGCTCCGCCTTTCTCTCTAAGGCCCCGCCCCCTGACTTCCCCTTAAGGCTCATTGGCCAGGTTGGGGAGTCACATGTTCATTCCTGAACCAATCCCTAGCAGGACAAATGCCCATCATTTACTTCCAAGAATGGAGAGCCCCGCTGAGCTCTAAGTGCCTCTGAGCCTCTGAGGCCTGTGAAAGAGGCGTGGGCACGTCATCAAAATCTGGGCTTTGCAGCAGAGGAAAGAGGAGGAAGGGCTGGCGAGTCTCAGTTTCTAACAACAATTTTTCTAGTCACATTTGATTCTTATTACGGTTGTTTTCCTGCGTTAAAACTCAGTCCTGTTCAAAAGTTCAGAGCATCGTCCAGCTCAGGACAGACTTCATGCCTGGGTCAACTCTGATGAAAGCGGGGACAGGATGGGGTCCCCTCAGACCTTCTGTATCCTGCTCTCTGGGTCCTTTCATGGCCCTGCTGCAAAAGGCCCAAGTGATGGCCCAGAGGTGGCAGGTTGGCGGCTCCAGGTCCCACTGGCTGGCTGTGCAGGCCTCGGCGCTGCTGGCCAAATGCTGGCTCTCTCAAGGGACCCTGGTTCTTCTGAAGCTCCGCTGTGGGAGGCGTTCAGGGTAGCCGCTGGTCCCAGGTGCGGCAGGCTTAGGTAGTATGGGAATACCATGCATCCTCTCCAAAGATGAAGTCATCTCTATTGATTTCCGCTAAGGATCAGAAGTCAAAACCAAGCAAGGCACTTAGCAAGATAAGCATTCTCCACTCTTCCCCCTGATAATTTGCTGCCCTGATTTTTGCTTCTCTCCCACACAGCCATTGCGGGACACACCAGCAGTCTCCCCGAGGAGCTTGAAGGTGTGGACAGATGCCCAGTCTTGCCCACCACCTCTCGGGGCCCAGGCCAGCCACAGAGCCCTCAGGTTTGGGAACAGTGCCACCAGCCACTTGCTATTCATGCTTCCCCAGGAGTTGCTGAAATCCAGGTATTATTTCATTTTCCTGCCCCGAGCCAACTCAGAATCTAACTCTGCGATTCTACCCCAGGACAGACACGACACCAGGCACCTGTCACTAATGAACGGGGCACAGCCGCCTGGGACACAGAGTGCGGTTGCCCACGCATGCCCCCACCCCAGAGCTGGAAGGCACACATGACGCGTGCTGCTCAGAGGCTGAAACACTCAGCCCGGCTCTGATTTAGAATTGACGGTGTTCTAAAAATAATGCTGTTGTTTCTCTCCAAAGCTGCTATTTATTTCTATGATAAATCACCTTTCTTCTCCTGCATTCTACAGTTAGAGGAAAAATCATTCTTTTAGGAAGACTTGGTGCCAGATACATCATTTTTAGAAAATACATTTGGACTTTCTGTGCTAACAAGTTGCATCTCTTTGGGGGAGGTGGGGATGAGCAGAGATATTTATTATGTCAGAAAAAAGTCGAAAAACAAGGCTTGTCATTTTCATGTGATTTGAAGGAGACATAAATAGAAAGGTGCCAAAAATTCCTTTATGACTTACCTAAGAAGCAGAATTGTGCAGGGGTCAAAGAGACCTGGCTTTAAGACCTGGGCTTTCAATCCACCCACACAGCCACTTGCTGGCTGTGTGACCTCAGGCCATGTGCCAGTTCAGGTCCTCAGGGATGCAGATGTCAAAACGGGATTAGATGAGCAAGAGAGTTGTTGTTTCTGTGGAAGAAAAGAAGAGGGAGCCGGAGCTGGCAGGGATGGCCTTCAACTGAGATTTGGGCCTGAGGCCTGGGAAAGGAGAGAGGAAGGCGGGGGTGGGTAGGAAGAGCCTCAGACCACAGTGCAGCCCTGAGGCGGGCCGGCAGGCCGCTGGGGCATCCGCAAGCAGAGATCACCCCAAAGAAGGGTCCGGTGTTGGGCATAAATGGCCCAGCCCTAGTTCTGCCTCTGATCTGGGGCCTCAGCTGGGAGCCACCCGTGTGCCACTGTGGTTCTGAGAGAGTGGCCGCTGGGGATTACCAGCCCGCCAAGCCCTGTTGCAGGTTCTCCTGAAGGGAGCTCTGGGCAGTGACTCCGTGGCAACCATCAGCTGCTGTTCCATTTTTCTAAGCCTCAGCTTCCTCTCTGTAAACTTAGCGTAATCATGCCTGTCTCATGTGTTTGGGCAAATCACTACATCTCTTTGAACCTCAGTTTTCTCATCAGTTGAATGGGGTTGATAATGCTTTTCTTGCAGTGGGGAGAGGTAATAGCCAGTGATGAGCTGGCCCTCGGAGGCCAAGGGCATAATTCACAGGCAGATGTGAGTGTCGGAAAGGGAGGGGCTGGGTTCTGAGGGAGACTGCCTGGGCCAGCAGCTCCACCTCTCCAGTTGCTCCACGGAACCTCTCAGGACTCCTGATTTGCCTGAACTGTGCTGGTGGAGGCTAAGGCAGCTGGCAGAAGTGGTGACCCTCTCAGCCGTCGGCCCCTCCTGGGGCTACAGCGATGGGGCGGCCCCGCTCCCCATCACTGCTCTCTCGGTCAAGCTGACCTTAATGACAGCAGTCTTCCTGCAGATGCTGCCGGGCTGTCCTTTTCCCGCTTCCCCTCCCTCCGGCCGCCTGGCTCTGTGGCTTCTCCAGCATCTCTGCCTTCCCCTCCCTCCCTGGCCCCTTTCACCCTTGCATCTTCTCTGAGCACATTCACTATAATGAGTTACCTGGCTGCTTCTGATGACTCCACCCCAGCATCTTCCCAACCAACACTAAATTATATATAATAAATGGAAAAGGTAGCATTCTTAAACGGAAAGTGAAAAAAATAATCCATAGTAAATATAACTTTTAAATTATTTTAGCCCCAAATATTGTAGTGGAGTATGCGTTCAGGGTGTTGCAAGATTTGGACTGTTCTGTTCTCATTCTGGTTTCTATTCTAGCAACTTTTTGCCTCTCTTTTAAAAACCTGTACCACCAATTTTTTTTAACCCATTCCTGAACGTATAAAAACGCTCCTTTGCTCTCTGCCCCACCCTCCTATCCTCCATCAAACTTCATATGCCAGGACCTGAATCCACTGATGTCTTTTCTGGGTGTTAGTCAGTTAGTCTTTTCTGAAAGAAAATTGCTCTAAGAAATAATTCTGGAAAGCAAATTTCAAGTCTAATAACCAAGCCCACATATGTAAAGTACTTTTAATTCTGTAGCAAGTTCTAATATCCGCCTTAAATTGGCTAACCCTCGTTCTCCAAACCTCCGCACTAACACGCAGCTACAGCAAGGGGAATGTTGAGCAGTGTCACCATCTGGTCGGTTTAATTTCACAAATATAGGTTTCTTTTTCACTTTGGAGAACAGTTATCCTCAAGGAAACCTGCGAATCTGAGGAATTAAAGCGCATCTCGGCGTTTGCTCAGCCTCACAGTATTAAAAACCAAAGAGATGTCACAGTGTAATTATTCCTCCCACTTCCTGATTCTGCGTCCACATTTTCCATTTGCAATTTAATTCGATCCAGTAACTACTTCTTGAGGGCATACTGTGTCCCAGGCACTGGGGATCCAGCTGTAGGCAGGATAGACCCCATTCCTGCCCTGTCGGATGTGCACTTGGACATAAACCACCAGGAATGGGTGATGGCAGCCTATTGCTACCCATGACTCCCAGCACCTTCTCCCCGTGCACTTTCCGGCCGCCCCTTGGTGCACTGTGAGCAACTCAAGGAATGACACTTCCATCCCTGCATGTCCAGTGCCCCCCGCAGTGCCTTACCTGCCCCCTCGTTAAATATTTGTTGAATGAGTGAATAAGTGGATGGGTGGATGGATGTGAGTTTTCACAGAAAGTAAAGCTTGCTAAGCCACACATTCCTACAATAGGTAACCATCACGCAAAGGAATACTAACTTTTGTTCTCTGCTTTTACTACATGATACTTGCTTAATTCCTGCTCATCACAGGTGAGGTATTAAGGTCTGAGAAATGTAAGGGTGTTGGGAGAAGGTGGGTGTGTACTTCTGTGCCTCTAGGTTAAATATGTCTTGCAGAAAGAAAATGCTTGCTGATGCTTAAATTAAATCTTTGTTGTTCAAGTTGTCCCCTGACTTCTCCTCACAGCTTCCCGCTGCCTGCATGTATACAATACAGAATGCATATTCACTGGGTCTAAAAATCGGGGCTCCTAAGTGAAATAATCCAGTCGCCAAAACACAAATACTGTGTGACTTCAGTTTTATGAAGCAGCTTGAGTCGTCAGATTCATAGAGACAGAAAGGAGAAGGGTGGATGCGGCGGGGCTGTGGGGAGGAGGGAAGGCGGAGTTGTTTAATGTGTACAGAGTTTCAGTTTTGCAAGATGGAAATAGTTCTGGGGGTTGGATACACAATAATGTGAAAGTACTTAACACTACTGAACTGTACTTTTAAAAATGGTTAAGGTGGTAAACTTTAGGTTTATGCATATTTCACCATAATTTTCTAAAATGTAGATTTTTCTAAGTAAGGCATATTGCTTCTTGCCATGTGCTGGGACTTACATCACTAGCTAAGTTTGCCATAAAACTTCCTCTTATTCCCCAACAAAATAAGGAAATTATACAACAAAACTTTCAATGGCTAGAACGTAATGGCTTTTAAAAATTCCCAAAGAGACAGACATTTGATAAGTACTTGTTTAGTTTATTCATTTAAATCATGGGGTGTGGATGTTTGCTTCCCACCCTCTCACCTGACTTGGGAGATTTGGGAAAACTCTAAAATCATCTTATTTTCCTTCTTTGCTCTTTGCTTTCTCTCCCCCAGGTTGCAGTTTGCTGTGGACGTGCAGACAACTTCGTCCAGAGGGCTCTTGTTTTATGCAGGCGCTAAGAACTCCTTCATGGCTCTTTATCTTTCAAAAGGACGTCTGGTCTTTGCATTGGGGGCAGAAGGGAAAAAACTGAAGCTCAAAAGCAAAGAGAAGTGCAGTGATGGGAAGTGGCACACGGTGAGAGCTGGGGCTGCCCTGGAACCTCTGCGCAGGGCCAGGTGCACCCGCGAGTAGCT
The DNA here is from genome assembly GCF_009834535.1 of Camelus ferus. Taxonomy (NCBI): domain Eukaryota; kingdom Metazoa; phylum Chordata; class Mammalia; order Artiodactyla; family Camelidae; genus Camelus; species Camelus ferus. The sequence continues at coordinate 9,791,956 of NC_045719.1, forward strand.
AAAAATGGGGGTCTCAGCGTTCGTCCAGGCACGAGGGCAGAAGCGCTGGGAGCGCGCGTGCGGTCGCAGGCACTGAGCGCCCCAGCATCTCAGCCCCAGAGCCTCCCGCATGTGCCGTGTACAAATGTCATCCTAAATGCCGACGCAGGCTTTATTCCCTGCTCCTCCAGTCCCCTCCTCGCCCCCTAGGCTGCCTCACTCCCCCTGCCTATTCCCACCCCTGCTCCCGGGACCAGTTCTCTCCTTCAGGATGATTTCCAGGGCTCCAGGCCTCTCTCTGAGTCTGGGATGCCTTCTCTATAACACAGGTGTGAGGATCCACATCGCTAGCATCTCAGCTCTTGCCTGAAGGCGTCCTAGGCTTAAAGAAATACAATTTAAGGCATGAAGGGACCTTTTTTTTTTTTTCTGATAAGGGAACTGGAACTTAAAATAATTAAGTGGCTTGACAAGTTACATTCAATTAGTCATTCAACAAATATTTAGTGAGCTGCCATTCTGGAGCACATAAACAAACAAACCAACCAAAAAACCAGTATAATATCAGATACTGGTAAGTGCTTTGAGAAGACAATAAAACAAGGTAAGGAAGTAGCTGAGTAGAGAGACTATTTTGAATAAGATAGTGAAAGAAGGCCTCCTCCAAGGGGTGGCAGTCATGTGAAGTTACAGGAAGGGTGTTCTAGGCGGAGGTAACAGCAAATACAAAGACCCAGAGGTAGGAATTAGCTAAATGAACAGAACAGAGAGGATAAGAAGTGGGGTTCAAGAGCGAGGCAGGGACCAGATCATTTAAGCACTGAAGGCCAAGGTGAGGATTTGGAATTTTACTCTGAATGTCTTTTGGAGAGTCTAAAACTGAAAAAGGAGCATTTCACAAACAGATTTATATTTTTAAAAATTCTCTGTAGTCGAAGAGTCTAAAAGGGAGTAAGAGTAGAAGTAGGTAGACCAGTTGGATGCTGTTGCCTCTGGTTCAAGAGGACATGGTGGAGGTGGGGAGAAGTGGACCAGACAGGATGTGTTCTGAAGGCAGAGCCAAGAGGGCTGGCTGCTGGAAAGAGAGGACTCAGTAGCAGGTCCTCTGATTTTGGACCAGCGATTGGATCAAGAGTGGAACTTTTGCTGAGATGGAGAAGATGGGGAGGAGGTGGGTGTGGCTGGGGAAGAGTGGGAGTTCTGTTGTGAGCATCCTCTGGCTGAGTTGCTTATCAGACATCCAAGCCCAGGAGTCAGGAGACAGTAGAGGCCAGAGGTCATGCTGGGCGCCTACACTGGGGAGTTGTTAGTGAACAGTCTCATAGCTACAAGGTGGCAGAATCCACTCTAGAGCCCAGGGGTCCTGACTTTCAGCAGGGAGTTTGAAACACTTGCTCCTCCTGATAGAAGAGAAGTAGCCATTGACCCCTTGCTCCAGGACCAGCGCTCAGAGGAGCACATGACTTCACCCGCCGCAGCTCTGCACAGACCCTCCCTTCCCCTTTGTTGCATGGATGTGTGTCTATTTATGATTCCTTTGGCTCTTCAGTTATTTCTCTTTTGTAAGTTTCCGGGTCAATTATATGCTTTTGTTCTCTTCTGAGAAATCCTTTTTTTAGTTCATGTTTTAAGCTCACTTTGTTTAATATCTAACATACTCTCACAAATGATGATGATGACAATAGTAGGGAGAAAAATCTCTTAATTTTTTAAAGCTCTTTGAAGGGACAGAAAAGCATTTTCTTTTTTAAACTTCCTGTGACCACTAATAAAATACAGCACCAACGATCAAAGACAAGAATCTGATTAATTTATTTTCTTTACCCTTAAGGTGGCATTTGGGCAAGATGGAGAAAAGGGGCGCTTGGTTGTGGATGGTCTGAGGGCCCGGGAGGGAAGGTTGCCTGGAAATTCCACCATCAGCCTCAGAGCACCAATTTACTTGGGATCATCTCCATCAGGGAAACCAAAGGTAAACAGTTATTCTTCAGAGCCATAGATAAGAACAATTCACTTTATAATCATTATAATTGTATAAGATATTCAAGCAAATCAGAATACTTTAAATTATTTTAATAACTGAATATGTGTTTTAATGTTATTTGGTGACTAAAATACAATTATCTCAAGAACCAAATTGGGAAAAAGTTGGGCTGAGGGGAAAATCACAAGTCTGCCTGTCTCCAAGAAGGAGGGGTGCGTACCTGGATTTGTCAAGTTCAAAGGCCCCTTTGGGGCCATGGCTTCAGGGCTGAGCTCTGTGATGCCCTCTCCCTGGTCTCTCTCTCTCCTCCACGCCGCCAGAGCACTGATTGCACCTGCGTTACTTGGGGTGGCCGAACTCACCTGTCATTCTTCTCCCAGATTTGCCTTTTCTCCCGCAAAATGAAGTAAGGTGGCCCTGTCAATGGTGCAGGTCCTGGAATTGTCCTCAGCTAAACGTGCTGCCAGAAGCTTGGCTCCTTTGCCCCATGCTTATGGCTGGTGTCCGTTCTGGGGTAATGTGTGCTTGCAGCAGGGGAGGAAGGGCTGAGACTCAAATCTGGGCTAGAAATGGACACCATTAAAGCGGGCCACTTCCGCCAGCATGGATTCTAGGCGGTCTGGCTGCCCTAGTCTAGGCCTTGTTGCCTCCACAGGGCTCAGCCTGACCCACCTGAATTTTGCACTGGGGTTTGGGCCAAAGCCCCAGTAAGTTATAAAGTCTTGTTTTACTTTATTGTGTATGATACCTTGGGTATATGTATCATGAATAATATATAACATGATATGGTCTATGTGTTATGTTATCTAATACGTAGATAACGTGTAACATATTAATTGCTAAGGAGGATAGTCAATGTTTGCTTTTCTGCAACCTTCGTACCTATTTCCCTCTCAGAGAAATCACAGGATGGGGCAGTGATTCAGGGCACAATTTGGGTGCTCTTTTGACTCAGATAAATCAGACTCAACATCCTAGCATCTGAGATGACCAGTAGCCTCCCGCTTACAACACTCTTTACAAGCAAGGTGCTGTCTGCAGCCTTCCTTCAGCCTGAAGGTGCAGACCCCTAATTACCCTCCTCTGTGTCCTCTGAAAGGGCAGGCAACATCCAGTCAACCAGGAGCTGCCTCAGAACACCAAAACCTGCAGCCAGTACTTAGGGATCCAGTGCTAGGGTGAGGCCTAGCCTGGAGCGCCCGAGCATGGTGTCAGACACAGGCTCTTCCTTGTAGGCGATGGCAGATCCTAAGGAACTAAAAATTTCAGTACTTTGTTGTTGGCACTGACACCACCTACATCTATGATGCCACCACATTCTCTTACAATTGTCATGTCTTGCATCTGTGCAGGATCCCAGAGTCCTGAAAGCATTTGTTCCAGAAGCAAGTTGAGGGCTTTTATTCAGTGATTTATTAACTTTTTTTTTGAGAATTTCATGCAAGTGACAGCCTCTCTTCCTAGGAAAATGCACAGAACACCTGGTAGATAATTTAAGGGATCACAGAACCCTGGGCCCCTGTTCCAGGCCAGCATTAGGCAGCCCTGGGCCTCCACGCAAGCCTACTGATGCTGCCCCCTGGGTCTTATCTCAGCCCGACAGCATTCGTGCTGTGTTGGTGGTGCACAGGGCCCAACAATGTAGGGAGCTTTTTTTACTCTTTATTATTTGCGGAATGTTTTGGCCTCTGTTTTCAGTCAGCTGCCCTGCATTAAGCTATCACACGGGCTTATGAAACCCCAAGAAGTGGTTTGTACCTGCAAAGAGGTGAGATCTGTGAGCTGCGAGGTGGAAATTTCCCCTGTGCCAGCTTTGACTGTGTGGATAGGGTCAAGTCGCCCTCTTTCCTCTTGTTCCACACTAGACAGCCATCCTCACCTACCCCTACCCTCTGCACACACGCACACTTGGTTTGGTGGCACCTTCAAACTTTGACCACCCACCAGACATCTGGTATCCAGGTTTTGTGGCACTGTGGGGAGAGCCAGAATAAAACAGTCAGACCCACCTGACTCTTGAGAGCAGGACTGATGAATCCCCATTTCTTCCCCTTGTGGACTACTGCCCTGCCCTTAACCTTGGCCGCCACACGTTTTTGGGAGTTGCAAGTGATGAAGTTTGCTTTCTTGTCTGCTTGGTCGCAGAGCCTCCCCCAAAACAGTTTTGTGGGCTGCCTGAGGAACTTTCAGTTGGATTCAAAACCCCTGGATACCCCTTCTGCAAGCTTTGGGGTGTCTCCCTGCTTGGGCGGCTCTTTGGAGAAAGGCATTTACTTTTCCCAAGAAGGAGGTCATGTCATCCTAGGTAAGGAGCAGTTCGGAAGAGTTTATATCTTTATATCATTGATTCTGAAGAACTTTGTCCTTCTCCTTCAATTACGATGTTTTCACTGTTTCTTTTTTTTCCTTTTGAAAGCAAACTCTGTGTTGTTGGGGCCAGAGTTTAAGCTTGTCTTCAGCATTCGCCCAAGAAGTCTCACTGGAATCCTAATACACATCGGAAGTCAACCCGGCAAGCACTTATGTGTTTATATGGAGGCAGGAAAGGTGCGTAGCCATCTGATGACACGGGAAGATTGTGTGAATTTGGATTAGGACCAGATTCCATTTCTGGAGACTATGGCGGGTAAAGTTATGGTAGAGAATACAATCTTGTATTTAGGAGACCTGACTTCAGGGCTAACTTACCATTTTCCTTTAGCAAGTAACTTGGTCATCATGTTTTCTGTTCTGCATCTTTAAAGCTGGGAACATTCAAACAAGCTGAGCTGAGTTCCAGCTGCACCATGTGGTTATAAGGCCCTAGGGAAGTTACTTAACCTCTTTCAGACTCAGTTTCTTTATCGTTAAAACATGGAGAATAATGCTTTTATTTAAGGGCTTTGGTCAAGAGAAGAGAAACTGCCGTATACTCCATCCATGTGCATTTTTCTTGCCTCCACTGCACCCTGGTCTCACCTCTGCTTTTATTTAACGAGGCCAGTGCCAGAATTCCTGGGATAGATTTTCTTACCGGCTGTCTACACCACATGACAGCCACGCCGTGGCCCTGTGTCCTCTAGATCAGTTCCAAGCCCCCTCATGGTGTCTGCACAGCTTACCCGTCCTCTGGTCCTGGCTGCCATGCCGGCCTCTGGGTCTCCACCCGGGATACTGTAGTTTTTCCTGGATTCCTTCTCTAGCACATGCCTCTGTGACTTCATCCCTCCCGTCACTCACGGGCCTCGTCAGTGTCTTGTTTTCTCCACCCAGCTATAGCTCTTTCCTTTTCAAACAATAACTCTTTAAAACCAAATTCATTCAGGAAGCCTCTCTTAGTTAAGGCCTCAAGGCAAAGACTGATATACACCATTATCTTTTACCTCCATCCTTCCACAGTTTATTAGATGTGAGGGGAAACTCTCAGAATAAGATAAAACAGCCAAAACTCCTAGAACACTTTTATTTCGGTTGCACCTTTAAGTCTGAGCCGGCCTCTTGTGGGTCAGAGAAGCAAGCACCTGTGTTTCGTGGTGGTTCAGACAAGGCTGGCTTTTCAGGGGAGAGGTTGGGGAGCGTCTCCTGAGAGAGCTTCTGGATAGGAAATAATCCCCCCAAAACGAACTCAAGACCTGATGACCTTCCTAACAGCAGAGACACTGTTCAGCTCGAAAAACTGCCTGAGAACAGGCTGTACTGTCCAGCTCCATGCAAATTAAGTGTAGGCTATTTATCAACATGCTTGTTTCAGTGCTGTCTGCTCACTGACCTTGCTTCCGCCCTTGGAGAATCCTGGCGCAGAGAGTGGAAACGCGGGATCCCGCACAGGGGCTCGTCGAGCGCCTGAGCCCTGACATGTGCCCAGTGCGATCTCAGTCGGTCAGCTTGCTGAATTCCTTGGGCGAGAGCCCCCTCTGAGTCCTGTGTTCATGGGATTATTATAATTGGCTGACCCTTGCAGCAGGGTGTAGGCCTTGACCAGCATTTTTGCCTTCCAAATTTTACATGTCCTTCTAAACAGAGCCGCTGTCACATATTAATAGCTAAGGCAGGTCTTCGATGCTGATCAGTAACTTTTGTGTGGGGCCTCCTGAGAGTGAGGGGCAGGAATGGGAGGGGCAGTCTCTTTGCCTCGGGCGGCAACTCCAGGAAGGTGGGGTTTGCAGCTCACTTACATGGAGGGGATGCAGCAGAGAGATTCTTGCCAAGCCTTGGCCCCCCCCCGTGTAATCACCTGGTGCAGGAGTCGGGGCGGGGCACCTATATTTAAAGTGCTCCTGGGTGGTCAGGGTGTGAGGGCTGGGAAGGGAAGAAGGCAGGGGAAGTGGCTCCACCTGCCTTGCAGAAGGAACTAGAAAACGCATGTGTGTTCCAGGTCACGGCCTCTGTGGGCAGTGAGGCAAGTGGGATCTCGACATCAGTCACACCACAGCGGTCTCTGTGTGATGGACAGTGGCACTCGGTGGCAGGTAGGACTTCCAGTAGCCTGTTTTTCACACACTGGAATAGTCTCCCTTTCCATCCAGACTTGGGTATCCCAAATGCAGTTCATCCTACCATGAGTGTCACCCCACGAGGGTAACGTGGTGGGAACTCGTCCAGTCTCAGCTCCAGTTGTATTTGGGTAATTCGTGGCTCCAGTTCCCCATAACACACTGAGATTTTTCTTTTTGAGCCCAGCAAACTAAGTTATGTTTGTTTTCGAGATAGGATAACATTGTGGTTCAGATCTTGGCTCTGAAGTCAAAAAGAACAGAGGTCAAATCTCAGGTCCTTACCTGTGAGACCTTGAGCAAGCTGCTTAATTGCTCTTTACCTTCAGTTTCCTTATCTGCACAACAGAGATAAAAACAGCGCACACCTCCCAGGGTTGTGAAAATTAAATGGGATAATGCACGTAAAGTGCTTAGCAGTGTCCAGTAAGCACAAGTGCTCAGTAAACATGTGCTCTTACTGTTGTTAAAGGTCCCTGTTGGGTTGTTTTTTTCAACAACCATTTACTATTAATGCAAACAATTTAGGCACACCACTGGGCTGAGAGCAGGCATAGCCTCTCAAATCAAATCTGCTCTTTTAGGAATAACTTGGGCATATCAGTTTGGAGGTATATTAACCTGTATTGGCTAAAATACCTTTTATTAAAAAGTAGTCTTTTCTTGGCAAACTTGAAAGCTAACTACCTTGCAGTTGGTTCATACTGTTAACATGGGAGTAATTTTATTTGGAGGGTGAAAAGCGACTTTGGAGTCAGTTTTCAGAAGTAGGTGTCTCCTTGGAAAGAACCGGAGATCACATAAAATACACACTGGCCTCTGGAGACAGGAGACCAACTTAAAACCAAGCCATCTTGCCCCGCTCAACGATTGAGGGTCACAGTCTGTTACCTGGGAAATGGGAGGAATAATGTCTTCCTCACAGGCTCATTTTAGGGTTCAATTCTGTAATATATGTGGATGCACCTAAACAGCACTTGGTGTTGAGAAATCAGTTGAAATTGTGCCCAGGTTGATGGAATTCCCACGAGCAGTGCTCCCATAGCCCAACAGAAGTGAGTTAAAACGAAGCCAGTGGTGCTGCGCAGGTGTAGACATGACACAGTGGGCAGGGCTGCCCTCGGGTGATGGACCTGACCCGCTTCCTTTCTCTCCAGTCACCGTAAAGCAGCACATCCTGCACCTGGAGCTGGACGCGGACAATAGCTACACAGCCGGGCGGCTCCCCCTCCCGCCGGCCCGCACGCGGGAGCGTCTGCACATCGGAGGTGTCCCAGGTAATTCTTGTGCTGACTTCTACACCCACGTTGCCTCACGTCAGCTCTTAACATTTCCTTCTTAAACCGACAACGCGACGCCGCAGCCCTTGTTACCGGCAGGGCAGCCGTTGGCTGGACGTGGAGGCGGGGAGGCTCTTTCCAGCTTGTGGGGAAACCTGGTTGCTGCAATGGGGACGTTTCAGGGCAGCCCAGGCCATACTGCTGCCTCTCCCTCTCGTCCCAAGCCGATAATGTATAAGCCTCTCTTAAGAGGCTACGTGAACCTAGAAGCCTGATATCAGCAAAGAATCAGAAAAGGCCCACGTTACTGTCCAGGCCCTCCAGGCAGTTAGTTTTACTGGCCAGTTACTAAGCTTGTGGAGCCAGAATGGGGCAATCAGGCAGATGGGGGTGGAGTCAAGTTCAAGCCTGGAATTTTGCCTGGAAAGAGCTTTGTCAGTCTTCATTATTTTATGTCCCTCCAAAATCGTCCGGTGGTTAATTTTATACTCTTCCGTGAGCCATAAAAAGCACTAGAGTTCAGAGTCATTATCTATCAATTTGGGACGTAGAATCTCCTCCTTTGAAGAGTGTTAAGAGTAGCCTTGCGGCTGATTTATCACAGCAGGGGCTGTGCTGGGTGCTGCTTAAAGGAGGAGAGAACTGGGTGGCCTGAGACCCGGGGCCCTCTTCACTCTCATAAGACGGTTTCTTAACTGGAGTGCATTCGCTGGGTGGTATGAATTAGTCATTGAATGACTCTCCTTTTGTCTCTCAGCTAATTTGAAAACCCTGAAGCTTCCTGTGTGGAAATCCTTTTTTGGCTGCCTGAAGAATATTCAAGTCAACCACATTCCTATCCCTGTCACTGAAGCCACGGAAGTTCAGGGGACCGTCAGTCTGAATGGCTGTCCTGACCACTAACTCAGACCTGTCACACAGCAGGGAAGTTCGCCTCCAAAAGCACTGATTACTCAGCACGCCTCCCTCTCCCCACTCAAGGTCGTTCCTGACTTAAGACACCATCCGGATGGGATGAATAGCAAAGCTAATTTTCAATTCCAACCCCACAGACCCAGCATTTTGGCATTCAGTGCTCCATATACATTTTATATAAAAATCCCACTTCTTGAAGATGATGAACAAATTGTTACATGCTTTTGGTAATATCATTTTCCACTAAAAGTTAAATGTCTTTTAAAGAATATTATTTTCCACTTGTTAAAACAATAAATATCCTTTAAAGCACTTTAAAAAGACAAAAGCCTTAGCTGTGTTAAGATGTTATAATTTATGGGGTTAAGTAAGTGCAGAGTACTCTTTAAATTATGACACTTTATTAACATAAAGCCGTTGGCTTGATGGTCATCGTTAATCGTATAAATTATTCAGCACCTGTTCAATGTGCTACTTAAAACACAGTTTTCTATAAATAATTATCAAGCACTGCTCAGTGTTGGGTCTACAGTCAGATTTGAGAAGTAATTACTACCTTGAAGGAAGATACCATCCAAAGGGGTAGGAACATAATGTTCATAAAACTGTAAATAACAAACTGAATTAATGAACCTGTAATTCCACTTGGCTTCCCACATACAGTCTGCTACCAACCAAGTTTAGATTATGATTATCAATTCCTTGAGGGCAAAAGCTATCTAGGAGGGGAGCTGAGATGGATGTGCTGCACACACTGTAATTAAAGCTGTGCATAAGAAGCTAAGAGAAGCCCATGGGAAGGAGGAATCGCTTCTAGTTTTATCTAGAAAATAATGGACCATGTTCTAGACCCGTATTATTACCTGGCACCACTCTCACTAACCAAGAAGACTCTGCAAGCATTTCTGTATCTCCAACATAGTATTTGTTCATCAGGAGAAAAAGAACAATTGTGAAATCTGAATACAGTAAGTAACCCTATATGGTATTCATATAGCTCCACGCCCTCCACCTCTGAAACTGCGCTCAGAGCTCCTTATGACCGTCACACTGCAGCCCCGTGGGCGCACTTTCCAACGACCACAGCTATGCAAACATGAACCGTTCTCCTGAAGAGGTAGCGAGGTCCCCATCACAGGGGGTTGAGGCTGGCTGCGGGGGCGGGGAGGGGGCGTTAGGGGTGCTATGCTGGGTCAGAGGTTGAATTTTATGACCTTAAGTCATGTGCTTTCTAAAAATACTGATTTCCAAATGAAAATTCCACCAGGCGAAGGCCTCTCAGACACTGAGTCTGCAGGAAGGACATCCACTTCGCCTGTCCTTGGCCGGGCGACGCTCAACGGGTGATTCTTTCTTCTGGGTTCCTGGTGTTAACCCAACCGAATCTACAGAATTATTCATTAGTGCTAATTAATCATGAGCACTTCCTAGATTCATTTGAAAGGAGCAATTAATTCTTTGTCAGTACCAGTGGTTTTCCCTCCATTTTGTGGTAGCTCGTAGAACAGGTGTCCGTGTGCAGCGTTTGCTGAAGGTGATGCCAGCCACCAGAGGGCAGCAGAGAGCGTCACAGATAGAATTAGAAGCAGAAGGCCCTCCCTGCGGCCCTTCTCAGATTACAAATGTGTGTTCTCTGAAGGGAATGTCTACCCCTCCTCAACTGAACCTGTCGTGGGAATTACTTGTGAACTGTTGAGTGCCATGCAAATATCATCACCGTTATCTTCGTCCCTCTCACAAATTGCCCTGACCTTGGGAGCAACCATGTGCCTGCATGGGCTGCTTCCTTCACCATCTTGGCACCTCTTGACCTTACTCCCCAGTACCGGGGTGGTTGGGTTTTTGCCGCACTCACGATAACCCCCGGCAGAGGACGGTGGCCCCAGGCAGAACCCGCTAACATTTCCATCCTCCCAGGAGGGAAGTAACCCCACTTCCCCACAGAGGACTTTGACTCAACACCTATCTGTCCCGCTCCCCACCCCCCACAGGGCTGCCCTGCAAGAAAACCCAAAGCCCAGCTCCTGCCTCCCACCACATTCACTCCTCTCCCTTCCAGCTCCCCAGTTCTCATTTTACTAATTCTGACTTTGGGTGTTTAGCCCTAGAAAGGCCAGATTCTCTCTCAGGAATGGAGACCTAAAGCCAGCATTTGAGTGGAACCATTTTCAAGTAACATTACTGTACTGAGTACAAATAGTATAAATGTTCATTATAGAAAAATTGTAAAATCACCCATAATCTCATCACTCGGAATTCAGTTTGAATTTGTTATATGTCTGCTATTCAACTTTAAATGCACATGTATTTCCTTACAAAATTATAATTACACTGTAAATATTGTTTTTTGTATGTTTTGAAAAACTATACGGTGTTTCCCAGGTCTTCGACCATAGAACATTCATCCATTAGATGAATTTACCGTAATACAGTCAACCAACCTCCAGTTGGTAGGCAGCTGGGTTGTTTCAAATTTTTGCTAATTTATAAGCAACTCTAGAATGAATATGTCCTGGAACGTAAACTTATCTATTTTCTTAGGATAAATTCTTAGAGGTAAAAACTGCTAAGTCAAAGGATTTGAACATCTGTATCTTTGTTGTTAGCTAATGCCCAATTGTTTCCTAAAAGGTTTTATTCCCCTTACATGCAAATCTTTTTTAACTCCCCTTAACCTCTGATGTCACTAATTATCAACTCACCACGAACTGCCCATGATCTCCAAGATAGGGAGCAGCTGTTGGACCAAGTCAGCTCAGAGTTCCAGCGTGCTCCAGGCTCACTTGCACCAAAAGCTCACCACCTGGAAACGCAGGCTCAGCGGAGGGGCTCTGATGAGTGATTCTGCAACAAGCCTTAGAGGAGCGAGAGGTTTTTAACTTTCATGTCTAAGTACCAGACCCAGCCGGGGCTGCAGAATGTGTTACTTCAGAGGGCTCCAAACCAGTGCCAAGCCTGGGACATGCTCCTGGAAAGGAGCCAGGCGCTCCTCGGAGGCTTTGAAGACTGGACTCTGCTCCCCAAGCAGCCGCCGAACCTCAGCCATAGCGGCTTCTTCCTCCTCCTCCTGGTAAGTCTGCTTTATTTGTGATTGAAACTTTCCTAAGGATTCGCTCAGGCAGAATTTGCAGGGTAAAAGCTCAAGTCCCTGTCACCCTGCCCCTGACCCCCAATAAAAATCCAAGACAGAAACTCTTTTTTTCTTAACATGAGTAATAATGGTAATAACTGTGCTTGGAGGTGACAGATGTATCATGTTTCCAGCTTCTTAACTTGCCAAACAGTGTAACTTCATTCCTGGGCATAGAAATCCTAGCATAATGTCTTTTCATCAAGATATGTCACTAGGGAAAAAAAAGTCACTAAGGCCCCACCTGATTCCAGAGCAATGAGGGGCTATCCAAGATCATATCAAACTTCCCAGGGACCTGGAGATGGTGTCCTGGCTGTGTTCATCCTCTCTTTGAGGGCTAATGACCTCACTTAACCAGACGCCCTGATGCTTGGACCACAGTTGTGATTCCGTGGCAGCACTCAGATGGAAAAATGTTACCTATACCTACAGAAACTCACCTCTCCCCTCCCCTACCTGCCTTGTGCAAAATAATTAATGCATTTGAAGAAACCCAATCCTGGGAGAAATGAGGGGTCCCAGCCAGAAGTGAATTCATGAGAAAGAGATATAACAAGTGTTTAGTTTTGCCTTGATCTCAGATATTGCTCAAATGTCCCAGGTTCTCCAGTTCAAACAGCACAGTGTTGCTTTTCCAATAGGTAATGGGCTTTGCTAACCAAAAGTCACAGACCTATCTCCCAGAAGACAATAAAATCTTAGAAGACTCATGAGTAAGGATGAGCCCCTGCCCTGGAGATTCTGATTTCCTAGGTAGGGGTAGGGCCCAGAAATTTGTATTTTTAATAAACACACCAGGTGATTCTCATAATCAGGCAAATGTCAGAAATACAGTATTATAGAATGAATACTTGCATTACAGAGGACGTCGCATTTCATTCCATTTTAGGTAGGTTTGCCTAGAAAATGATCTGTTGCTAACATCCAAACCAGATAGCTCTCAGACAGAGACTCTGTGTTAAGTCAGGGTGGAGGGCCGCCTTACAGGAGAATGCTGAGCAGGGTGGACCTCCTGATCCTCTACACCTGGGGCACACGGATCCGTGTTGCACAGGACGCGTCAGGGTGCCCACGGGGGGAGACTTTTTTTTTCCCCCGCTTGTGTTTCAACTGGGAGATAACTATTCTCATCAGAAGGGAATGGGGAAGGCACCTGGGCTAAATCACATGTAATTCAGGAATTAGAAATATGGAAAAGAACATTATAGGCACAGAGAAGAGAGGGAGCATGACTGTGGGGAATTGATGAGAATCTGGGTAGCATGGGTAGAGAGCAGACAGCCAGGAGGGAACCCCCGCAGCCCCAGAGGAGGCTGGGTGAGAGTCGAGAATGGCACTCTGACCTCATCTCTTTCAGAACCACGTCTGACTGTAGGTGCTTTAGCCCCACCTTTCTGAAGCTCAGGCTCGGCAAGCTTAAGTGATTTGCCAGAGTTCAAAGCCAGGTCCTGGATTGTGAAATTGGGACAAAAACTGGAAAGACCAAGTTGGAGGGTCTATGAAGGGAGTAGTAGTAGCGCATCCCTCTGCATCTGAACCTGACCTTCTGCTGCCCTCGGACCGGGAGGAGCTGGGGCTACAGAGAAAGAGGACAGCAGCCAGGGTCAGCGGAGAGGGGAATATTTCAAGCCCTAATTACCCACTGCGGATGTCCTGTCAGTTGCTCCACAAATCCAAGCGCTAACATCCCTTTGCTCTGAAGACATTGCAGAACAATTACAAAGCCCTCAGTTCCAAGGAGAGGGAAATTAAAGCTAATTACTACCCAGGGCAGCCATTTCCTGGCCTCAGACTCTATATTTTCTTCTTTGAATATTTTCATTTACACACTCACAAAATGGAGATAAATCTAAAGTAAAAGCAAACCCTGGTTACAAAAGCCAGAAAGTGTGAGGCATCCTGAGCTTCGTCTGCCCTGCTTCCTTTCATTAAATTCTTTTATGTAAATTGCTTCCTCCCTGTGCCTCAGGTGTAATAAATGCTTGTTGAAGGAAAGAAAGAAAGACATTGCACAAATAGGAGATGAACTAAAATGCAGAGATTTCCAAACCTAGCGTCATGTATTTTATTACTAAAGGTTAATGGGGAATTGATCCACCAATCAATCAATGGAAGAATTTCAGAAATGACTCGGCTACTCATCTACTTGGTGAAAATTAAAGGAAACTCTTACTCTCCTGGGTCCAAAGTTCCTCCATGGTAAACAGATTCAGCTCAACCTATGGATTCATAAAAGTGACACTATCACTGTATGCGAAACATCTCTTCAAGTATTTAAAGTAACTTTTTTTTTAAGAAATGTCTGGGCAAAGATGGGAGCTGCTTTCCAACTAGGAAAATCAAGTGTTAAAGGAACATACCGCCCTTCCTCATTCAGTGCCATGAAACACCCCTCAAACATCTGTAACCAGAGCCAAACTCTGTTCCCAGAGCTCATGACAGGACCACTAACAGAAGTATGTGCCATTTATTTACCTGGCAGGTGCCAGACACTGTGCTCCCCTCTTGCCCACACAATCCCATTCAATCACAACAGTTACCATAGAGTCAGGTGTTATTACTCCATTTAGCAGAGGAGTAAGCTGAGACTCAGAGGTTACAAGTGCCGAGGTTACATGTCCAGTCCTTATAGAACGATGAACTCATATTGCATTCACCGTGGGTCTGTGATGCTGTGACATGGGGCAGGTGGGAGTCTGCCGACCCCGGAGGGGCTGCCCCTCCAGGGGTTAGCTAATCCCCAGAGAGAGTGGGAAGACTCCCCTGTGAGCACATGGCTTTCGTAGGCTAACCCACCCCTTCCACTTCCTCTGTGGTTCTCACTCTGAGGGACTTTATCCCCCTGCTGTAATCAGTGGGGCCAGGTACCAGACAACCAGGGACGACAGCCCCTGTGCCCCAGAGTCCACTGAAATTCCAACTAGCCAGCCCTAACCCTGCTTACCCTGCCTCACCCATTCTTCTGCAGAAACTGCAGTGAAGCCCAGTGTGCCCCTCTCCTTCTGCCTCCTGACGGACCCCGAATCTTCCTTGTGCAGCTCCCCAGTATCGTGATGTATCCTCTCCTATTGGGATCTGTGAGTAGAACAGTTTTCAGTGGCGGTTTTCTCCTGATCTGCTGGTCTCACGTGCATAGTAAGACTTACATTTTAGTACACACGTCCAGGGTCACCCTTGCATTAACCTGACTCAGGAAAGCAGAACAGCAAGAGAAACATCGTATCTCATGCGTTAGGAGTACTGCTGTGCTCAAAGGCAGAGGACAGCCTCCGAGAGTACATTCCAAGAACACGAAGAGTGACTGCTCATCTCACTAACCCTCTGGAGCCCCAGACAGCAGCCATCTATTTCCTGCTTCATTTTGATGGCATCGAGGTGACAGGCATGGAGGGTATCAGAATATCTGGGGGACTCTGATTTGCACATTCATCCAAAGGGGTTAGAAAAGACTTTCCTGCATGGAAACCAAGTCGTATGTCCCCTCTGGTGGATGGGCATTCTTAACTTCCTCCAGAAAATCTTCCATTCTAGATGGAAGCTTTTAAATGAAGTTAGCTACCTAGAGACAGCTGGCCAAATTAGCATACTTATAACAGGTAATTAAGCCAAGACTTCAGTTGAAAATAGTAATTAATCACCAAAATAACTTTATTCAGCCTGCTCCCACCCTCCCCCCAGCCCCCACTGCTGTTCTGGGCTGACACACACAGGATTGTGCATTTCTGCAGGGCTCTGATCTCTTTCATCCTCCCTTGCTTGGAGTGACTTCTGTACGCAAGTAGGAAAATACCACGTAATGCTCTAAAATCCAAGCACAAAATCACCACCCAAGACCCACATCTTCTTTCAAAGGCATGCTTTTCAAAGGAGTCTTAGTAACCCAAGAAAGAGCCGACTTTCAGCAATATGAGTCACACAGTTAGCAGGGCCTGGCTGTTCATGGTTGACCCTGGGTGGTCACTGTCGGTGCGAGCGTCCATCATTTGTACCTAAGTAATGATGGAGTGTCTTTTGGGAGCTATGGAGTGGCGGTTTCTACAATAAGACACAGTTAAACCAAATTTTGCATATTTGGGACTTCCAAAGGAGTATCGAGTGCAGCAGGCCAGAGAAATTGGTGGGCATCAGTGTTTTTGGTACCAAACTACTACTATCTGTGAATGAGGGTGGTGTGGCTTCTGTAAACATTGGGGTGTCCTGAGGCCCCACCTGAGCTCCGTTCTCTGTGCAGATGCTTCTATGGTGAACCACACACTTATGTACATGCAGCTGCCTACTTTGTAGCTCCACTTGGATACCAACGAGACACCATTAAGCCGAATATGCCTGAATCTAAACTGCTGATTCACCCAAAGCTGTACATGTCCCGAATGTCCCAATTTCAGTAATAGTATCACCATCACTGGCCCCAAGGATGTCTGCATCCAAACCCCAGTACCTGTGAATGTTACCTCTCCTGGCAGAAGGGACTTTGCAGACAGATTAAATGGAGACATTGGGTTGGGGATTATTCAAGTGGACCCAATTTCATCGCATGGGTCCTTATAAGCAGAGAATTTCTCCCAACTGTGGTTGGAAAGAGACTGATGACAGAAAAAGGGTCAGGGATATGTGATGTTGCCAGCTTTGATGATGGAGGAAAGGGCCACAAGCCAAGGAATGCAGGCAGCCTCTGGGAAGAAAAGGGAGGGACATGGATGGTCCCCGGAGCCTCCAGAAGGGAACACAGCCTTGCTGAGACCTTTATTTGAGCCGAGTCCCGAGTTAGACTTCCGCTCTTCAGAACTGTAAGTTACATTGTATTATATTGTGTTGTGTTCTACCACTGTATCTGTGGTCACTTAGAGTTAACCACAAGCTACAACTGAAAACAAAAACACTCCATCCCCTTAGTAACATGCATTACATGGGTTTTTCCTTCTTCTCTGTCTCTCCTTACTCCTTAAGTCCCTACTTCTCAGGATAAAAATTACCTATCGCCGAGCCCTTGTCTCAGGTGTTATTTAAATAGGGCACCCAGACTAGGGATACTGTGTACACTTTTTACTGACTTTTGTAATTCTGATATTCCTCACCCCATAGCACCCCTATTCCTAGTGTTCAATGACTCTGGAACTGATTCAGGGGGCAGCTATGATTCTTGAAACTCCTAGGCTTCAAGGCAAAATTATAAACCTATACCTTTCTGAAGTGAATAATTAACATGCTCTTGGCTTCTGGTAATTTAAGAATTATGTGATCATTCTAAATTACATGTATTATCGATTGATAATTTCTAAATGTTGTCACCAGTGATTTATGCTGTTTGGAGGGAATTCAATACCTTAAAAAAACATCATTAAGATGAAGTGGAGCCCAGCTATTTTAATGAGCTAAGATCTTTTGGACAATGTGCTGGTCTGTATTGCCTAATGATGGAATTGATACTGTTAGGGAAATAATATTACCTAGATCATCACCTGTAATAAATACCACCTGTATTAGAAAGACCACTATCACCCCAAAGTGGTCCACACTGGGGTTTCGCAGGTTTCATTAAGAATATGTGTGTGCAATATACAATCGTTCAGGGAAGCGCCTGCCTTCTATTTTCACAACTTTGAGAGTATTAGTGTATTTTTGAAGGTATTCTAACACATGAGGGAGTTATGTAGTAATTCACAAGGAGCATGAATTTGGAGAGACTGTGGCAGATCTGGTGGTGGAGGTGGTACAAGAGCTTGACTGCATATCTTAGCCCTTACTCACTTTATATTTTTCTAGCAACTACTTGTTACCCTGCTAAAGTCTGAAAAAGTGCAGGTCATTTTCTTCAGAATGATTTATAACAAAAGATATCGGAAGCCGTTCATGTCAGAAAACCTAGTTCTGACTCAGAAATCCTCTTGTGTGCTGTTAGGAGAGAGATTTCTATAAATAGCTGGCTGGGCTCCGCTCTAATGCTTCTGTGATGCAGGACCTTTGCAGTTGATTCCCTGAGTGGCGGCGGGGGCAGCTGTCTGCAGGGCTCATTCCCGCTGACAGCGGCTCGGCCAGAGGGATGGAAGAGGCTCCTGGGGGGAGCCCCTGCCCTGGTGAAGCTGCCTCACTGCAGCGACTTCTCATGACTTGACACAGTGTATCTTTGCAAAGTGTGGGCTCTCAAAGCAAAAGGTTGTTTAAAGGAGATTTTAGGTCTGCATGGAATTAGATGACAAATAAGTAAGCATATAAATCCCCCATCCCTGCACCCGCTTCCATGCTCACTAGGCATCTAGCTTCCCTGTCTCACTGTCAGCTTCAGCAAACTGAAGGGCTGAAGCTGGCAGTAGAGTCAAAAGCAGGAAGAGAAGCAGGGAAACGCTGAGCCTGTAAGGTGCTCTGCTCTGCTCCAGAACACCGTGCAGGCCAGTGATGAGACAGTGCCATGAATGAGGCTGGGATTTATATAAGTTCGTGTGCCTAAGGGAAAGTCAGGGAAGGAGATGTGGACGGAGGGAGGCAGAAGGGAAGGGAGGGAGGCTCTGCTCCAGAATCTGCAATAAAATTTTAAAATGTATGTAGTTTGTTTCCGTTGCCTATCCGGAGTCCATCTCTCTGTGTTGGGTTTTAGAACCCTCCTGGGGCCCATAGCTGTGGCAGCCTTATTTGAGTCGGGTTGGGTACCACTTCCAGCCTTTCCTCCCTATCCAGATCAGCCTGTCCTGCATCCCAGAATCTGTTCTCTGGGCCCTGATGTCTGCCTGCTGACAGTGGAGTGGCGATGGGCAGATAAGGATGTAGTGGCAACCAGCCAAGATGGTATCGTTCTCAGAGAAGACAGTTCCTCTCTTCAGGCAAAGCTACACAAAACGTGTGGTACTCTAACATGGCTCCCCACGGGTAGCACCAGGGAGCGCCCACACAGCACGGCTCCGCCTCCAGCCTGTCCTCACTCTTCCCTCGCCCCTCACATCTTGCCGATGGCTCTGTTCCCTCACCTCATGCAGGGCTCTGCTTCAGTGTCCCTCCTCAGAAGGGACCCCCCTGTCCCCACCCAAAATTGCATCCCGCTCAGCTGTACTCCCTTCCCCTTGTAAGGGTATTATTTATTGTACTATTTATTAACATGCTTTACTTTCCTTCTTTATACTTAATACCTTCCTAACTTTATATCAAATAGCCATATGCTAATAAAGGTCTGTCTGTATCCCCTCTGGGATATAAAAAATATAAACTCCATGTAACAACCCACCTGGTTCTCTTTGGTTGAGAGAGGAAGTGTCTTTCCCATCCCCTCTCAGAAGAGAACAATCACACACATTATTCAGGCAGGTGACTCCCCATGTTGGTGTCCCTCTCATCAGGAAGCAACAATTTTTTCAGCAGCCTACGTCCCCAAGCCATGGACAGCGTGGCGCTACACGCAAATGGTTTCTTGAGTGGCTTCTACCTTTTTACAGTTAGAACTCTGGAAAAAAAATCTCAGGTTTCAAAGGGTATCCTCAGAACACGGTATTAAAAAGTGCTTCTAAACAAACATATACAGATTTAAAAGAGTGGGTTTCTCCTTCAGGGACTGAGAATTTGACCAAGAATAAAGAGCAAGAGACATAGTCACTCTGGGAATCCAGGCATTCCCTGGCCAGGCGAGCCCGCGTAGGGCCACACAGCTTCGGGTCCCTGGAGGACCCGCTGGAGGAGTTAGAGATGGGAAATTGAGAAGCAAAAGAAATCTCTTCCAGAAGTTTCTGCCTCCCCTCCTCCATCCAGTGGGACCCATCTCCCTGGCCCCAGCCACTAAAGCCCATGATGTCTGCTCGCCCGTTCTCTTCACACTCTGCTCTTCAGGAAAGAATGTATCCAAACAGTTGTAAAATTTCTGACCCAACTTGAAACATTAAGTCTCCCAGGAGTTGTGTTTTAAACCGGAAATGAAAAATCCATCCTTAGCAATGAAACTCAAATGTCACATTCTTTAGGGAGCTCCCCATATACCTGTGCAACTGTGGCTATGATAACTGCTCCTACTTGGGGCTCCCGTAGTGCTCCGTACACGCCTCCCTCTTGCATGTGCCCCATCTTACAGTAGATTGTGTGTCTGTAAGTTCCAAGGGGCAGGGGACATGACAAGCTTCTAGAGATTTAATTCTCGACAGAGCAAGTGCTTAATAAACAGTGAAGGAAGGAGGGAACAAATGAGTGGATGGCTGCATCTGTTTCCCCTGCTGGACCAGGGCACCTGAGGGGCAGAAGGGGTATCTTATTTGGCTTTCAGTTTGAAAGGCAGCATCGCCTAGTTGAGGTAGGACTCTGCAGCCAGACTGCCCGGGTAAAATCTAAATTCTACCACTTAGTAGCTAACTATGCCTCAGTTTCCTCCTATGAAAAATGGAGACAATGATGGTACATGTCTCACAGGGCATAGCAATGATTAAAGGGGTTAATGTATGTAATGTACTTAGACACGGTACCCTGTGAGTACTGGCTCCTGTTATTCTTGTCACTTGAATTGTTAGTTCCTGCACAGCGGACGTTCAGTAAAGAGCACATTGAGCATCGATCATGGGTGGCCACGAGGTACAAAGGTACAGATGCTCCTTTCCCCTGCAGTCGCACCAGGATGCCCACTCATTTCATGGGTGCAGAGAGCAGGGCCTGGGCACGGAGGGAGAGATGAGGGGGAGAATGCCGAAGACAAACCCCCCCGACCACTAACCTCACTTCCGGGTAGCCTCCTCTGCCCAGCCGTGAGCGCTTTGTTATTTACATCATTTTCTGAAACTGTACAAATATCAGTGGAATTTTTACCAAATTCCTTTAGTTGGCTACCTCAAGTTTCTGATTCCCTTTAACCAAAGAGACTCCATCTTTATGTAGACACAGTGGATGGTTGGACACACTTATGTTTACAACCTTTTTATTTGTCTAATCTTGATCTTAATCTGTGAGAGGGGAACATGCTCAAAGTAAGCATTCGGCTACCCTCAACTGAATTACTCCTTGACCATTAATACCATTCAAGAGACTCATCCAATCTAGGCAAAAATATCCTGGAGATAAAGTGATCTGCGAGCAGCTTGCTTTCCATTCTGTTTTTGTAAAGCAAGTACTGAGTTTCAGGCTGATTGTGGAAACTTAGTAGAAAGAGTCTAAATGGTTTACAACAAAACATTTCAAGGCAAATGAAAATGTAAAGGTAAATAAAATGTAAAACATTAACAAAAGCAATTTCTCAACTTTTCTTGCTGGGTCACCTGAGCTAGGTCTGAGATCAAGAGAAGCCCCGATTACTTTATGCCTATTTGTTGCAATCAGATAATTACAGGCAGATATGAAGATGCTGTACACACAAACACACACTGAATTCTGCTTTGCTGTTTGCTTCTCAGGCTTTTCAGGCTTTTCATTTAGCCTGCCATATATTAATGATATTTACTCATAGTCTATGCATCCTCCCCCCAACACACTGAGATGTAAGCTCCTTACAGGCATGATTTATTTTTTTGCTTTGTGCACTTATTAGAGCCTGGAACACCGGAGGCTGTTCAAAACTTGCAGCATGAATAAAGAGACCTCAAGTTACTTGAAAAAAATTGCATTCCCCAGCTGAAATTCAAGCACCTAATAAAATTCTGGAGGTTTGTAAAACCCTTCATCCTCTAAAACTTAGACTAGCATTTTCTACAGCAGAACCAGGGCCAGAAGGGGAAATTCTGGGGGAGGAGGAGAAGCCGGTGATTATTCTAACGAGATAGCTAGTGAGAGAGATCTGAGGACCAAGTGCTCAGTGAGAGTAAAGGGTAACCTTTGCTTTACCAGAAAGAAAAGGAAACAGGAAAAAAAAGGAGAAATGTCTCTGAGAATTTATCTTTTGCCAGAAGATGTTCTAGGAAGAAAACAGATCGCAGACTGTTTTCAGGTACAGATTCTTTGGTTTCCTCTCTCCGTGTTATGTGGCAAATGCTTTCAAAAGGAATGGTCTCCAGCCAGTGGATATGCTACTAACTACCATAAAAAGCAGTTCGGTACTGGCTATATGCTCAGTGTGTGAGTGTCAATGACTTTCCCTTTGACCAGAGCAATGAGTGAGGCCTTGGGCGTGTTACTTAACTGCTTTTTGTCTCAGTTTCCTCATCTATAAAAAGGAGATGAAAGTAATACCCTTCATAGAGCTGTTTTGCTCATTAAATGAGAATACACATAAAGCAGTGACTGACAAATTATGATAGCTCAATGAACATTAGCTTTTACCATAATCATCGATAGGTTTGCCGCTGGCAGCTGCTAGAAGGAGAGGAGGAAACTTTTTCTTTCTAGTGATGCATGTGTTCACTATCTGGATTTGTGGTGAATTTGAATTTCTTCCAAATACACAGGTTTCACTGGTTTATATATGCGTCAAAACTTATCAAACAGTACATATTTAACAGTACATACTTAATATGTCAGTTAAACCTCAATCAAGCTTTATTTTTAAAAGTTTAAGCTAAAAATTATCCACGAATAATGCTCCTAGCCTTTAACCCTTGACCTGGGTCAGGACGACTCTACGTGATTCTTTGCAGAGGAGACCATGTCTCTCTCTCCTCCTGGTGTTAAGCCAAACGGTGAGCAAACACTTTAATCATAACAACAGCTGTAATTCTAGCCCCTGGCCTGTGGGATGTGCTTAACACATGTGTAACTATAATACTTGATGCTTAATAGTTATTTGGATTTAAATTCATTAACCAAAGAAGTACAAAAATGTGATTTCCCAGGAAGTTTTATTTAAGAGGTGATATCTGTAGAAAACCACAAAGGCAAGAGTATGTATTTCTTCCAAATACGCTGAAGAAAACGGAAGAACCACTTAGCAAGGCCTCCCCTGCAAAAAGTCCTGGAACAGTGACCAGCCAGTGACTCAGAATCTGACTTCATCCTGGGAGCCATCTACCTCAAAGTGCGGAGCAGGGTGAAAGCAAAATGGCTGGGAAAACGCTTGCCTCTGGGAAAGAGCTGCAGGGGAAGTGGGCACTAGAAAGAAGCAGTTTAACCCATGCAAACACAACTGCACTAAAAACAGATTAAAGAGAGTGGCTGTAATTCACACCAAACATTTGGTAGCAGCAATTTACGTTTTTACTGCTGAGTTCAATTCACAAAAACCACAATAATATTTATTTAACATCTGTTACGTGCCAACAGTTTGGTGGTTATCGTTAAGATTGGTATGCATTAGAATAAATTACAGGAGGCAATGAAATCTTCTTAAGTCTTTGTTTTTGGATACAGAATATGTCTAATCAGAATGAGTTAAGTGCAGAACTTTCAAGAGAGAATAAAATGGAAATAGTTACCAGCTAAGCTGCTTCCTTGCCTATGACTTTATATGCAAGCTTTTGTGGCCATCGTGCCTTATGTGAGACATTAATAGCCACTGTGTCATTTCCCCCAGGTCCAGCCCAGTCGTTCAGCATGAACCAGGTAGGGGTTACACTGAGTGTCCAGTTAACTTCGTTGAATAAGGTCACAATGAATGGGGAAAATGTATTTGGAAATTCTTTCCTACAAATGAAATCCTATGGTCATCCATTCATTAAATAAGTAGTTCCTACATTGTCCTGGGTGTGTGCAATGGTAAACAAAAAGAGATACGTTCTTTAGCCTTGTGAAGCCAATGGGGAGGAGGTGGATCCAAAATAAATACATAATTACGCATTGTGATAAGAAAAGGAGATGTGTGTGTACCAGGTGGCAGAGAACGCTCACTTTTAGTTCTCTCCAGAAACAAGAAAGGCATTGCCCCACTGCCCCGTTTGTAGCTGCTTCTCCGTGTTTTCGAATTAGTAGTAATTGTGTGCAGTTGACAATTCTGTGCTTGGGGTGCAGCAACCTGTTTAACAAGCATGGCCTGCTCCTCCCAGGGCTAATTTGAGTAACAGGCAGGCAGGCAGGCAGGCAGGCAGGCAGGCAGGCAGAGATGGAGTGGGCAGCCAACCACTCCAGGCAGAAAGGCGGTGCTCCCTGGCACGCAGCGCAGAAGAGGAGCATCGGCCGCCCTAATCCCAGCTACACAGGCAGGCGAGCCGCGGTGACGTGAGCAGGCTCTGGGCAAAGTAGGGGAGTGGAAGGGAGAGTTTGGCAAGACCGTGGCAGGTATCTGAATTTATCTTCAGGTTCTTTCCCCGTCCTTCCTGAATACCTGGTTCCACCAAGAGCTGCATTCACTGTGTGACTGGGAGGAGCACTCCTGCGAATAGCTCCGGAAGGCTGAGTCCTAAGACTCTCCTGTCTTGCACCTAAAAAGATCCCAAGGTTCTTTTGTGGTAAGGGGCTTACTGAGAAAGCATGACTGTGAAGAAAAACCCAACTGCTGTGTCATTTTATGTTTTTATCATGTATCTCATTGCACTGGTTAAGTTTGTCTTTGATGTTAAAATACTGCTGCAGATTGAGGACCCAATAAAAGGCCTTTCAATATGAAATAGGCAAGCAGTGTAATGGAAAGAAACGCTTCCCAAATGGATGTCACGAACTGTGACAAGACTTTCTCAGCACCATTCCTAAAAGTCACTGCTAGTATTTGAACAAAAACCAGACATTAAAGAATTCCATCGTAGGCCCATGGAGAGTTAGGTCAACCAGGCTGTCACATCAGCTTAGCAGAAAATACCCACGATCATATAATATCTACTGCGTATATTAGGTGTATAATGTACCTATCAAATGCCCTCTGCATTTGTAATGATTCTAATTATTATGAAATAGGGACCCTCTTGTTGATATCAAATAATTTGGTAGCCCCCTGACTTACAGTTCTTGCACCTTTACTTGGTTGAGAATACATAAAAATGACGCCAAAGGGCACTGTGAATGTCAGTTAAAGCTTATATAAAGACCAAATGTAGCCCTCCGGCTCTGAGGTTTGGAATCTCATCTTTCCAGTCTCCCTGAACTACTGTGAGTGAAATGGCAGATCAAAGTCCGCTTTTTATAAATATTTAAATAATGTCACAACTAGTAATGCCAATCTGGATAATTATTTAAAGACATTACGTATTACAAACCAGAAATCAATTTTTTAAAATAATACATCAGTTTAATTATCTTGGGAACTATCATGGGAAAGGAATACAGTTTGACCTTGGAGGTCCGGGTGTTTTGTAGGACTTCACCAACAGTCAGAAAGCTTCATTTTAACCTTAAATGAAACATTACATTTAACAACGCTTTCATGTCTGAGATCCAGCTGGAGAAATTCATTTTGGAAAGCTATTTAAGACTATTAGGCACATGTATCTGTGAAACAATATGAAACAATGGCAATAAAATAGTAAGAAGTAATGGAAGCTAAAATCAGGGGGAACAGTCAGTGCAAAAGGTGTCCTACTGTCTTCATGATCAGTCCTTAGATATTTTGGCTGAAGATACAAAGAGAAAAATAAACGTTTCCCTCAAGAACTATCTCTTTGTTTTGTGCAGTAGTTTTCCTTTGTGTACAGTAAGATGATAGAGAATAAATTATGGAGATGGAACCAACTGTAGGAACAGAAGGAAACCAGTCTATAGCTCTGAAATCTTGTTTGAGTCCATCGGTGTGGTCAGCAGGTATTTTACAAACACTCAGGGAACCTGTTATGATTGTCAAACAGAAGACCGAGAGAGAAGTTTGTATTTGTCCAGAAATCTGGGGGAACATAGGGAAATGAAATCCAGAGTCTTCCTTAGCCTAGTTTAATACCATGTGCCACCCAGCCCCACCCACCTGCACGTCCCGTTGCTGGGCTCACCCCCACCGTGTGGAAATACCATCAATTGACCCAGTTTCAAGACTTTAAAAAAGCTTCATCATTATGTAACCACTGTTGGCCCTCATAGCCCGGCTGTACGTTGGACGATTGTTTCTACCAGGTATGGTGCTCGGCAGACGAAAAAAGAATGGCAGCAGAAACTATGAAATGCCTTATTACAGTGGACCTCAGCCTTCGCTGCACAGGGTCATCACCTGGGAGCTTTGCGAATGCTGGAGCCTGGACTTGTCCCAACGCCCCCCCACCCCCACTCCACCAGAGTTGCTGATTTCATTGGTCTGGGAGCATCAGAGACATCAGAATTTTTTTCTTTTTCTTTTAAAATAATTATAGATTCATAGGAGGTTGCAAAGTTTTCCCTAATGGTTACATCTTACATAACTATAGTTACAATATCAAAATCAGGAAGCTGGCGTTGGCTCATTGTGTGTGCATAATGCCATGCCATTTTATCACGTGTAGATTGCATAACCACCACTGCAATTAAGATACAAAACTATTTCATCATCACAAAGATCACCTTTGTACCCCTTTTGGTATCAACTACCCCCTTTCTCCCTGCCATTCTGACAAAAGACTAATCTGCTCTCCATCTCTTTACTTTCATCATTTTGAGAATGTTGTATTAATGGAATTACATAGTAGGTAACCTTTGAAAGTGGCTTTTTCACACAGCATAATACTCTTGAGACCTATCCAAGTTGTGAGTATCAATAGTTCATTCCTTTTTGTTGCTAGGTAGTATTTCATTTTATGGATGTAACACCATGTGTTTACTAGTCACCTATTATAGGACATTTTGGTGGTTTACAGTTTGGAGCTATTATAGATAGAGCCATCATGAACATTTGGATAAAGGTTTCTGTGTGAACATAAGTTTCCATTTCTCTGGGACAAATGCCAGCAGCACAATTGCTAGGTTGTGTGTTAAGTATATGCTTAGTTTTTTAGAACCTGCCAAACTGTTTTCCAAAGTAGCTATTCCTTTTTACATCCCCACCGGTGATGTAAGAGTGATCCAGTCTCTCTACATTCCTGCCAGCATTTGGTATTACCATTATGTTTTATTTTAGCCATTCTGACAGGTGTATAGTGATACCTCACTGTAGTTTAATTTTCATTTCCTTCATGGCTAGTGATGTTGAGTATCTTTGTATGTGCTTATTTGCCATCTGTATATCCTCTTCAGTGCAATGTCTCACATCTTTTGCTCATTTTTTAATTGGGTTTGAACGTGAGGATGGGGACATATTTACAAGTTCCCTAGATGTTTCTAATATGCAGTTAAATTTGGGACACACTACTTTTTTATAAACTCTCTGTGGTATACTCTAAACTGAAGCTGTTGAACCTGGGATAACATTAAAATAAGGCCTCTATGGTCAGGACTGACCGATTAAATATGCCTGCAGTCCAAGGGAAGGGAGCCGGAAGTGCTTTCCAGGAGCTCGGGCTGCTTGCATATGCTCACCCCAGGGCTAGAAGGGCGTCTGAGACCTCCAGAGGATAATTCTGGAGATATAGACAAAATACCTTCTGCCTCAGGATCGTGGTGTGCATGTCCTGTGTATGCATGCACATGTACACGTGTGTAAAATGTTGATTCCTGGGTCCCAAACCCCAGACCCACAGAATCAGAACTTTTGGGAATGGGGCCTAGCAATCTGAATGTGTAGATTCCTACACTGTCAAAGATTTGAGACTCACCTTACTCAGGGAAGATTAGGGACCCAACTTTCCACTGCTACAGCTTTAGGGCACAGGTAGATGCCATTCTGTTGAGAAATTGGCTTCAAGAGGAATTCTCTTGAGCCGATTTGGGCACAAAAGCTTGTGTTCTCCATCAGAGACATGGGGACCAGAGAGATCTAGGATTGTGTGTTCGCATGCCTCCGACTGGTATTCCAGAAGCAGTTCTCACATATAATCACACCTCTGTGTTGAGAAGTAATCATTTGTAGTAATCAACAATGTTAGTAACGATTAACATTTATGGAGCACTAATTATGTGCTAAGCTTCTCCCACATGCTAGCTCCCTTAATTCTTATAATAACTTAGAGGTTATTGTGTTTCCTATTTTGTAGAAGAGGAAACAGGTTCAGAGAGGTCTGGTCATTTGCCCAAAGTCACAAAGCTCACAGATGACAGAACTGTTTCTCCTTCAGGAATTCCCTCTTATTTTTGTCCTTGGTTGTCCCAAACTCCAGTTTTTATTTTATTTTTTTTCAGACCTACTTGAACCTCATTGAAAAAAAAGTGATAAAAATTTAGAAGTATATTTACAGAGCTCTGAATAGCCTAATGGGTCACCATTTGTGTAGCTGGAATAAATGCTACACGGAAGTTGCACTTCTAATGATTTCTCTGGTGCAGCACTGCAGTGAACGTCAGGCTGGTTCTGAACGGAGAGAGTGAAGCCCTCAGGAGCAGTGAAGTGGTAAACTACTCTACAGAGTTAGAGATTATTTCCATCCTGCTACCCAGGAACCAGTAATTATGGGAGACTAAGCCGCACCCTTTAAATGCACACGTGTGGCCCTGGCCGCCCCGACACAGCCACCTGGTTCAGGTGAAAGCTCTTTTGTTTTCCGGCTGACATCCTGCAGTGTCTTGGATGATTGCCTCTGAGTTCCGTTGACATAATTGATGTTTTCCCGTCTCACTGTTCATAATTCCTGGTGCCTCGTCATTTTATGCCTTTGAGCCTCAGGTGGGTAGAGAGCCATGGCCATGTAGGTAGGTTGAAATGGTTTCCTCCTTTCCCTTCCCAGGTTCTAAGCCCAAGGCTTCATGCAAGGCCTTTGGGAATCAGAATGGAAAGAAAGCAGAGCCTGAAGGCAAAGCCTAAGGTGTAAGACTGTTCCAGAAGGGAAGAGTCAGGGGAGAGGAATTGGGTCAGGGAGGATGTGGAAGCAAATGCAGGTGGAGACAAGACCAGGCTGGCCACGTGCCACCAAACCCCAGTTTCCTCAGGAACCTGGATCTGGGCTGCAGAGCCTCTGCTGCTCCTGTGGTGGGCACAGCGGCCGCTGTGCCAGAGCTGGCCTCTGCCCTGCCCCTCGGGGAGGCTGCCTCTGCAGACAGTGGCAGAGAGGAGGCCACAGTGTGAAGCTAGCTGCTGGTCCCGGCAGGCAGAAGGGTCCCAGCAAATCTGGGGAGGCACAGAACTCAGGTCCAATGCAATACTCGTTCCAATTTCAATGCAGTATTTGAGCATCAGATTTTTGGTTGCAAGCTGCAGGACTGTACTCTAGATTTCTTAAGCCAGAAAGGAGTTTACTGGGTGTACAATTAAGAGCTTTCAGAGACTGGAGAGTGGGTCTCACAGAGCAGGCAGTGAGAGCAGTAGCACTAGTTGGCCAAAACAGTGGCCCCCATCTCCCTGCCCCGGTGGCAGCCGCCTCCCTCTATCCCATGGCCTAACATCACTGCCTCTCCTGAGACTATACACCACCAGCCACGCCTCCAAAATAGTAGAGGGGGGTGATGCTTGTAGTGGCTTGAACTGTATCCCCCCACCCCCAATTTGTATGTTGAAGTCCTTACCCTCCTGTACCTCAACATGTGGCCTTATTTGGCCATAGGGTGTTTGCAGAGATAATCAAGTTGAAATGAGGTCATTAGCATGAAGCAGATAGCCAGGGCGCCCCGCCCTCCTGGCTGCCTCCCCACGTGACCGAGGCTGGCCAATCAGAGCGTTCCATCCTCCAGCGCCAGGTCAGGGATCGCCATGTGAGTTGAGCGGCGCCAGTCAGAGCCATCCTTGACAATGGCTGTGGTAGAAACTGGAGAGAGAAGGTCTCTCTCCCTCTGGGAACGGGCAAGCGTGGAGACCAGTGCTGACAGAAGAAACCTAAAAGAGGGGAGCGGGATCTAGATTTAAAGACTACAATTTGAGGTCTCTAGTGTTGGTGACTAGCTCAAAGGCAGTAGAGACTGACTTGACCAGCAGCGATTTAGAGTTGTAAGGGCTGGTGGTGGTAGAGAAAATGCAAATCTGGCAAACAGGGGCCTCGCATTGCTTATACCCCAGGGCGATGGGTCAAGGTTGGTACCGCTCTCAGGACTTTTTTTTAGTGTATGAGGAATTCTGGGTTGCTACAATGCTTGGTAGGTGCTTTTGGCCTTGAGAGGCAGACTCCTGCAACGTACCAGACAGTCCTACAGAGTGAAGACTTGTCCTGTTACCTGCTCTCCCTCGCCTGGAGAGATAAAGGTCAGCCTGTACGGAGAAGCAGTCTTGGTGTCACTGAGTGAGCACCTGTACCCAGCTCTACAGTTGCCTGAGCTCAAGCCTCAGGCTGCCCCTTTTGCACTGAAGCCTGTTTGATTTGGTTTTGGCCACGTGCAACAGACAGAGACCTGACCGTTTCACACACCAGCGAGTCACAAGTACCCTGCTTTTCTGCAGTCGCCTCTTCTAAGTCTCTAGTCTCCTTCACGTTAAATGAGCCCTTCACATAAAGTCAGTGATGTCATTCTCATGCCTAAATTCCTTTCTGGCTCCGCATTGCCCGTACATTCCTCAGCAAGGCATAGAAAGCCCTCGTGCCCTGACTCCTACCCACCCCCCCACCCTCATCCCTTGCCCATTCCTGCCTCATAGTCCACACGCTGCAACAGCGGCACTGTTGGGGGATTCCTGCTGTTTCACGTGGCTGTGCCGTCGCTCATCCTGGCCCCTCTGCCTGGGATACATTTTTCTACCTCTTCCGGACTCAGCTCAGTTATCTAATCTCTCACAGGAAGCCGTCTATGAACCCCCAGGTGGACTGATAGCTCTCCCCTGTGCTCCCACAGCACCCAGCATACACCTCTATCTTAAGACCATTTTGTGTTAGATTATCTGTTGGTGTGTCTGTCTCACCTATTAGCCTAGAAGATTCTCAGATTCAGGGGCTGTATCTTCTTCAGCTTTGTTTTCCGGCACACCTAGCACACAGTGGCTGGCACTGTTGAACTGAATTGGCCTTTGTTATAAGTAAACTGTGTTAGTCTTTCTGATGTATCCGGTAATTAAGTCATCTCAGAAAGCATCTGGCACAAGCTGCAATTTATATAATACATCCTTCTTGGAGTGAATCACAAGTGTACCTGGGAGCATTGGTATGAAAAAGAGCTCTTCACAGGCAAACAGTTTTTCAATTTGCTTGAATGACTGAATCGAACAAAGGAAAACAAAAGAATTGTTAAATCTGGAGGAATGAAAGCGGTTTTTATTTACACACAGCCATTTGTTCCCCGGGTAAGCATGGCGGGGCGGGGTGGGGGGGGTGGAAACCATAACCTTGCTTCTGGGCAGAGGTGAGAGGGGACAGCACCCCCTAAGGTGGTTTCCTTTCAGAAAGGTCGAGGAAAGAAGATTGGTCCTGAGCCCAGAAAGCTGTTGTTCTTTGCCCTGGTTTAGGGAGTGAAGAAGCTAGTCCCTGGGGTACCTGGAGACCAGTTCCCTCTCGGTGGATGCAAACTGGTTCTCATTTTCCCTTTTCCACCTCACAGTTATCCCCCCATTTTCACTGCTTTTGTCTTAGAGGAGATGGCAGGCTGAAGGGGGTGAGGAGAAGTGAAGAAATGTGTATTTTTAGCCATGACACAGCTGAATGTTCTGAGTCTTATTTTACAACCACATTTAAAAATAAACGTCAAGAGTTGGGATTTAAGTGATTTCTCGGTGTCCACATCCTCCTTTCCTCCTAATGAGGGCCCGTCTTCTTCTGACTGGTTACCCTCTGCGGAGTGTGTCTTTCCACTCCGGATGTATAAACCTCTAGCCCAGAGAACGCATGGGATTTCTTAAGATATGACATGAAATTTCTTTTGTCTTAAAGGTCTGAATACACACCTGTCCTCAATTTAATAACACAAATGTTCATATCCAAGGATGTAAAAGTGATTTAGTACCAAAATCATACACTAAGTTCCGCTTCCACTCTTGCAGTCCTGCGGTGTTTCTGAAACACACGCCACGGGGAAGAAATGTGCACAAAGAGGAACAGTCGCTGCTCTGCTTGCCAGGGGTTGCCCCCCAGACAACCCTTTCTCATGGGGCTGCTTCCTGACATTAGACTCACCTGGGCATCTCAGTAAACTGCGGATACCTGGGGTCCTCCCCGGTTTTAGGGACATCACAGATGAGGTCATGTATTTGCCTGTCTTCAATACACCTTTTTAAATGTAAGTGATATTATTACTGGCAGGAAGAGCTGATGAGGATGGCCACGTGGAACTCTCAAGGATGTATGTGTGCGCGTGCGTGTGCGTGCGCCCCCTCAGTCAGGCCTCCCATAGGTACTGGGTTTTACTTTAACCACAAGACTTGCCCACTCTTTGCAACGAGACTTATATTTAAACCTCACTTGGACCCTTACTGGCTGCGTGGCCTTGGGAAAATCATCCAACTTGTTTGTATTGATTTTCACATCTGTAAACTTGGGATAAAGCCCACTTTGCAGGGTTACTTTGAGAATTAAGTGCAACAACAGGTGTAAAGTCTTAACCCAGCACCAGGGATGTGGTGATGGCAGCCAACAGCCATTCCTGATTTATGGACGCCCTTCAGGATGAGACTTTAATAGTAAACTTTTATGTTCTGCCCCAGATGTATGAAATCGAAGAATCAAACCATGATCTCTCTTCTCCCATTGTTTTTCACTCTCGTTTAGAATGATTTTTTTAAATTTAAAATTAACAGCTTTAATGAGGTATGATTTACGTACCATAAAATTCACCACCAACAGTGTACAAGTCAGTAGTTTTTAGTGTACTTGCAGAATTGTGCAGCCATCACTGTTATCTAACCATAGAAGATTTTCAAAATAAATTTTGTGTGTGTGTGTGTGTGTACGTGTACCCTCCGTAGGGGAAGCGAGCTTGTTTAATGGCATCTTTTAAAACAAATATCCAGTATTACCCACTGTAGTGAGTATTTTCTCCTTTGTATACCTTGGGAAACTACAAATGCTTTTTTTAAAGTGTTTTTTTTCGTCTTTCTGATTTCTTTTCCGGAATCATCTTCAAAATTGTATGCATGTTTTTAAAGATATCTTCAGTTTTGATAGATCATCGTTTGAAGATACATGTGAAAGTAATCAAAAAATAGTGATTCGCTCCCATCCATGATTAATGAGGGGATGGGGGAACTCAAACTGGGTCATAATATTCTGGGGCTCAGAAATCAAGGATTAGCTGTAAGTGGGGGTTCAGGTGTTCTCTGTGGTCCATATGTTAACTCTAAAGGTGTAAAGAATGAACAAATTAGCAGGAAACCAGTGAATATCTGTTCATAAGGTATACATCTGTTATAACCATTTAAGGAGTAGATCTAGGAATTAAATGGATTCTGACAAACTATGCCGTTTGTCTATGTAGAGGTCTGTTATGATCCTGACCATATTGAACTAGGGATGTGTATCTGGCTACACGTTTCATCTGTAGTGATAAGAAGCCTTGTAATATCTGTCTAAACATTGCCGGCACTCACCCCTGTTCTGTGAGAACACAGAACACTCAGTGAGTGTGCCCTGCGAAAAACCAGACTGTCAGGACTCTCCACTCTGCGATGTCCACATGCTTGCACAGGTGATTCCTGTGTGGATTACCTGCACTGACAGAAAACTTTTTCAACTAGTTCTTTAAGTTACTACGGGGAATTCAGTGGTGCTGAGTCAGGATACCTAGATTGCTAATTTAACCCCAGAGCAAAACACAAGTGATTAAATGAATAAGGCATTATTTGATATTAGCAAGGTGTCTCTTCTTGCAAAGATAAACCAACCATAGCTGACTGCAAACATGTTACTCACACAGGACATAGAAGATGCATTTTTTAAATGTCCATACTAAATATTATTGATTTCCTTGTCCAACCCTTCAGGCAGTGTCAAAAACATATTAATGGATTATTAAAGTAGAAACCATTCAGATCCAACTGAAGAACTCTAAAACCTAGACATTTTTACTTTATATTTTTTATACACTCTGAAAATCTTCACTTCTTCCTCAGGATGCATTAATAATAGCAAACATGTCATTTACATTAGAAATGATTTAAATTAACTATCTCCATATGATGCATTTGGTTATTTAATTGTACAGATTTTCTTGTAGGTGGATATTTCAAGGTAATACTGTTGGGAAAAAAATAATGCTGTTGACAAGTAAATATAAGAACAGAAGGATCCACTAGCTTTCATTGGTATTAGAATAATAATTGTATGGATTCAGGTAATAACTTGCGATTTCAGCTGCTTGCCTTGAAGGTACTGATTGTCTTCATTATCATAAATGGGGAACTGAGGCTGAAAGAGGTTATGTCAAATTGTCCCAGGTCACAAAGGTAATGCGTTGCAGAACCCAAATCATAGTCTATGGTTTGAATTCCTGGCCCAATCTCCCTCCCCCTGCACTTCCAACTCACCCCCCCCCGTGGTAGCTCACCCTCATCATGCAATGGAGACAGAGCATCTGCTATGTGCTCTAGACAGTCCTAGGGAATCTGACTACGCTTTGTGATTTAGAAACAAACCTGCCCTGGGAAGCTAGAGACGGGCTGCTGCTGCTCCCACTTAAAACAGATTCACGCGCGTGGTTATGTGAACGGAAAGGTGTCCCCTCCTTCTTCATACAGTCAGAGGAGAAGCCTAGTGGTTACAGACAACTGAGCCATGCCATTTGCTGTCAGTTAGTGTAGAAAAGGTTTAATATTTTAGCATAATAATACCAGGATTGTTAGTAAGAAATAGGTAAAATTACATGAAGAGAAAGAAAATAAGTTTCTTGAATGGGGCTTCTGGATAGAAATTAGTCAAGATCTGTTTGGCTTTAGATAATCCAGAAGAAAACCCACCAATGCACTGCATGGACCCTCCCATAGCTTTTGGCACCTTTCCTCTCCTCATCCATGGGACCAGAGCTCATCTGCTTCCCTGCCCCTAGGACTCAGCAGACCCAGACCTTGAAACCAGAGACAGCCTCTCCCTCTATAGAGCAAGAAAGTGTAGGGACATTAATTTTCCTGTTCTCCTCCTTTTTAGAGTTCCAGACATTCTGGAACTTGTATTTATTTCGATTGGTAGTGCAGAAAAATACCTTAAGGAAAAAAAAAAAGCAAAACCTAAGGCATTGTTATTAGCATTAAAGAATTTTAACATAACTGAAGCACAAGCAAGATTTTCTTAAAGTAGCGTAGCCTCTGAAGGCATTTAAAATAATAATCCCCCAATCCCAAAACGTGTTTAGGAAGACAAGGGTAGGAGTGTTTGTTGTCTCTCTGACATCCATTTCCTACCTCTCTTTTCCTAATAGGTCTGGAATTTCCTAGCCAAGGAGTTTGGGTGGAACTGGTTCCACCTCCCAGGCCCTGGAGCAGGCTCTGGTTGGCTTAATCCAGTCATACTGAGCCACCCCAAGTCCCTGCTCACACTAATTGGTTCAGAAATGAGCACCTGACCACAATCAGGCCAAAGTCAATGTGGTTCAGTCAGGGGATTTTTAGCTAAGCTCTGGAGAAGCAGTGCCTTCCTACTGGATGTGAAGAGGCAAGCAGGCAGCCATGGGAGCTTCTAACTGTTCTGGGACCAGGAGAGGAGGGCCTGTCTGAGATCAGAGTCACCAAACATCAAAAGGGCAGAGCTGAGAGGTGGAGAGATGAAGAAACTGGGTCCTAGTCATAGTGTTGCCGCCCTGGGAGACCCCCCTCATGAATCAATACATTTGCTATCTTGAGCCAATTTGCGTCAGGTTTTTCTGCTCCTTGCAACCAAGGCATCTTATTTAAAAAAATTACCGTGTAATTATAATACAGACGTCTAAAAGTTTTCACTGATAACTTGAACTTGGAGTTTCATTTTCATAATGAAATCTCATGAGGAACCACGAAATACTGACAATAACCACAAGACGTCTAAAGAAAGGGAGTAAGTTCTTTCCTTCCCTTGAGAACCTTTTTCTTTTCTTTTCCTCTCTCCTTCTCTCCTCTCCCCTCTCTCCTTCCAAAGGAAACATTTGGGTAAATCCTATTAGGCTGAAGTCAAGGGCACTGAAGACTGCACTGGTTCTGCAGGAGGGTGCTGAGAATCTCCCAGTTTCAAGTGCATGGTGCCCTAACATGTTAGTCATCTAGATTTTGTTTCCTTTTGTAGGTAATATGCACCATGGCCTCTTAAATGTGCATCATTAGCTGCCATTATTAGCCAGTAAAGAAAACACAATCAGCCTTAATTCCCCACCTGCTAAGTGAACCTTGGGCAGATGTCAGCGCCAGCTACAGCTGCAACAACTCTAATTACTGGTCCACGCTGTTGTCTCCCTCCAGGATCGTGGAGCCCATTTTGAATCCTCTTTGTATCCCTCATCACAGAGCAAATAATTGAAAATGTCCACTTACACTGCTGCTACTAATCTAATTGTTTTGGTATCTGGTTAAACCCAACTTGGCATATTCTGGTGTATATTATATGGCAAAGTTATCCTCTATCCATATCACCCCTCCCCTATTAAGGGGTGCTAGGCTGTTGCACTGGACCTTGTCCCAATCTTTCAACAGTTTAATTTCACTGAGTCTGGGTAACCGATTGTGCTAGGTTCTTGAGGGAACTAGCCCCACAAACATGGCTTTGATTTTGCTCACCCCTCCCCCCATTCGCAGCTGCAGGGGCCCAGGTACAACTTGTTAACAATGTTAATGGTGCTAACAATACCTTGACATTTCCCCCCCTCCTCAAGTAACAGGGGCAGAGAGAACTGGGTCTGGCTACCTTCTTCAGTTGGAGGGGTACAGGCTGTCTGCTAAGTATTGCCCTCTTGGCTTCCTTCCCTTGTTGACTAGATTGTTTCAGGACTTTGGGAGCGGATCGTTCTGCAGAGCCAAAGTTCAAGCAGCTTGCAAGCGCTGGGCATATTGTCAGCTCCAGTGACCACACGATGTATGGCCAGGGGTTCCTCTCTGGCAAGAGGCCCATGTGAGCCACATGGCCAGTCTAGTCCCTAAGACTGTACTGTACTGTTAGAGGGCACTGCTCATCAAAACACACACATATACATACACAGAAGTTTATTACAGAACACATAAGCACCTCTGTCACTGGGGATCTGACACTCAGTGCTGGCTCAGTGGAACCTATAACCTATGGCAATGCTGATGTTTGAAAAGAACACTATTTTAAATCCCAGAGTGCTTGGACTTAAAAAAAAAATTGGTCAACTTGTCAGATCCTTCTCAGATCACATGAAGGCAATGATTCGTCCGTTACAAAGTATTGTTTCCCAGGGCCGAGAATCATCCACTTTCTGGCTTCTTTTGCTATTCTGATTTGTGGCTCCAGATGTACTCAAGAATTAGCATGGCTGTGTAACAGTTACACATGACAGCCAAGCAGTGACAACAATTCAAATTATTCTTACATTTGTATAGATGACTGTTGGGACTACTGTATGGATTTAGATATTTATGTAAGGGATGGAAAAAAATCACAAAATAAATGATAGCAACTTATATGATGAAATTACATTATTGTGTAATATTTTCTGTGATCATGTATCTTACTGATCCTACTATAATGCTAGAGATGAGATTTAAAATTCATGGGTAATCTCGAAACCTGAATATCGCTTTTTAAAAAAACAATTTCAGTGCTATATGCTTTGGCAAAGTGTCTTCAGATTGAATTTAATGAAGTGCACTTTAAGAACTACAATGATTTAAGAACGGTGGTTTAATTTGACATTAAGAACATAATCTTTACTGCAGCAACATATATAGTGATTTTTCTAAAATAAAGGTGAGAAAAATAAATTTATGGGAAAATACAAAAATTGATTTACAGAGTGTTTGTCTCCATAATACTACCCACTGATCCACCACCAGCCCATCATTAGAATTTTGACAGTAAATTCAGACATCTTTGGCGTTTTACTGACTTTCAGTCATATAGAACCCACAGCTTTACACTTATTTTTGTTTCATAGGTATGAAAGTATAATTGTAAGGGTTAGAGGAGAACACATCGCGCAAATGTTGGTGGCGGGCCGGGGAGGGTGGGTGCCGGACCCAGGAGCTCTTCAACGCGGGGCTCGCGGCAGCTGCGGGGCAGGTGCCCGGGGCCCCGCCCCCACCGCCCACATCCTCGGGGATTGGCTGCCACAGGCTAGTGGGCGGCCCCAGGGAGAGTATGAAGTTGGGGCACGCGCGCGCCGGCTGCGTGGGGTTTAAAGCACGCGGGGGAAAAAGCACCGCGCGCTCTCGCTGCGGCTCAGCCCGAGTTCCGCGTCCTCTCTCCGAACCCGCTCGTCCTCTTCAGCTTCCCCGCGCCGCCGCGGGTCCGGCCCTTTTGGAGGAGGAAGTCGAGGGCCGGGCCTAGGGGCCTCGCGCGTGTTGGAGCAGGCTCGGCGCGCTGGCCCCGGGCGCCGGGCGAGGGGCTCGGTGTGAGGGCCAGGGCCCCGGGCTGCAGGAAGCAGGGGCAGCGGGGACTCGGGCCCGGCTCCGCTCAGTTAGAGATACCCGGAAACGGATTCCGCTCCGGTGGCGGCGCGAGCCGGGCGTCTCGGAGGGAGCGGGCGGGCGGACGGCTGCTGAGTAATCCCCGCGGCGGCGGGAGGCGGCGGCCGGGCGCCCACATCCCCCGCCGCGCTGCAGCCCGGCCCCAGCTCCTCCCTCCGCGCCCCGCCCGCTCGCCGCGCCCCTCCCCCGCGCCCGCTCCGCCGAGCTCGGGGCAGGTAGAGCGGGGCTCCGGGCGCGCGCGGGGGCCGCAGCGGCTGCCACCCTACCTCGCCTGGCTCCTGCGCACAGCCTCGGGCGCCCATGGCCGGCTCGGAGCAGCAGCGGCCGCGGCGGCGGGACGACGGAGACTCGGCCGCGGCGGCGGCAGCGGCGGCACCCCTGCAGGACGCGGAGCTGGCCCTGGCCGGCATCAACATGCTGCTCAACAACGGCTTTAGGGAGTCGGACCAGCTTTTCAAACAATACAGGTGATCGACGCGCCCCGCTCCCCCGCCCCGGCCCGGGCGCTTCCCTCTGCGGCCGGTCCCAGAAGCCCCCTCCCCCTCCCGTCGGACACTAATCCCTGTCCCCATCCCCGCTCCCCGGGTCGCGTCCCTCGGCCTGAGCTGCAGCCGGCAGCCTTGCGCCTTTGCCACATCTCCCCTTCCCTCCCCCCACCCCTGCTCGGTGGTCTTTCCCCGCGCGTCCTCCCTGCTGCCGCAGTCCCCCCTCACTTTCTCCGGGCCTCGCCCTGCAAGAGGGGCGCCCGGTCTTTGTCCGATTCTCCCTCTTGGGCCACCCCGCACCCCGCCCCCAGCCGCCGGTTCTGGAGCTTGTTGGCTTTGAGACCTGGAACCGGATGCGATTTGAGGCAGCAGCGAGCCTGGGACTTGCAGGGTTGTGACTCCGGCTCGCGTGCTGCCGGAACAGCCTTTGTGACATGGACCACACCAGCTGCATCGTGTCTGTTTCTTGTGCCTCGCGTTACTTTGCATCAGTTATGCATTCCAAACGCCTTTGTTTGAAAACAGATATGCGTGACTGCCTGGCCGTGCAGGAATTAAAAAAAAAAAAAAAAAAAACTCAGTCGAACTTCGCTCGCTCACCTCTCTGCCTGTCTTGTGAAACAGTCTCCAAAATGAGTTGCTAATGCCTCTCAAGCGAGCGTATTTATGATGGTTTTCTCTAACTTGAGGGAAGCAGAAAATGGAGGGATTTTAAGTGTACGTAAGGGGGGGGGGAAGCACACGTGTGCATAATTGTTCATCTTTTAAATGAAGCAAAACTGAAACCTGGTAGCTTTCTCGCGGGTGTGGGAGGAGCCTTCAGTTTCTTTGGGGACCAGAAGCATCTGTTTCTGGTTTAGGAAGATTGTGATTTGCCCTTTGAGTGTTGACAGGACGCAAGGATGTTGATTAGCGGCTTATTTGTAAATGTTAACGGGCCATATGCTGCGCGCTGTTTTAGACCCGGTCGTTTGGTGGGAGTTAGAGGACCCATGTGCAGCTGTGGCTGAGTGCGACTGTAAAGAAATGAGAGGGTGGGATACAGACGTCTGAAGTTTTCAGACCTAAAGGAATGGTGGTTTCTACCGGTGGGAGCTTCCGCATGCTTGATGGCAAAGCAAGTATCTCACAACTATAAACTTTTCGCAAAGACATTTTACTTTTAAATCAGTTTTTTAAAATCTGCAAATGGAGACTTCTTAGCTTTATCCAGAACATTTTATTTTTAAAGCATACAAGTCAGATTTCAAGCTGCAGTTTCATCAGGGCTTTTCAGAGGATAGATTTGAAAGACTTACTGGTCCCACAGTCTCATATAGGTTTGTTTTTAGCAACATGAGAATGTATTTCGTGAAAAAAAAACTTCGTATGCTGTGCTGTTTCTTGGACTACTTTGTATGAGAGAGGGATGGAGAAAGTCTTAGAGTCAAGTTTATTTTCTTTAGTTTTTGATCAAGATATGGTGCTTGCTGATCTCCATACTTCTTGCTTTGTTATTTTCAGATTTTTTTTATTGAAATGTAGTTGATTTACAATGTTATATTAGTTTCAGGTGTACAATATAGTGATTCAGTATTTTTATAGATTATACTCCATTTAAACTTATTATAAAATATTGGTTCTATTCGCTGTAGTGTACATACATCTTTGTGTATTCTCAGATTTTAAAGTTTCTTATTAAAATGACTGCGTGACGTTTTAAGTGAATGAAGCAGCTGCAGTTACGAAATGTTAATCTTTTTCTTCTAAACAGCTTTAAGGTACTTAAATACTACCCCGTGGTTCCCATATATTGAAAGTATGAAATATCTCATTTTGCCTCATTTAGACAATTCTGTGCACTGTTACTAGGGGGCAGATTATGAGTGATAGGAAAACTCTCCTCACAGCAAGAGCAGAGAGATCCACCTTGAAAGGTTTTTGTGGATGTGTTGGGGGCGAGGGGAGGAGGAGGAGGCAGCGTCCGGGGAGGATGTACATTGTATACCTAGGAGCTATCTGCTTGTATTTTGAAATGGGAACTGAGGGTAAAGAAGGACAAGCTACCGTAGTATCTGTTCTCTGCCAAGCACGGTGCCAGATGTGTTCCCTTTCATTCTCACTAGCCTAGTGACCACAAGAGTGCGGTGTATTTTATCATGACCACGTGATAGTGAGGGGACTCCAGCCTCGGTGTTTAGCGTGGACCAGGACACAGGCACTGTGGTTCTAAATCCAGGGCTCGTTTCATTATACCATTCTACCTGTCTCGCTCAGTTGATTCTATTTTGTAATTTGCCCTGTGACTGTTTTTCAGCAGCTTAAACTTTCTTAGGTGTGGATGGTGGTAGCATTATCCTGTCAGCTTTCCCTTTATCAGGGCTGCCGCCTTAGTTTTGCCACTTTTTGTACCTGCTGACTTCGGTTTCTCAAAATTTTCTTCCTTGGGAGCAGCGCACGTGGTAGCGTGGTGGCTAGTAGTAGAAGAACCCACAGTAGCTGGCGCAGTGTAAACCCTCCAGACACACTAACTAGCTCTTGTACTCGATGCCTTCCCCCACTGTTGCAGGTCTTTCTCCTTGACGACGTAGTTGAGTAGAAGACAAGTTGTCCTGAATGCAGGCAGCCTTCAGAGTTAGCCTCACATGATGCATTGGGAAGACTTTAGATCCTATTATGTATTTGGACACTTCCCTTCCAGTTCCAGAGTTGAGTGGCCTGCTGGAAAGCTCCGTGACTTCATCCTAAGTGTTAGAGGAACACCTCTAGCTCAGTTTATCCGCAGAAGAGAGAACACTTTGGTTTCTCTCCTTTCTTAGGATTCTTTTGTCACAACCACCCTTCCCCTTCTAGTAAACATTCTGGACTCTTACTACAGTTTAACAATAGAAACATATTTTGTACCTAGTGTAACAGTAACATTTTTATTAAAGCAAGGTCATCTCATGCCACATTACTAAGGTGATAAAAGTTTCACCAACAGCTGTCTAATGAGAAATGGTTACTTCATAGAAACAGATGACTGAAGGCCATTCTGAATTAGTAGAAAGCCCAGATTGTATAATTTGGATATCTTTCATAAAGGAATTAGAAGTAAGTACAGTAGAGGCTTTCTGTCGGGATAGAAGACACTCCACAGTTGGGATTTCAGGTCGCAGCTGCCAGTTCTGTCGTAACTGTAGTAGCATTGTAACGGGCTGCCCTGTGGCTGAGGCTGAGCCCACATCATGCACTTGGAGATGTGTTCCCAGGGGTTGGGACAGATTGATGCTGCTTTGAGCCCAGGGATATACCTTTCTAAGTTTGTGATCTTGACCACCTGAAACCCCATTCCCACGTTGGTCTAGGGGCTCAGAGCTCTCATCCAGCACTGCTCACTCCCCTCCTGCACACACACACACTCTTACTCCTGATGCTCACGTGTGTGCCACACGCTCAGGCCTTTAATACTCAGGCATGTGATGAAATAGGTGGTGGTTATGCGCATGGGACAGGCACTCGAGTTTTAGGGATTGAGGTGCAGGTTAGTTTGACTGGTCGGGAGGCTGGGAGACAGAGCCATGGCCTACGGTGGCCTGTTGGGGTGAAGAGAAGCCACTTGTAGCTCCGCTTGAAGGAAAATTTTACGGAGGGACTGATGCCTCAGTGTCGGGTGAGTAAGTGGAGGAAGGAGGTGGGTGAGGGGAGGGGGGAGGGTGTGAGAGGCGGTGGGTGGAAATGGAACCCTAGGACACGAGACGGAAAAAACCCTCGTGGAGGCGAGAAATGGCATCCGGAGAAGAGGGGTGAGGGCTGCTCTGTGTTATTAGGTTGTCGCATTGCATGGTTTTTCTACACTTGCTGTTTGCCTCCCAGACCTGCTGGCTGGTCCGTTTCCTGTGAGCGCTGCCTTCCAGGGTGTCTGGTGAGCTTCGCTCTGCCTGACCCTCGTCCTCTTCAGTGTGGCCCTCACATCTGTCCTCAACATGCGGCTGCTCGTGCCTCAGGGTCCTGTTGTCACCATCTTTTTCTCTTTTTGGCTTGAGATACTACTTTTTTAATCAGGACCATCGGGAGAGGTGAGACACACTGAACTCTGGTTACAGGAGATGTTTGGAGCTTTGTGGTTCTTATTTCACTGGCCTGGTGTTTACTCTCCCTCATCCCCCTGAGGCCCCCACCTCCATCCCCTGCTTCAACTCCTGGCATTTTTTTTGGACCCTAAAGCACCTGCAGTGTTTACCACTGCCAACACGACTGCGACTTTCTGGAAAATAAAGAACTGTAGCAAGTTGCAGTTAGCAGTTGTCAACTCAAACAGAAAGCACATAATGGTTAGAGTGAACGATCGCTGATGATAAATATGCGTAAATAAGGGCTTGGTGTAGAATTAGGGCATGGTTGTGTTATGAATTGTGGTTTTTCCTTTCCATTTTAAAGTATAAAAATGGCAAAAATGTGTTAACAACAAAAAGCAAGAAAATTTCATGGTGAGTAACATGTATTGTTTAAAATGAATGTATGAATCCTAAATTGTTTAACATACAACAAAGCCCTGTGTCATATGGCCATTAATTTCAGAGCCAGTCTTACGGTAGAGAAGGCTCAGTGTGATCCGGGGATTGCAACTACACCCCGTGGACCAGATCTGGCTGGGTGCTTTTGTGAATAAGGTTTTACTGGGACACAGCCAGACTCACTGGGTTACATCTCTCTGTGAAGACATGAATAGCAGTGACAGGGCACACAGCCTGCAAAGCCTGCAATATTTACTCTCCAGCCCCTTAAAGTTTAAGGACCCCTGGTACAAGCCATCATTCTCCCTAGGAAAACTCCAAAGGCTTGCGCCGGAGCCCTGAGCCGGCAGGCGCCCGCGCCCAGCGCTGTGCGGTGCCGTGGGGGAGCGTGCCAGCCCCGTGTTCTCTGCAGGGTCTGGCTGCTCAGTCTGGAGGGTGAGTCCATGGGTGCAGAAATGCGGGGAACGAAGCGCCAGGGAGCAGAAGTGGTGTGAGGGACCTGGCGGGGGAGGAGACTCAGCTGCTGCCCTTTTCCATCCTCCTCGACTCAGTGGTGCGTTTCTAAAGACTCGTATATTGTTGTTCCAACTATTGCGGTGTCTTAAAATGTCCAAGTGAAAGATTCTTAAAAATTCATTTGGCTTGATCGGAATTTTTTTAAAAAATGCAACTACCTATAGAACAATGGGAGAGTTTATGTAGGAAGTTACCAGAAAACAAGTGACTACCTGTACAGCAGGTGTGTGTGTGTGTGTGTGCGTGCGGGGGGTGGGGCGTGAGGCCCTCTCTGTACCATGAAACCACCTGTGGACCCCCTGACACACTGTGTTTCAGACGTCTAGACCTTTTGCACAGACTCTTAGCTCCTAAAAGTCCATTTTCACACTCCAGTCTCCTCTGCCAGGGTCACACTCCTACTTGCCCGGCAAGAGCAGGGAGAGTTTGAAGAGGCTGGTGGCCGAGGACTCCAGGCAGAGGGAGAGGAGGACCGAGAGGAGATGGCTGTTATTTCAAAACCGTGCTTGGCGCCGGCTCTTCCCCTGTCAAGGGGGTGGAGTTCCCCGGGAGGAACTCACCTCTGTCTTAGACTTTTTCCACCACTTGCTCTGTTCCCTAAATTTACAGTATGCTGTTCAGCTGGAAATGTAGGTCAAATTTGGGCTTGAATAGGCCTTCGTGAGCTAACCAGGGGATCTAGTCACCACTTAAAGCCTTATTATTTGGAGAAATACATTCCAGTTTCTGAACAGGTGCCTTTGTGGGCTTTTTTTTTGAGGGATAGTTAACTTACAACGTACTCATTTCAGGCGTACAGCAGAATGGCCTTGACATTTGTGTATATTGTGCAGCGATCACGACAATAAGTCTTGTTAACATGTGTCACCATAGATAGTTACAAAAACATGTTACTGGAAAGCTGTTCGTAAATTTGCCGTGTGTAAGTTGTGTCAGTGCCTTCCTGACCTCTGGCTTGAGGACCGAGGTGGGGCTCTTTGTGTGAAAGGTGGTTGATGGTTTGCCGTCTCCGCCCTTTTTCCCCTGACTAAGGTTACTTTCTCCATCTCTTCCTTCTTGCTCAAGAATTTCAGAGCACAAG
Organism: Camelus ferus; assembly: GCF_009834535.1. NCBI lineage: Eukaryota > Metazoa > Chordata > Mammalia > Artiodactyla > Camelidae > Camelus > Camelus ferus. Next base: position 9,836,527 of record NC_045719.1, read on the forward strand.
AAATACACAACTGGGAAGTACCTTGTCTCACAGGAAAACGGTCCTTTATGACGGAGAAGGCCCCTCAAGAGTGTCTGCCGTGTGCAGGACACAAAGGTGAGAGGCAGATCCCTGCTCCAAGGAGGCATTGCTCACTTAATACCTTTACAGAGAGTCACTTTAACACCTGGTCTTGTCCAGAGCTATAACATCTCTGACATCACTAGTTTAGGTGACTTATTGTTTCCGAGACGCATGAAAATATTTGCATGGTGGTGGATGCTGGATGCTGCCTTCTCTGTGCCTGGCCACACACCAGCACTCCCTGGATATTAATCCCCCTTCAGTCCTCCCCACTGCTCTGTGAGGGGTGTCTGGTCTCCTCCCTCCTACAGCGGGAGGCGGGGGACACGGGATGACCTGCCCAGGGTTTCACAGTAGGTGGGGAGCTGGGTTTGAACCCGGGGTGTCTGGCTGCAGAGTGTGTGTCTAACCACTCGCTACACTGCCTCGCTGCTGTAACTCTTACACCAGGAGAAGTTTACCTGTGTGCTGCGAATGTCATTTTGGTGTAGGTTTCCCCAGAAACCTGCAAACTACACTCTGACACCCAAGGGCAACTCGAGAAACCACAAGAGAGGTCTGTCTGCAAGGGGGTGTGTCACCCAAGCTTTGGATGCTTTGTGGCTCCCATCTGGCTCCAGGGTGAAGTCGGAGGTATCGACTTGGCATAGGATGCGCTGTGATCCGGCCTGGCCGCTTCGCTGTCTCCCTCCTGCGTCTTCCCCGCTGGCTGTGCTGGAGCACATTGTATCATCTAACTATTTCTGAGTGTGGTTCAAGACAGCTCAGATTTCCATGACAAGGCGGTGGCTTCTCCGTGTTCCTGCAGTGTCCCGCCCCTTTACCCAGCACTGGTCATGTACGGTTGTGGTTCATGTGACTGCCTGTCCATGTGGGAGGGTTGAGGTGGGCAGATTTCTTGTCAGGTGTTCTGGCCTCTGAGCTTCCTGGAGTAATGTGGGGTCCAAGAGGTTGTGTAGGCGAGTCAGCACCCCTTTATTTGCAAGTGCAACTCAGGGGCAGTGACCTTTAGGAGACTGGATTCCTCTGACTTCTGCATACTGATGTGGCACATCTGGACCCTGTGGAGGTTCTCTGAGTGCCAAGTGGGTGCTCTGCTTCTCAAATGCAGGTAGCAGAACTCCTGTCTGGCCCGTCAGCATCTTCTCTTTGGCGCATCCAGGCTGCCCCGGGGTTAGTGTGGGGCGATGGGGAGCAGAGCTGCTGCTGAGCACAGGCTAGTCTTGACAGGTGCCATCAAAGGGAAGGTGGAGGCTCTGATGCAGTTCCCTGCTTCTGAAGTGGCCACGGGTCTCAGCTGCACCTGGCCCCGGGCAGTTGTAACCATGGGGATTACAATCCTCTTTGAGCTTTATTGTCTGGTCGGGCTGAGGCCCAGCCTCACTGGCCGGCCCTTTTGCTTCTCCCATTAGCCACCTGCAGTGCTCTGGGCTGCCCCTGGGTGGTGGCAGAACATGATCAGGTGTTACCTGCCTCTCTGGCATGAGAAGGCAGAAGACTAGCTTCCCGACTCCACAAATCCCTGCCCTGAATTTCAGGAAGAACTAGTCTCTGGAAAAGCTTGGAGGCTGGGAGGGGACGCTTTCTGGATGGGTGGATCTCGACTCTCTCAGATCTCATGCCCTCTTTTGTAACAGATATTCCGTAATTCCCCTTCTGTGATCCTGGAATGAAACTGGTAAGATGAAATGATGTGCCCGCACGTAGTGTCTAAAAAGTCAGTACGATGCCCAAATAGTATCACAGAGGAAAAGCAAGAAGAAATTCATAATTACGCGTTTGAACATGTAAATGCTCTGCGCACGTTCATCAGAAGATGAGGTTAGATGCCTTGCACCTGTGTATAGTGAGTAAATTTGGATTTAAAACATCTGAAGCCATTCCGTAGCAGAAAAATGAGTAGGTGCACTTTAACATAAAAGAAGTGAGAGACCAAGCTTTCCTGTGTCCGTGAAGAGAAAGCAGGGAAGCCACGTTAATGAGGCAGGATCATGTGCCAAGGCAAAACACTGCTGCAGTGGAGGAAGTGAGGAAGCGTGGCGGTTTTGCAATGAGCCAGGCTGCCTGTGTCAGAGTAACTCCCTGCGTTAGGACATGGGAGGTGTGCTGACAGAGTCTCAGAAAACAGATCTCCCATCTTTTAATTTCTCCCCAAACCAAGTACTTGGGAGACCAGAGCCTTTCATAAATGTCTAGGATTAGAGAGTGAGTTGAAAAAGAAAAATTATAGGGAAATTGGGAGGGAGGGAGGTATGTGACCCCTGGGGACAGTATCAGAGTAAAGTAGAAAAACAAGAATCCAGCCCAACCCCCAATAATTTATGTGCAGTTCTCACGGTATGAAATAAACTTCAGTGTGCTTCCTGTCCTTAATATTAGATAGCTGGCAAAAATGAAATTTATTAAGGAAAATCATTGGTATCCTGTATTTCATGGATCCTTAGCAATTTGGCTTTAAATACATTTAAAGGAACTTCTAATAGCCCTGTGAAATTTTGGTATGTGTTAGCTGCCGATGCAGGCTAGTGTAGCTGTGGTGTGTGGGCAGCTCAGATGCCACGAGCAAATGGTGCTGTTGGTGACAGTTTTCTAACGTTGTGAACAAATCTTGATAAAAGGTGTATTTAAACAGGACTGGAACGATTTTGTTCTTCTGTGTCAATGGAGTTCCATTTTAGAACTAAATAATGGGAAACCGTTTCTTATCCACGTGAATTTCCAGACATTCAGAGGTTGTGCATGACGTGGGTGATACTGGGACTCTCCTGCACCTTGAGGGTGTCTTGGGTCCTTGGCCTGTTCTGCTCCTGTCATTGTGTTGCTCCCAGATGGCCCCTGCAGATTTCCGAAACACCTCCGTTGAGAAGTCATGAGCTTGAGGGTGGCGGGAGCTCCAGATGAAATTTGGTTTGGTCTCGGCAGCTGAAATGCTGGAGCTGCTGGGAACAGCACGGGGCTGGGCCTCTCTGCCTACAGGATGGGAGGGAAGCCCAGGCTGGCAGGGCTGCCTGGAAGGACTGTGCTGGATGAGGAAACGCCCCGTTGCATCTGTGATCCCCCATGCGAGGCAGGGCCCAGGGTAGCGTGCCCCTCCAGTGTTGAGCCCCCTGGATGGGTTATTGCTCCCAAACAGCAGGTCGTCACCCACACACACGGCTGCTTCTAGGGCCCAGACAGCTCCGGGAAGGGACGTCAGCACTGGTTCTTCCATCCTTGCCACGTGGACGGAGAACCACTGAGATCCCTTCCTTCATTCTGTGTGGAGCCAACTTGCAGGACGTGTGTCTTTCCAGCTCAGGTGACTTCATTTCAGAGGCCTAGTCCTCTTGTCCCACCCAGGTTTTCCTAACTTTGAATCTGAGTCTGAACTGGTCCACGTCCTTCCCAGGGATGTGGGAACAAGCTTTTTGCTAAGTAGGTTACACACACACACACATACACACACAGCCAGATCCTCAGGAATCGGGACACAGTTGCCCCAAAGTTAACATAGCCAAGGGGACCACAAAAGTGATTATTCTAAAGTGGGAGAAAATAGGGCAGGATGCTTCACGATGATTTTCTGTACGGTGGTCCTTAGAAGCGGCCAGGAGGAAACACCCCCCCACACGGTGTGGTCTCTGATGGGGTGCCTCGGTAGACAGACAAGCAGAGCTTTCCGTGGTCCCATCCTCAACCCTGCCGTCACCTGCATCCCACATTACCTGTTAGCTCAGCCTGTTCTTATGTGCTGGATTGTGCCATCATCTTCCTTCTGGGTGGGGCTTTTCTAGGACAATGTGATGCATGCCCTCCCGGGTTCCCAGAGTCAATAAACATTATTCGCTGTTCATCCCACTTTGGCCTCCTTGGCATCTAGATAGATGCCTTTTGCTTTGGAATTCCCTTTCTTGCCTCATCTCTGCATCCTTCAGGGTTTAGATCACTTAGGTTATTCCCCCATAAAGTAACCAAACTGACCTTTAAATGTTTGTATCATTTCATCTATATCACAAGTAAAATTTGGAGTACTATTCTAACAGGACAGAAGATGAGGGAAAACGATATTTTGTATCCCAGTCCAAGTTGAATTTGCTAAATGGCAGATTTAGGTTTTGAGAAGCAATTGTATTAAACTGAAGTCCCGGCTGCATGGCTGCTTTTGGATTGCTTCCAGTATAATGAGTCACTGTCAAGGCTTCAGGTACTTCCCGCCATTCATTTTGAACAGCGAATTGCAAAATCTCATGTTGTCAACTGATCCCTGGAGCAAGAACTTGGTATCGTTGTGTCTTATAAATCGTGCTCACCCTCATCTTTGTTGGGGTCTGAAATAAAGAAGCACATTGAATCCATCAACTCCATACTTGTCTGATGTTGACTCTTGAACCGTCCAAGGCCAGCTGGGGCTGGCTTTTGTATGTCTACAGTTGTTGGAGAAATTGGGCCTCTCACTTTGTTCCACATTATAGCAAGATGTGCATCAACTTAATTGCTCAGAAAAGAGCAATTGAGAGTTTATTATATCTGGAATGCCATTTACTTCAGCGCTCCACCATGGGCATCCACAAGTGTTTTGGTTATTTCTGTACTGATGATTGATGAGACACTCATTCCTTGGATTATTAAAATTACAAGCTGAGCCAGAAATGACTCCTCTTGAAATGTCAGAGGGAAAAAAGGAGCGAAGGGTCATGGGAGGGTGGAAATGGCTGTCTAAAGTAGTTTAGCCAAGTGTTAGGACCTGCTGTGGTGAGATTCTTGTTCTGGAGAAATTACCAATGTACAAATGGCAAGAAATGAGAGGATGGCTTGCATAGGTTTTTCTCTAGCCCTTATGTTTCATCTTGGATCTGAGCTGGGCTTACGAGAGAGGAGTTGAGGTGAACTTGAAATTGTGAGCTTTTCTCCTGATAGATCAATTTGAATTTTATCTCCAAGAAAAACAAAACCTCATCAGAAAGCCATTCTGTTCAGTCTAAATTTATAGTTAAGGAAACTGAATAGTGAAGTCAATGTAAATGAAATTTTCTTGTCCTTTGCTCTACTGAAAACTGAGGGAAAATGTGGGTGCCTTGGTGAGAGGTACTTCCTCATGAAGTTCAGAGTTGCTTACTGAGCCCTGTTTTACTAAAAATTCATTATGAAGAATAAGTCTCTGGTTTCATTTTGAAATGCCTTTTAACTGAAAAATAAAAATCTTAAAATTTCTAAATGCTAAAATAGTGTTTGAATTGCTTGTGTAAACAACTGAGTGTTTAAACCTCAAATAAGTATTCCTACAGTTTGTGGATTATTTACAAAGATGAGAAAGTTAATGAAAACGTTGATCAGTTTTGTTACTTAAATCAGCCTTGTTGAAGGATTGGCTGGAAAGGCTTTTTAGCTGGTTGATAATACGTGGTTTGGATGATCTCTTTGCAAGTTGCTTATCTGTGCTGATTCCACCTGTTATTGGTGTAGAATGGAAATGATTGTGTTGATTGTCTATTTGTATGATTTAAGATAGAGAAGGAACTAAATGTTGATGAGTTAGGAAGATATTTGATATACTTTAATGACACAATTAGGAAAACTTAAAAAAAAATTAAGACTTTATTTAGCCTGAAGTTATTTTCAGAATAAATCAGTAACTCTAAGTGAGCATCGGGCTCTAGCAATAAATGAATATGAATTAGCAAAGCTGGAGAGGAATCGGAATAAAGTAAGAGGGTTCAGGTTTTGTAATCCTTCAGTGGACTTGGTCTTTGCTTGCATTTCCGCACAGGCAAAGAATGATACTGAATAATAGAGGGTAATCAGTGCTTACTGTTAACATGCACTGTGGCGCGTTTCATCCCTAATCCCAATTCTCGCTGCAGCCCTGAGGATAAGTATTACCATTATCACTTTGCTTGTGACAAAACGAAGGCTTCCTGAGTTAAAAAGATTGCGAGTGGGAGATCTGCCCCCAGCCCCAGAGTGTATGCTGGTTCCCCTGCTTTCTTGCAAAAGAACCCCATTGACATTGTTTAACATCACCCAGCAATATTGCAGGTCACTTGTTTCGCCTGATGGTCACCTGCACATCTGCTTGTCTCGTGCTCCCAAGCCCAGTGGGTAGCTCCACTTGAGACAAGGTTATAGACACCAGAAGTCCAGGAGGTCCTCTAGGCACCTCTCTTTACCTTCTGTGTCTCCCAGTTTTCCTTCCTGAATAGCTCTGAATCCATTCACTTCTCTCCATCCCCAGCACCACCTCGTCTGAGCCACCACTCACTTGGACTCACAGCAGAACCCAGCTGGCTTCCTCTTATCCTCTGTGTTCCCCCTCTGCCCCCACCAGAGTGACCTTGAGTCTAGTTATATTGCCCTGCTAAGAACCCTTTCAGCCTCTGATAGGCTGAAAAATGGTCCTCCTAAGAGATACCCATATCTTAAGCCCTGGATCCACAGAGGGTCTCCTTAGATGGCCAGAAAAAGGGTCTTTGAAGACATGATTAAGTTAAAGGTTTTGAGATGGGAAGATTATCCTGATTATCTGGGCGGATAGCCATTCCACCTGGATTGGGTGAATGCAATCACATATCCTTATGAGAGGCAGGCAGAGGGAGATTTTACACACACAGAGGAGACCGTTACAAAAATGGAGCAGAGAGAAGTTCGAAGATATGAGACTTGGCAGCCATTAGCCCGGAAATGGAGGCAGCCACTAGGAGCTGGAGCCATCCACGCATGGTTCTCCCTGGAGCCTCCAAAGGAGCGCAGCCCTGCCCACAACTTGATTTCAGCCCAGTGAGACTGTTCTCAGACTTCTGGCCTCCAGGACTGGGAGAGAAAAAATTTCTGTTGTTCTAAGCTACCAAGTTTGTGATAATTTATTACAGCAGGAAACTAAAATTACCTCCTTCTGCTCTCAGGATTAGGACCAGAGTCTCTGACAGCATCTCTGTGGTGTGGCTTGGCCCTGCGTGGTTTGCCCCTTGGCCGTTTACTACTTTTATCTCTTTTTTCTTATATTTTAGAACAATTTCATTGTGTTCCTTCTAGGCTAGGGCTGTACAGAGCCAAGGAAGCTCATGCTATAAAATAGATTTCTAGCTCCTCTTTTCATGTGGTGGTTTACATAAACATGGAAAAGTAAAAGAGCTTTAAATTGACAATGGTTTTGGTTTTGGTAAGCTTCAGAATGTATATTAATGTTCATTCAAAATGTCACCGCCTCAGCCAGTCATGCCACTTTGTCACCTTATGTTGCTTGCTGTGCTCTTCCTTCCTGTGGTTCTAGCCATCACGGTCACCTTTCAGATTCTTGAAAATTCTCTGAGAACTATATTCCTTTCTTCTGGGATTCTCACCTCAGTTTGTAATTGTACATAGTTAGCACTTGACTTGCGTGGTTCTAATAGGCGTGGATTTCAGTTACCAGAGGTTAGTTAAATAACTGGTCCCCCTGTGAGGTGGGTCACATTTCAGTTTCACTTGTGTATCAGCTGTGAGTAACTGCACACAAGCTGCCGGCCCTTCCGCCCACAAATCATCACAGATGTAACAGATGCACATCACTTCTTTCAGAGTCCGCCTGTGATTGGTCCCTGCGCATTTCTTACTCAGTTCCCGCACAAACGGCCAAGTATGTTATTGTTTCCTCCTTGTCTCATGGTGGTAAACCCACATGACATTTTATGAAAAACGGCTGTTTGAAAGAGGGATTTGCCCCACAGAGATGAAGGTGCAGCAAAGAAAAAGGTGATAATGCAGGAAGTGAAATTCGAATCAAATAAGAACGGAATTTGAGAAGGAATAGCTGACCTGGGATTACTGACCCTGCCGTCGTTTGCGACTCCCCGTGCGCACCCACGGGTGCCCAGTGGGCACGAGCTTATCAACCCAAAGCAGGGAAGTAGTTGTTAGGAAAAAGATGAGGATGTCCCAGGGCAGATGAGGTATGTAAAAGCGTCACAATAAAGGAATCTCAGATACACTTGACAACCTCGAAAGCACAGAGGTTGAAATGCGGAAGCTGATCCAGAGGTAGGAAGCAGCATGCCAGTTCAGCAAGGCATGGTAGCAAAAACGCTTGCTCTGTGTCATGAGTTACACGACAAGAAGAAAGCAAGCACCGTTCTAACACTCTTGATACATTTTTTAGAGAAGTAAAATACTTGAATGCTTAATGTTTCGAATGTTTTAAATTATAGGCAGGCTACTAAGTAAATGTGAGTTTCAGTATTGTTTCATTTTCCTATACACTTATAACTGATAGTATGTTTTTAATGTTTAAAACTTTCAAATTGGAATATACGTAAGAGAAATTATCATTTAAACCATTTTTAAGAGTATAGTTCAGTGGCATTAAGTACATGGTTGTCCAACTGTCACCACCATCCATCTCCAGAACTTGAATCTCCCCAAACTGAAACTCTGTGTCCATTCCTTCCTCCCTTCAGCCTTTGGGAACCACCCGTGTACTTTCTGTCTGCCCTGGATCTGATGACTCTAGGAACTGTATATAAATGGAATCACACCATGGTTGTCCTTTTTTGACTGGCTTATTCACTTAGCATAATGTCTTTAAGATCATTCATGATATAACACGTATTAGAATCTCCTTTCTTCTTAAGGCAGAATAGTATCCATAGTGTGTGTGTTTATCACATTTTGTTTATCCATTCATCCACCATCAAAGGACACTTGGGTTGCTTCTGTGTTTTAGCTATTGTGAATAATGCTGCTGTGAACATGAGTATACAAATGTCTCTCTGCAGCCTTGTGTTTAGTTTGGAGGGTATATACCCAAAGTAGAATTTCTGGATCATATGGTAATCCTATATTTAATTTTTTGAAGAACTGCCATGCTGTTTCCCATAGTGGTGGCCCCATTTTGCATTCTTATCAACAGTACGTGAGTTACAATTTCTCAGCATGCTCTCTTTTTTTTTTTTCTTCTTCTTTTTTCAATTAGCCATCCTAATGGGTGTGAAGTGATATTCCATTGTGGTCTTGATTTTTAATTCCCTCATGATTAGTGATGTTGAGCATCTTTTCATGTGGTTATTGGCCATTTGTATGTCTTCTTTGGAGAAGTGTCTATTCATGTCCTTTGCTGTTTTTTAATCATGTTTTTTGTTGAGTTGTAGGAGTCCTTGATATAGTCTGGATATTCAGCCCTTGTGAAGTATATGATTCACACATATTTTCTTCCTTTTCATGTTGATAGGGTCCTTTAATGCAGAAAAATATTTAATGTTGATGTCCAATTTATTGTTGCCTGAGCTTTTGGTGTCACAACCAAGAAATCATTGCCAAATCTCCTGTCATGAAGCTTTCCCTCGCTTTTCTTCTTACAGTTTTATAGTTTCAGCTCTTACGTTTAGATCTTTGGTCCATTTTGATCGACTTTTATGTGGTGTAAGGTAAGGGTCTAACTTCAGTCTTTTACATGTAGGTATCCAGTTTTCCCAGCACTGTTTGTTGAAAAAACTATTTTCCTATGTATGTAAGGTTTTATTTCTGAGCTTTGTATTCTGTTCTGTTGGTGTATATATGTCTTTATGTGAGTACCTACCCTGTTGTGACTACTTTAGCTTTGTAGTAAGTTTTGAAATCAGGAAGTGTGGGACCTCCAACTGTTCTTTTGCCAGATTATGTAGGCTATTCAGAGTCCATTGAGATTTCCTGTGACTTTTTAAAAATTGAAGTACAGTCAGTCACATTGTGTCAATGTCTGGTGTACAGCACGATGTCTCAGTCATGCATATACATACATACATTCCTTTTCATTTTCTTTTTCCTTAAAGGTTATTACAAGATACTGAATATAGTTCCCTGTGCTATACATAAGAAGCTGGTATTTTAAAATCTATTTTTATATATAGTGGCTAACATTTGCAAGTCTCAGACTCCCAAATTTATCCCTTCCCATCCCCTTTCCCCAGTAACCATAAGATTGTTTACTGAGTCTGGAAGTCTGCTTCTGTTTTGTAGATGAGTTCATAGTGTCCTTTTTTTTTTTTTTTATTTTACATATGAGTGATATCATATGGTATGTTTCTTTCTCTTTCTGGCTTACTTCACTTAGAATGACAATCTCTAGGCCCATCCATGTTGCTGCAAATGGCATTCTTTTATTTTTTATGGCTGAGTAGTATTCCATTGTATAAATATACCACAACTTCTTTATCCAGTCATCTGTCCAGGAACATTTAGGTTGCTTCCACGTCTTGGCTATTGTGTGTAGTGCTGCTATGAGCATTGGGGTGCATGTATCTTTTTGAATTAGAGTTCCTTTTGAATATATGCCCAGGAGTGGGATTGCTGGATCATATGGTAAGCCTTTTTTTTTTTTTTTTTTTTTAGTCTTTTGAGGACTCTCCGTACTGTTTTCCATAATGGCTGCACGAAACTGCATTCCCACCAGCAGCGTAGGAAGGTTCCCTTTTCTCCACACCCTCTCCAGCATTTATTGTTCATGGACTTTTGAATGATGGCCATTCTAACTGGTGTGGGGTGATACCTTATTCTAGTTTTGATTTACATTTCTCTGATAATTTTCAATATTGAGCATTTTTCATGTGCCTGTTGGCCGTTTATGTCTCCTATGACTTTTAAGATGGATTTTTCTATTCAAAAAATGTCTGTGGGATCTTGACGGGGGTTGCATTGACTCTGTAGATAGCTTCAGGTAGCCTTGACATTTTAGCAACATTGAGTCTTCCTGTCAATGAACACAGGATGTCTGTCTATTTATCAGTGTTGTTGTCTTTAATTTCTTTCAGCAATGTTTTGAGCCTTTCAGTGTATAAGTCTTCTGCCTCCTTGGTTAAATTTATTCCTAAGTTTTATTCTTTCTGATGCTTTTGGAAATGGAATTGTTTTCTTAATTTCCTTTTTGGATTGTTCACTGTTAGTGTGTAGAAATGCGGTCGATTTTTATATGCTGGTTTTGTATCCTGCAGCTCTGCTGAATTTTATTAGTTTTAACAGTGTTTTTGGTATTTTTAAGAATTTTGTATATGGAAGATCAGGCCATCTGCAGATGGAGAATTCTACTTCCTTCCTGTTCTGGATGCCTTCTAGTACTTTGAGTAGAAGTGGTAAGAGTGGGCTCCCTTTTCTTGTGCCTGATCTTAGAGGAAACGGTTTCAGTCTTTCACCATTGAGTGTGATGTTCACTGTGGGCTTAATGCTTTGATAAAAATTTGTAAAGGTCACAGGACAGTTCTGATTCCCCCATTTATCAGTAAGGCCATTTGCATGTTCCAGTGCGCATGGTCCTTTTAGGGATCCTGCACTGCTGTGTGGCGCGAGCACTGTCTGCGGTCCCTGACGTGGCGCTTCCCTCCGCTGGGCTGCGCTCCTTGACGTGAAGAGCCCTGTCTGACTTGTTCACTGTTGTGTCCCCGGCACCTGGCCTGCTGTCTGGCCTGCACTGGGTGCTCCGTCAGTAAGTGAGGCATAAATAATCCTTGCTTTCATACGTGAGTTTTACTGGGGGCCCTACTGTACATGCCGGTCACCCCTCATTCTTCAAATGTGTGGATCCCCTGTGACAGGAGATTTGTCTGGAGTACTGGAAGGTAGCGTTGTGTGGTCTCGGAAAAACTGTCTCACTGGGAGGGGTAGATAAGACTGAGCTGGTGTCTCTCACTTGTTTTGACGCTTGCATGTATTGGATATTCTGTGTAGTGTTTGTTGGTTATAACACTTGGTGTTAACTATTTAGCACCTGGACACTGGATACACTCCCTTTTAAAATACAAAATTAAGTACACGTTTGTGAAGGTGACAACGCGTAGTTGGTGGCAGGGCTGCTATTGTGAACTCAGTGCTTCAAGGAGATTGTAAAGGGCCGTGCTGTTTTGCATTGACGCACACCCGTGGAAGGCAGGGCCCGAGACTGGGTCAGGAGAAAAGACTACATTTTACCTCTTTTCATTCTTCAGGCTTCACATTGAGACCTCCCTGCAGGCGGGGTCTCGGCTTGGGGTCTGTCAAAATAGAACAGAAGAAGTGGCACTTGCCCTGCTACACATCTGTGTTCTCTGAGTAGTCAAATGCAAGTCTAGTGATGACACGGAGTTCTTAAGTTCAACACCAGCTTCTGCAGAAGGGTAATGTTTGCTTAAAATTGAATCCTCATTATTTTCATTTCTAAATTAAACATTTATTGACTGCGTACTGTGTTCACATCACCATGGTAAGTCCTAAGAGGGCAAGACCCTTTCCCTGCCCTCAAAGAAGTACCAGTCTGGTGAGGAAGATCACATAGCATCTCATTTAAATGGAGTCGCATCATGAGAACAGAAACAAGAACAGGTGTGTTAGTCTGCTAGGGCTGTGTAACAAGGTACCACAGATTAGGTGGCTTCAGCAACAAACTTTTCTTCTCACAGTTCTGGAGTCTGAAGTCTGATTTCTGGGCGCCAGCATGCTCAGGCTCTGCTGAGAGAGAAGTCTCTTACTGGCTTGCAAATGGCCAGTTTCTTGCCCTGTCCTTGTGTGGCCTGTTCTCTGAGAACACGGAGCGGGGAGAGAGCGCTCTCCCTCCTCTTGTAAAGTCGTCATCCTTTCACATTCAGCATCCACGCTCATGACCTCATTTAACCTTAATTACTTCCTAAAAGCCCTGTCTCTGAATCCAGACACATTGGCTGTTAGGACTTCCATGTGTGAGTGAGGAGGGAGAGGGAGGTATGACAGAATTGAGCCCATAGCGACAGGGGTGCCAGACCTTGAAGAGGACTTACTGCGGGCCAGGCGCTGTGTCTCGTGTCCTCATTCAGTCTTCCCCGGACCTCGTGAGATGGGAACTGTCATTTCCCCCATTTTACAGATGAGGAAACTGAGGCTCGGAAGAATTAAATCGTTTTTTCCGTTCACTCACTGCACAGAGCCAGGACTTGAACCCAGGGCCCTGGGAACTGGGGGAGTGTCGGAGGAGGTGCTGGGAGGAAGAGTAGGGAGGTGGCTTAGGGGCACTCGGGCAGGTGGAGGAGTGGCGTCTGACTCTGTGAGCCTTGTGTTCAGGGCCAGGCTCCCCCCTGCTGCGTGTGGAGGGTGTACTGAAAGCAGGGACGGAGGTCGATGCTGGTGAAGTCGGTGGGTCCGTGTTCTGCACGGAACCACGATCATTAGTCTTGTCCTTTTGGGCAGCAGGGAGCCATTGGTGGTTTTTGATCAGAGGCGTGACCTAAGATTTTTGTTTCAGAAAGCTAACACTGGGAGCAGCACACACAATCCAGAGGAAAGGAAAGTTACACAGCAGTTGTTACAGCCCACGGGACGGCTGTGAGGCCACGGCAGTTCACGGGAGAGGCTGGAGGAGGTGGAGGTGCCAGGGCTGCTTGGTCTTTTGTGTTTTGGTTGTTGGGGGAGAATTGAAAATGTTCTGGGCCACTGACTAGATGGTGCTGCCATACAGAGAGAGACAAGGAGTAGGGAGAGAGGGACACATTTGAAGGATTAAGTACTGTAACAATTTCTTTACCAGTTTGCCGTCAGTTGGGAAATGTTAATACCAAGTGTTTTAACGCTCTTGGGGAGAAAATGTATGTCGTACTGACTGTCACAAAAGGACCTGAAGTAGCTGAATGAGTGTATTGGAGAGGCCTCTTATGGACCTTGGTGGACCACTCACGATTATGTAATTTAAAAAGGCAGTTAAATCAAGGGATTATAAACTGAAAGAACATCTAGTAAACACTGTGTTCTGACTTTTGATGTAGGGCCTTGCCTTTTGTGAGTTGCTGATGGATTTTCAATGGGCTTTTCTTGCATAAGCCTCACCTACAAAGCATTCCTGTGATTTTTATCATCAGGGGCTTTCAAGAGGAGCCAGAGAGTGAAGTCATTTGCAAAGTGATCTGAGGAAACGCTTGGTCTTAATCCTCAAGTCTTTTACAACTATCTCACGCTCCCTCATCCTAAAGGAGCTTTTAAAGTTCTATGCCTTTATCAGTGCTTTCAAAGCATTTAATCATTTTTCATATGTATAACATGTTGTTAAGTCTTATTTCATCTGTCTGCACAGTAAACAATGAATTCGATAATTACAGTAATAAAGTCAACAGGTACAGCGTGTTTGGGTGTAATTGCTGCCCTGCTCTCAGTAAACACAGAAGAGCCCACTGGCTTGAGCCTTTAGCAGGTGAAGGACATCTGTTTCTCTCATACTGCTTAATTTGGAGTTTCTGGTGGGTGGGTATCGGTTGAGTTTCTACTGTGTGTGTATTTCGTATGCATGCATGTCTGTAAACAAGGCAATTGTAGGCATCAGTTTGAAAGGGTGGTGCCATATTTTTCTAGGCTACATTCTACATTTCTGTCTATAGCAGTTACAAAAAGGAAATGTCGGTTGTAGGACACATTCTGTGATGAGATATTCAAGTGAAACTGGTGTTAGTGGAATTTCTCACTAGATAAAGTAGTGAAATGATTGAGTTCAAGAAAAGAAGTGGGGGATTCAAGGGTTGGGTTCTTAAGAGATGAGTAGGAGTATTTCCTTTTGAAATCCAGATTTATGTCATTTCATAATTTGTGGCTTCTTAGATTCCTAATGCCGCCAGCAAAAGTGATCATTGCTTCAAAATGAGCCCACCTACTTTCTAGCAATGCTAAAAAGCATGGCTAATTATAGCTTATAAAACAGCCTGTGCGTGTAGTCCATTATGGCAGAAACTCAGTTATTTTCCCTTGATGACAGGATTAGCATTGATTAGCAAGCCCAGGAGGAGAACACACTTGAGTCTTGCAGGGAGCCTGTGTTTGAGGGAGCTCTGCAGACTGCTGAGCAGTGGAGACGACACCCAGGACCCAGCCAGTGGCTCGGTGCTGGGTTCCCAGTGCAGGGGACAGCCCAGGAGTGCCATTTGCCAGCTCGAAAGAGACCTAGCAAATGTGAGATGTAACAAGTTCCCTGATGCGTGGTCCAGCAGTATCTTAGCGACCTCTTCCCTCTCATCTGTTTCCCTGGTTTGCTTTAGTTATTTTAACAATGGAGAGAGCTTGACACTTTTTAATTTTAATGGGGGTATGATCTCGTGTTTTCTTTTTAAATTATTAAATATTTTAAACATACAAAAAAGTATAGCATATTATAAAAGTCCTTCATACTGAGAATTAACAAACGTTAACATTTGCCATATTCACTCCAGATTTTGAGAAATAAGATATTATAGATGCAGTTAAGACCCCAAATGTATTTCAGTGCAGTGACCGCCTCCCTCATTGCCTCCCACCGTCCTCAGGTTGGCGTGTCTTTTCCACCCATTTTTACACCTTTAGTGCACGTTTCTTTCCATAAACAACATATGTGTCTGTATTTTTAAATGCACATAATGTATACCCCTCGCAGGTTGCATTTTTCCACCTTTTTTTTGAAGTCTACCCGTGTAAAGTCAAGTGTAATTATTTTAACTGTTCCTCATCGTGTTTCATCATATAAACAGGTGATGCACTTCCTCATTACCAGCAACTGTTTAAGTGAGTTCCATTTCCCTAGGGCCCCTAACAGTGCCTAACGACATCTCTGTGCGTGTCTGACACGTGAAGAACTTGACTGGGTACACGTCTGGATGTGGAATTGTTGGTTGGAAGGATAGGTGTTAATGTATATTACCAAATCTCTCTCCCAGGGCCACGGATTTTCCTTTCACTGTCTCTTAATATATATAATGTAATGCAATTTTAATTTTAAGACATTAAAAAGGCTAAAACAAAAAATACTCTCTTTACTGAAACAGCACAAATGAGGAGTGCGCCTGATGGTATTTGGGGTTGCAGGGGCTTTTTGGGGAGCCAGTCATGTGTCAGACACACCTGTGACCTGAGGCCCTGTGGTAGCTTCTGTGAGCAGCGGGACCAGATACCGTGCCCCTCATAAAAATTCCCGTGTGCAGCGCCTGCGGGGCAGGGCGTGTTGGTGATAAAATAAATGAAATGATATGGGGGAAGTAAGGCCTGGGCTCTGTCCTCAGGGAACTTCGAGTCTAGCTGGAGTTATACAGCACACACATGTGAAAGATAAACATTTATGAAGCCGGCTAAGAGTCGTAGAAAATAAAATTTGTAGAAATAGCTTGAAAATTCAATGGTGGCAGTATACGCTGACAAAAGAATGAAATCAAAAACTCCTGGGTGACACCCTTCTTTTCGTCTTCCCCCTCCTCCCCACCTGAGGCCTGAAGGTTTACAGAAGCAAGTTGTTAGAGCCCATAGTCAACACACTGAAAAACAAAAACGAGTAAAGCCAGAGCCTCTGAGCGTGTGCTGGGCCGGGGACCCTGGGGCCAGGTGCTCGGCCAAGCCCTCTGGACGTGTCCCGGACACCTGCCAGCTGCTGCTGGGCGCGTGGCTGCTCCACGCAAAGCCCCAGACGTGAGGAGCTGTCCCACACTCAGCGTTTTCACACCCGTTTTGTGCCATCTCATTCTCAGAGCTCTCTGGTTTCTGGTCCTGAGCCGTGACCTTTAGGCCCGCAGACGTCCCTGAGCAGGGCACGTGGCGGGGGGAGGGGCTCGGGTGTGCACCCCGGGGAGTTCTCAGGTTGGGAGAAAAATCTGGGGAGTGTGGCATTGGGGTGAGCACAGCGGGCTCCGGATTGAAGGAGTGGTTCCCCATCTGCAAAGTGTTTCATGGGCTCATTTACCCCTAATGCTCAGCATCTCACGAGTCAAGACAGCGTCTCACGCTCTCTCCATTGTTAAAATAACTAAAGCAAACAAGGGAAGCAGATGAGAGGGAAGAGGTCGCTAAGATACTAGCTAACTTATTGACAATCGGAAAGGAAAAATAGAAAAATCAGTCTTTACTCCCATTACCCATAGATAACATTTCAGGTAACATTTCTTTTTGTGATTATTTCTATACCGAGTTCGTCAGACTACACACATTACTGTGTCATCTGCTTTTTCACTTAGGATGGAGTGACTGGTTTATTGCATGGTCACTGCACGCCAGGCTTCAAACTAGGCATTTTAGATGTTTTTCTCATTCAGTAATTACACCCATCTACAGGTGACCCTGAACTACATGGGTTTGAACTGCATGGGTCCACTGACATGTGAATTTTTTCCAGTAAATACAGTACCTGTATTTTCATTTGACAGGTCTTTAAGTGAACTGAGGGTGCAGAAAAGTTTGTGTTTGATTAGAGATCATAATATATGGAATCAGAAGAACTAGGGCTTGAGTCCTCGTCCTGTTCAGGCGTTTTCAGTTTCCTGCCCGTGAGTGAGTCACTTGTTGATTTCTTAGCTTTTTGAGGCAGAGTTAGCAGGACTTGGATTTCTGACTGCGCAGAGGGTTGGCGCTCCTAATTCTCCTGTTGTTCAAGGGTCAGCTGTGTAATTACATCAAGCTTTCAGATGAGGAAGCTCCGGCTGAGAGTTTGTGTATCTTGATTGTGGTCACACAGTCAGTTCATGACCAAGCTGAGGTCTTAACTCAGGGGCATTTTCTAGAGCCCGCTCTTTTTCAGACACACAGGAGTAAGCATTTCCTTTTAACTTTTTGGGGGGGTAAAATAATACTTTACTAGGAGAATAGATCATAATGTGCCCATTCTAGAGAACATCTTTGTGTAGAAATAATTTTCTGTGTTTCGTTTTTCTTCGGGTAGATTCTTAGAAATATTTTTAAGTTTCTTGAAAGGTAAATAGGAAAACAGAACTTGTCAACAGATTTGCAGCAATTTTCATTCCCATCTGTCACTGTAAATGTTGTGTGTTTGAGTGCACATAGGCAAAGTAGTATGTCCACCATGCTTACTTGGGAAAAATCCATTTGAATGTGTTTCCTTTAGTTTTAAATAACTTAACTTGACTTCCATGGCACATAATTTACATGGATATTTGTTACTGAAATATTTAGCTGTCTCTATACATCTGCTTCTATATCATAGAGTTTTAACATGCCATTCACGCTGCTCTGCTGAAAACCTTGGTTTGATAAAGCCCACAGTTTAAGAAGGTATTCATTTACATTGATTTATACTTTCTTATACTGATAATTCTTAAATTTTTTTGTGGTTTTACAGCTTGTTCAACGTGCAAGTTGTATTTAACATCACTTTTTGACTCAAAAATCATGTCATTCATATCATTCTTAAACTAGGGTGTAGCATTTCTTTTTTTTTCCTCTTCCCCCTTTCTCCCTCCTTCACTCCCTTTTTAATTTCTTTTTGTAGCAGGAGGGCAGATGGTCTACAGAGAGGAAATTCTGTGTGTTATAACAACAACAGTGAAACCAAACAAACCCTTACTTATATGAAGCCTTATTTCATACTTTAATAAAAGGATTGAAGAAGGAAATATTGCCTTCTGTTAATATTTGGAATCATAGCAGATCTTTATAAAATAACAGCTCCGCGTTGGAGATGGGATCTGCAGAGGAAGATAAAGCATGTGAAAATGGAACACCGTTTTATTCATTTAGCTGTGTTTATTTGATACATTGCCCATTAGTTTTTATCTGTAGTGTAGCTTTTCCAAATATCAGCACAGTATTTTTAATCTGGCCAAAAATGTCTTCATTCTGTTATTGAACAGAGTCTCTTGTAGATAGGTTTTATCTGTTACTTTTTGCATGTTTTTGTGGTCTGACAATGCCGCTACTAGAATAGAAATAAAAATACAGCATAGTTTAATAATTTGTGTGAATTTGGAAAACAGATACATGTACTTTCCAAAATGTTAAAGTTTTGCAGTTAGGAAATGCTTGATAAACTACAAGACATTGATAGGTGCACAGGCAGTTAAGGGCTTGTGAGAGGAATTGACTTTGTTAAATTCAATTAAGTACCCTATTTCTGACTTCCTTAAACAAATGAGGTGTTCTTCCATGCTGCCCTTTTTCATTTATGCAAACCTGCCTGCAGCCTGAAGGCAGTCGTGCTAGTATGAGTAGGAAATTAAAGCCCTTGGCCATTCTGATTTGAATTATTTTTTACTTTAGAGAGAATGCTGTGATAAACATTGGAATTACGCGTAAAGTGTTGGTTAAAAGAGGTAACCTTTTTCTATCTCTTCTTCTGGAATAGCAGTTAGTGTTAGTGTAACTTTACTTGAGTTAGATATTGCTTTTTGTGCACTATGATCCTGTTTATTTAAAAAATCACAACAGGAATTACCTTTTAAGATACCACTTTCATGGGAAGTGTCCGTGATTGCTGTTTTGAGTTTGGTTTTGTCTTAAGTGGGCTTTTCAAATGCAAGGAGTTCTTTTGGGGCTTGGGTTGACTACAAGCGTGTAAGTAAAAAGAAACGTTTGTTCACAGAAACAAAGAGTAGAATGGTGGTTGCCAGAGGCTGAGAGGTGGGGCAAATGGGGAAGATGACTGTCAGAGAGGACAAACTTACAGTTACAAGATGAGTAAGTTCCGGGGATCTAAAGCTCAGCATGGTAACCACAGTTAACAAACAGTATTGTATGCTCGAAAGTTGCTGTGAGAGTGAAGCTTTAATTTTCTCACCATAACAACAACAAAATAGTAATTATGTGAGGTAAATGATGTGTTAAGTAACCTTACTGTGGTAAATATTTCTCTTTCTCTCTCTCTCTCTTTCTCTATATATATATATAAAATCATTTATATTGTACACCTTGAACTTATGCCGTATGTCAATTATATCTCAATAAACTGGGAAGAAAATAAAAAAAAAGTTTGTTATTTCCTATTGTAGACTATATTCTTAGTAAAAACTATATGTAATTAAATTTCAAAAACTGTTAAAAAGTAAGTACAGTTAACATATCAGTACATGATTATGAAATTTTTAAGATGTTTGCCAACTCAAGAGAAAATTTTATAACTACACTAAAAGGTGTCTTAGTTTCAGAATCGGCCTTTATAATGCGATCCTAAGTATTTAGGGTCCTAGAGGTGAACAGTTGAAGACGTATACTTGTAGAATGATGTTTTAAGGAGAGCTAACAGTGAAGAAAGGAAATCACTTTAAGCATTTTGTCTCTTCCAGAGACTATGCAAGCATTCATCCTGTTTTCAAGAATAGCTTCCTAGGCACAGAAAAGATGTTCTTTCTGTGGACGAGCCCATGATTTGTCACCCTCATCCAGCAAATACTTACATTTTACCTCCTACATGCCAGCCACTGTTGAATGAATTTCTTCACTTAGTAAACCATGATGATGACATGAAAAGAGATACAGTTTCACCCTTCACATAAGTAGGGGATGCATTCTTAATGTATGAGCATCCTAGAAATGCATCTGTCTGTCTGAACAGTTTTCATAGGAAGTCAGGATCAAGGTCCTGGTTATTTTTTCAGTGCTGTGCAGAGTGACTCATTAGTTTTGTCTACCTGTAGGTAATGGTTACCTCCAGCTGTAGGAAGAGACAGACCACTGAGGCACCTGCTGCTTCTGTCTGTATGTGGGGAGGAGCCCTGAGTCTCCACCTGCCCCCAGAAGTCCTCCCGGGCTCTGCCGCAAGCTGATGGCTTCTCTGCTTCCATTGATTTTGTGGCTTCTTGGCACCGGGCAGTGAGTTACAAGGTCGTTCTCAGATAAGATGCAAGGCCACACATCACTGGCAGCTAATGTAACAAAAGCAAACAGTAAGACACTCCAGTGGCAGTGAGTGCAAACATTGCTGTACACGCCGCTCCCTGGGGACTGGTGGCCCTCCTGGCCTGGGGGCACCCCCAACCTGGGTGGGCTGCCCCTGGGGCCGGCTGGTGGAGCGCTAAAGACTCCAAACTCCCTAAGAACGGTGGGCGTATGATACAAGTCCAGACAGAAGATTGGACCTGTTCCAAATCGTCATTAATCAAAAGTCATAAACTGAATGGCCATGATGATCCATGTTTTAGAGACATGCTATCCTTCAGATAAAAAATTGCCCAAGGATCACATTTTGAATTGTCTGAGAAGAATAGAGCTTTTCGATGAAATTCCCCGCTGCTATCTTCTTTTTTTAATTGAAGTATATAGTCAGTTTACAGTGTTCTGTCAGTTTCTCGTGTACACCCACTGCTATATTCTGATCGAGGAAACAAGCGTGCTGGTTTTTCTTAGTGAAAGTGGTGTTTGTGGGCTCAGGCTGACGATGATCTCATCTGGGAATTTTCTGAACCTGTGGAGGAAGGTCCCTGAGATGAAATGTAGTGAAGTGTGGATTTCTCAGGAGATGGTCAGTTAGTTTGAGACGGATATGGATTGGGGTCCTGTGAGGTCAGGACAGTGGCATGTGGCAAAGATGGGGTTCCCAGTCTTGGGGAGTTTCCATTCAAACAAATAAAAAGATAAATATCAAATAGCAGTAGGCGCTCTGAAGAGGATTAAAATACAGAGATGCGACAGTGATGGGAGGCTTATTAATATAGCCTCCTGAAAGAATCCCAGAGAAGAGGAACTCAAAGCTGGCAATTAGCCCTTTTTAGATTTCATCAGATATGCTAGAGTAAGCCTCGTTCATCCATGGAAAATATGGTGACAAAGGGTGACTTTGAGTAAAATCTCCCCACTTTCCCTCACCATTTATTATTGTTGGACTGTTCCTAGCAGCCAAACTGGACTGTGTATGCTCCACGAAGAGCATGAGTGTTTGTGTTTATCTTTGTATCTCTGGTGCCTAGTGCAGTGCCTGCTGTATACTTGGTATTGAGCAAATATTTTGTATGAATAAATGAAACAAAATAGATTTTTCCCCCGTCACACCATGTATAAAAGAGGCCACTTTTCATTTACTTTTAAACTACAGAATGTTATCTGGTTATGACTTGGGTATGTGATTTTAAAGTTAAACATGTTTCTTAAAAAACATTTTCTTTTAAAAAAGAAAAAAAAGTATAGTTTTCCCCCAGATAACTTTGTTGATGGCACAAAGAACAGCCTGGAAAACCCTCCATTATTTCTTTGACTTTGATAGTGAATTGTGCTGCTTTTGTGGGCCTGATTCCTTAATCACTCTCCTAATCATTTGGCTTGGATAAGCTTGGCACTTCAGTTCTTCACTGCGCAGGCTCAGAGGTGGCTGTGTGCTGTGGGAAGCTGCTTTAAAACTGGAAATGTATCAGGGAGAATTGGAAGACATGGAGCAGTGGGGTGAATGGACCTGGGTACCTAACTCTCAGACCTGTAGAGGGAATGATACTTCGTGAAAGGGATACATCGACTGGGGTTCCCATGGAGCTGATTTCTGTCTCAAAAAACCAGATATGAATTTTATATTGCAACCCAATTGGTAACAAGCTTCAAAAGGGAACATTGCACTGACGCTGTCCAGTCATATGAGACCTCAGGGCGCTGTATGGAATACAGCAAGCATTTGTAGTACTTTCTAACGAAGATGCTTTCAGAATGGATTTTCCTTTGGAAAAATATTCTTAACTATTACAAATCATGCTAAGAAAAATCCTCTTACATTTTATTTTCCTCGGCCACCATCTGAGGGAATAGGGCACTTTTCTTTCTAGACCCGTGGTCTAGAGTTTTTCCTTCTTGACTTCTGAGGACCCTTTCCCCTTTCTTCACACAGTGGATGTTCTCTTTAATGATGTTTGTTGAATGAATGGTGCAGGAACCAGGTGCTGAGAATGTCACTGTTCTTCCTTGTTTTCTTGGTGTGAGGAGAGAGAAATCTTTCAATCTCTTTGGTCAGTAAGTGGGAATGACTTTTATGCTCTTGTGCATGGGCAGGCCAGACATCCTCTTCTGTATTATTGCTGCAGCATCTTCAAGTAGCTCACCGGGATAGTTTCCCATCTGAGTGGTGTTTAAAAAGTAAGATCAGTGTATTTGGAAAACAATTCATTGCACAGGAATCAAGTTAATCTTACTGGATAGCACCGTAGTACTCAGAGAACTTGAAAAACAGAGCAGTGAAAGTTGAGCCAGTTGCTCAGGAACCACAAGTGCAATTTAATTGAGGTCTGCGTTCAGGTGATCGGTATCCCCTGAAATGTAAACATTTCAAGGCTTAATCTACTTAGTACTGACTTTGGCATGTTTTAGTTTTTAACTCCGCTTCCATGAAACTCTGTTACAAAGTTTATCATTTTTTCTTAGCAGAGTGGGGAGGAGTCAGCTAGGTAGAGGGAAGATTTCACTATATAAAATTTAAATAAGGTAATTAGTTCAGATAGCAAGAAAATGTGTGGTTCTCTTTGTCCTACTGGCCTCCTTTTTTTTTTTTTTTTTCAATTTTTGAAAAGGATGCCTTTAAAATCTTATTTAGATAATATAGACAGCAATGCCCAAATTGTTTGCATCTGTTTTTGGGAAACAATCAGACTGGAGAGTAACCTCAACTTGAGTGTCTCTCTTTCCTTCTTTTGGGGCATTTCGTTATTGGTGCTCTGGGCCCCAGCTGGGCACAGCTAGGCTCAGCTTGTCACTCAGTGAACAACTCACTCCCACATAAGCAGGCTTTGGCTTTTTTGCTATTGAATCACCCCATTATGCTGTTAGGTTGCCTGGATGATGTGTTCTGTTGAGAAATTGTTTCAAAGCAACAACTGAATCACGGGGAGTATTTAGAACAAGTAAATTGACTTAAATGATGTACTTTTCTGTCTGAAAGTTGTCTGACTATAGAGAGAATGTCTATGGTGACATTATGGAAGCAGAGATGATGATTTGTGCAGCTTAAGTCGTGACTGTTTGTCCCCTTACATACGCTCATCATCATTGACAATATCACCTTTAATCATACTGCCCCTTAAAACAAATATTCGTTTTTTCTTGTCTGTACATACTGGAACATAGTGTAGCCACATCTTTTGTTTTCACAGTAGATGCTGTCAGGCATTTTTCTAGGTCATAATAGTCCATGTGGTTATTTTATGAGGCATTTATCCTATTGCAGACTTCTCCCCCCATGTTCAGATAATTTTTAATTGTGGTAAAGTATACACAATATAAAGTTTACCATCTTTTTTATTTTTAAATTTTATTTTATTGAGTTATAGTCAGTTTACAATGCTGTCAATTTCCAGTGCAGAGCACAATTTTTCAGTTATACATGAACATACAAATATTCATTGTCACATTCTTTTTCACCGTGAGCTACCACAAGATCTTGTGTATATTTCCCTGTGCTATACAGTGTAATCTCGTTTATCTGTGGTATATATACTTGTCGGTATCTACAAATTTCGAACTCCTACTCTGTCCCTTCCTGCCCCATTCCCTGCTAAAGTTTACCATCTTAACCATTGTTAAGAGTATATAGGTCAGTAGGGGAAGTAGATGCACATGGTTGTGCACTGCATCTCCAGATCTCTTAAAAAATTTTTTTTTTAGTTTTTTTGGGGGGAGGCAGAGATAAATTAGTCTTATTCATTCTTAGAGGAGGTACCGGGGATTGAACCCAGGACCTTGGGCACACTAAGCATGCACTCTACCACTTGAGCTATACCCTCCCCCTCCAGAACTCTTTTTATCTTGTAAAACTAAACCTCTGTACCCCTTAAATGGCTCTACCTTCCCTCCTCCCCACAACCCCCGGCAAACACCCTTCTACTTCTTGTTTCTGAATTCAACTGCTCTACGAACCTCAGAAGCAGAATCATACAGTACTGGTCTTCTTGTGACTGGCTTATTTCATTTAATGTAATGTTTCAAGTTTTGCCCATGTTTTAGGATTTCCTTCCTTTTTAAAGGCTGAATACTATTCCTTTGTATATATGCATAACATTTTGTTTATTGGTACATCCATTGATGGACACTTGGGTTGCTTCCACCTTTTGGTTATTGTGAATAATGCTGTACAAATATCTGTTTGAGTTCCTGATTTCAGTTTTTGGGGGGTATTTGGAATTGCTGGGTCATATGGTAACTCTGCTTCTGATTTTTTTGTGGAGCCATCAAACTGATTTCCATAGTGGCTGCATCATTTTACATTCCCACCAACCATGCCCAGGGGTTCTAGTTCGTCCACATCCTTGCCAACACTTGCTATTTTCTGTTATTTCAATAATATCCATGCTCATGGGTGTGAGGCAGTATCTCATTGTGGTTTTGATTTAGCATTTCCAAAATGATTAGTGATGTTCAGCCTCTTTTCATGTGCTTTTTGGCCACTTGTGTATCATCTTTGAAGAAATGTCTTTTACCCACTTTTTAACCGGGTTGTTTGGTTTTTTTGTTGAGTCGTGGGAGTTCCTTATATAGTCTGGACATTAACCCTTTGTCACATATGATTTGCAGATGTTTTCTCCTATTCCATAAGGTGCCTTTTCACTTTGTTGATTGTCTCTTGCACAGAAGTGTTTTATTTGGATGTCGTCCAGTTTATCTGTTTTTACTTTTTTGTTGCCTGTGCTTTGGTGTCATAGCAAAGAAACCGTTGCCAAATCCATCGTACTAAAGCTTTTCCTCTCTGTAGACAGGCTTTTCTTTAAACCCAGATTTTCCCTATTCTGGATAATGTTGCAGTGAGTGGCTTCATGAACTTAGCTTTTTTCTTCTGTTGGCACTATTTTACATGACTTTCAGAAAGAATTTGTCCCCTTAGAGCCCATTTTTGGAGATACTGGGTGGAGCAGAGATTATCACTTGTCCTTTAAGCCAAAGTTGTCTTCTTAAGGAATGGTGCAAGGTGTTCAGAGAAGCATTCAGTGATGTCTTGATTGGTGATTCTATGAAGTTGACTCCTGTGGTCCTCTGGGACTATGATTTTTAAAACAGCATAGGTCACAGCAAAGGTACAGCCCTTTTAAGAGCAGTTGGGTGGTGGGGTGAGTTTATGTGATTATTTATTCAGTCCTCAGCTTTGAGATCTCAGGGATATAGTGAGATGAAGTGACTGCCCTGGGATGACTAGGTCCAGATGGCCCTGGAATTCCCTGGTAATACACAAAGTCCAATATCCCCACATATTTGAAGGGGAGAAAAGTTGTTTGGAGAATTCTTCTAAGAATTCAACAGTATATGAATGTGTAGAACATTTTCAGAAAAATCAAAGAAAGGCTTAAGAAACTAGCCATTTGTCACTGCGTTTGGGACATAAAATTACATTTAAAGAAGTATATTTAGTTAGGGACTGTCTTGTAATATGCTCATTTATTCAGTGGAAAAGTATTCCTTTGAAAATCACATGTATGTATTCCCTCCCACTATGTTTTAGGAAACAAAATCTTCATCAGTCCAATTTTTAATGTGCTGGAGAAACTTTGTTTTTTAAATTTCCATGGCAGTGTTCATAAATTTATAAATAGACCATCCATTGCTTCTTTGTATTTTCGACAGTTTTCCTGCTTAATCCTCCGATCTCAAATTATTTTTGAAATCTCAGTCATTTCATCTGTAAATACTTTCATATACACCTCCAAAAAATAGTCCTTAAAATGTGGCCTGTTATACCATTGCTGTACCTAAAACAAAAAACCAACTAATTCCCTTAAAAAACTAATACTAATTCACTAATATAATCAAATACCCATCAATGATCATTTATGGTTTTTTTTCCTTTTTTCTTTTTCATAAAGAAAACTTTACATACAATAAAGAAGGTACACATATGTAAATATCACAGTGTAACTACTCAGATCCAGATCAAATTAAAGGATGTTTCCAGCAATCCAGCATCCTCTTTCCAGCTCCTTCTCAGTCAGAATCCCTTCAACGGTATCACTGTTCTGAACTGTCATCGTTAGAGGTCAGAATAGTGGTTTTGAACTTCATATAAATGGAGTCATTCAGTATATACTCTTGTGGCTGACGTCTTTCATTCAACGTTACACCTGTGAGATTAACTCATGTTTTTGCATTTAGCAGTAGTTTTTTTTTTTCTCATAGCAGTGAACTATTCCGTTGAATGAATATGCTGCAATTATTCGATCTGTTCTACTGTTGATGGACGTTTGAATTGTTTCCAGTTTGAGGCCACTATGAAGAATGCTTATTACCGAGCCCAGGCTCATACTGCTTGCCACGTGACAGGCCAGTAAGTTGAGGGACAAGTTGTTGGGGCCAGGAGTAGTAACTTTATTTGGAAAGCCATCAGACTGGGGAGATAGTGGAGGAGTGTCCCAAAGAACCATCTTACCCTAGTTAGAATTCAGGCTTTTATACTAAAAGGAGAGGGGCTGTGGTTGGTTGTTACAAACTTCTTGGTGTCTGAATCCTTTTTTCTTGCAGCTGTCCACATAGGCCAGGCCATGATGTTCCTGTAAACCTGGAACAAGACAAATGTTATTCTCTGTTCTGCAACTTTTTAATCTTTTTATGAATGAATGTGAAGTGTTATACTTTTAAAGGTCAGAGCCTTGAGAATTGGGCTGTCTTGTATATTTCAGGCTATCGGCAACATTCTTGTAGCAAAAGCAATAGAACACAAAGGTTTAGAGTAAAAGAAACAGGTCCAGTATGGAGTCAGATTTGTTCTACCCTATTACACTGTTAACATACCGTACATATCTTTTGGGAGCATAATTCAATTCTATTCTATGTATATATGTAACTAAGAAAGAAGTTACTGAATCATAGACAGGCATTGCTTAGTAGATCAGGCATGTAGATGAGTTTTAGTAGAGCAGGTGTATAGCTTTGGTAGATGCTGCGAAGCAGTGTTTGAGAGTTCCAGTTACTCCACATCCTCATCAACACACGGTATTATCAGTCCTTTAAAGTACGGCCAATCTGAGAGTACAGGGGTATCTGAAACTGGGTTGCCAGTCATTTTTCACTCATTCATGGGAGTTCTTTATGTATTCTCAAGGTGAGCTCTTTGTTGGATATGTGTATTTGCCTTTTTTAGTCTCTTAGGAGTGACCAGAAATTCTTAATTTTAATCGTTTGATACCGAGTAATGTAGGTCTCCAACTTGGTTGGCCTTCTTCAGATTTGATTTAGCCATTCTAAATATTTTGCTTTTCCATACAGATTTTAGAATTAACTTTTCAAAACACACAAACACACGCGTGCACACACACACACACACACCTCAGGGATTTTGCTTGAGGTCTCGTTGAAGCTATAGTTCAGTTTAAGAGAGGATAACCCAGGACCTTGTGCACGCTAAGCATGCAGTCTACCACTGAGGTATTACCTCCCCCCACCTCCCTTGTTTCAAATGTGAGGTTTTTCACCATGTGGTCTGTTTCACTTGCCCCTGCCTCCTTTGTTATGTATCTTCTGGTATTTAGGAAGGTTTGTGTTTTGGTTCTAATGCTTGTCTTTCTAC
Source organism: Camelus ferus (assembly GCF_009834535.1). Classification (NCBI taxonomy): domain Eukaryota; kingdom Metazoa; phylum Chordata; class Mammalia; order Artiodactyla; family Camelidae; genus Camelus; species Camelus ferus. The sequence continues at coordinate 9,864,695 of NC_045719.1, forward strand.
CTGGCCTTTCCACAGTGCCTCACTCCCCTCCCGTGTTGGTCGTTGCTTGTTGGTTCCTCGTGTGTGAGCACACGGAGAGGAGCTAGGAGCTCTTCCTTCCCCTCTGGCATCAGTGTTGGAGGACTGACCCTTGTCCTCTTTGGGAACATTTCCAAATCTCCGAATTGAATAAATTTTGTGTGGAAACACATGGGTGGGCCAAAATTGATTTAGATGAGGTAAATTCATGTAGGATTACCTGAATCATATTGAGTTAAAAAAAACAATCAAGTGGATGAAACAAGTGAATGTTGTTAGATTAAGCCTTTAAAACACCAGGTAAAGAACGCAGCATATACCTGCTTCTCAATCAGGTCGTTACTGAGCGCCTGGTGCTCCCAGGTGCGTGGGGTTTCTAGAGACAATGTTTCAAGGAGGGAAAGATGTTTCCATTGCGCTGATTTTTCACTTAGATGAAAAGATGGTACGTGAAGTCCTAATGGCCAGGCCAGGGCACCATGAATCATTCATAGCCTTGGCTCTCCGAAATCTAATTGTAGTCAGGAACAAGAAGCAAAGGTAGCAACCCTGGGCCCTCAGTTCAGCCTCTTTCATCTCCCAGAAGGACAGAGGAAGCGCGGAAAGAGCAGAGACGGGGAAGCCAGGCTGATCAGCTCTTGACTGAGATGTGTCTGTTCGGGAAAGGCAGAGTTCTGTCTTTCATTCCTTCACTGATTCGTATTTGCTGATGCCTGCTGTGTGTAAGGCAGGATGATGAGGGATAAGAAGCAGGAAGGAGCATTCTAGTGGGGACCCTGATGTGCAAACCAAGCGATCACATCGTGGGGTGGGAGCCTGGGAAGGCACATCTGTGTGGAGCTGCCGAGTGGGAAACAGCGTCTGTCCCGGCGTGAGTGCAGGGAGGTGGGAGCCTGTGCAGTGCGCGCTGGGAGGTGCTGGTGGAGCTGGCTGTGGGGGGTGAGTGCTGCTGTGGGTTCTTCCCGAGGGACTTGAACTTCCTAATTCTTGTAGGTTCGAGTACCCTGTTAAGTGGGGGTAAACAAACTCTTCTTTGCTGTAGCATGTGAGTAGGTGCCAAGTAGGTGGAAGAAAAAATTGTGGCATAGGGTTAACATTTCAAATAAATTGAGTTTACTGATCCCTGCCCACAACACACCCCTGCCCTCAAAGAGGAAAGTTCATGGGCATCTGAGCATTGGGTATGTGTGTGTGTGTTTGTGCCCGCTGTCCCTCTCATGCACACCCCCACCAAACACACACATTCACTTGGGACGTAACCTCAATTTCCAGTAAGGGACTGACTAAATACATGGTCATTATAAAAAAAAAAGGCAAAAGCAATGTATTTACACAATGACAAAAACAGTAAAATTATTTTTAGGAGCCAGTTCTAACTTGCTTTCCCTTTACTCCAATTTACAAGGATTTGGATTTTTGTATTGGTTGTGAATTTGAAGCAGAGCGTTTATTTTCTTATATTCTTTAAGTTGAATTGGTATTAGTTTGATTTGGCTTCATATTTGGCTTACATATAAAATTGGATAATGACTGTATTTCAGTGGGGGATGACTGACTTGAGGGAGGCATTCTTAAAGTCTTTTGGATGGGATAAGTGAGTTTAGAAGGTCTGGCTTAGTGGTAAAACCCTTTAATCTACTCTAAAAATAATACTTATTTTATGTGTATGAAGTTTTGAACATGTTTTGCATTTTAGAAATGAGTATTAATCGTCCTCCTTTGGCCGTGTATCTGTGGATGTCAGATGGGTTTACTGAGGCAGTGTCTATTACAATATGACTTTCTGCTCCTTGCTTGGAAGACTTGGGGGCAGACTTTATCCTGGTAGACAGACCTGTGAACTTCCTTGCCTCTTTTACTTTTTACTTAGGGTAATTTAATCAACTTGAAGACCTTAACAACTTCTGGCCAATTATTAGGAATGTACAGAATCCTGGCATAGCAAATTTTTTAAAAATAAAGTTTTACAATAAAAATAATTTTATTTTGTTTTCTTAACAGAAATCATAGCCCATTAATGAGTTTTGGAGCCAGCTTTGTCAGTTTTTTGGTAAGTTGATGTGGGAAGGGGGTTTGGTGGGAAGAAAACAAACACATAGCGTGTCTTTTAGTGGTTACTGGCTGTATGCGCTATTGAGGAAGGTCTTTGACGGTTAAAAACGAATAAAATGTTTGCCTCTTAACACTGTGAGATATCCTTCCGTAAGTTTAAACATAAAATGCTTATGTGCTACTTCTGGAGTATTATTTTCCCAGCCAAAATCCTTTTTAAAATAAACATGTAATCAAAAGACCTTTGCAAAAATTAAAACTGCGTTAGAGTTGGGAATGAAAGACTTTGGATAATAAAGGTCTGCTCTAAAATTGCTGAGAAAGAGCAGTTAAATGAAAGACCAGTCAAATCAGCAGAGCTAAAGTTTGTCAGTTACTGTATACATTTTCAAATGTTAATATTTAGGAATTGAGGGAATAGGTTGCAGTTGGTTTTTAAAGTAAATTGGGCAATGAAGAAAATCGGATGCTTTTATTTTTCAGAAACATTTATCACACAAACTACTTTCAGACATCATTAAAGAAGAAACTGTCATAGAATTACATAACAGCAGCAACAACAACAAAAATCACACGTAGAGACTGAGAGAAGTAAAATGGAGAAGGCACTTAGATTCCAGGTTTAGAAAGATCTCAGCAAATGGGCACGCTGGACGCAGCCTGACGGTACTCAGTCACAGCCAGCTTCTGGCGACAGGGACTTTCATTCAAGCTACTTATTTATTCTTACTGCCAGGCAATGTAACAACATTTTTATTATGCTTTTTAAGGCCTACTCTTTGCAAGAAAACGTAGTTCCAGATCTTAAGGAAAGTGGTTCTGGGTGGGGCGGCAGCTGGGCGAGGAGGCTGTGGCAGAGTTGGGATTTGGTTGGAAAATGTAGTGGGGATGCTTGGGCAAAGGTGGCTGTGCTCTGGTTTGGCTAGAATGGATAAGTAGGTTAGAGTCATACGAAGGAGGCCCAGGATGCCGGCCTGGGTGGGCAGGTTGAACGTGATAAGGAGCAGTCAGTTAGTTACGATGAGTTCATTAGGTCCTTCCAAGAACCCGGTGTCCTGTCTCTGCCCCTGTGGCCCGTTTACCTCAGAAACCTCAGTCCTTCTGGGGGAAAATAGCATGTTTTCAGCAGAGGATCATTCCTCTGTAGTCAAATGTGGCCTGAAGAAAATCTACCAGGATCAGGTGCTTGGAAACAAGCTGTCAGTGGAATTTTTTCACTGTGGACAGTAAAAAATGAGTTTCTTATAAGTGAGCTCATTGGAATTGCTGTCCCTGAAAAGACTGATAATTTTCAAAGAGCACCTACCAGCTGATGTTTTGTGCTGTATTTGATGGAGCCAGGGGTCCATGTGTGGATAGAAAGCAATTTTCATTGAGACCATTATAAAAACTGAATTAAGTGGACCAATCAGAAATTATATAGAGTTTTATTACTGCGTTTAATAACCAAAAAATTATAGAACAGTGAGTGCAAGGACATTTGTTACCATGTTTTTTCATGCTGGTGTAATAGAGGTATGTGCTTATCTCATACTGAGATTATAGGGTTTTTTTTTTTAAATGAATAGGGTATGCTGTAGCATTCTGATTCTCTTACTTGCAGTATATCATTTAGATGGTTTTTTCCCCCTAGTTTGGAGTTGTGTTGTCATAAATTGGCCTCAATATTCAGACCCTTAACTGCTTCATTCTTATTTCTTTCTCGGAAGAATGCTATGATGACATTTGAGGACGAAAAAATGCAGTTGGCTTGTGATGACTTAAAAACCACAGAAAAGCTGTGTGAAAGTGAAGAGGCTGGAGTTATTGAAACAATCAAGAATAAAATTAAGAAGAATGTAAGTATTATGCCTTTAGATTTTGAACTGTGTGCCACTGGGAACACGGTTTATTTACTTTTTGGTGTTTAGAATATGGCTGAAGCACTCGATGTTGCGTACAGCTTTTGATTATATAAAGTGTGTTTCTTGTCGCACTGGAACCCCCTTAGTCACGAGAGCTATTCAGTGCATGGTCTTCTGGTATCTTAAAATCCCCTTCTCCCATAGTGGGCCACGTGGCAAGGGCTTTGGTAATGAGGCTTTCATATGTGTATTTCAAATATGTTGCATTTTTGGCATAATTCAGTAGTTCAGCTGGTTGCCTCCTTTCCCAAGGCCTCTCCAGCCCTGGTTACAAATAAAGTCACAGTGACATGAAAATCCACTTTCCCTGATTTTTCTTTCACCTTTCAGTGCCAGAGTTCCAGGCTTTGGAAGAGGCCTCCCCTACTGCTAATGTTTCTGGAGTGCCCAGAGGTCTCATGTGTGTCACTGTGTTCAGCTGGCAGACAGTCTTTTGGTTGCATATATATCAGGAACCACTCGTCTCTTCTTCTCCTTCCTGTCAGTCCAGGTGGCTTCCCCTCTGCTCTTGCTTGTGTGTTGGCCAATGAGGAGCCACTGATGGGCCCAGAGTACCATCTCCTGATACTCCAGGAGGGCCGGAGTGTTCCTTGATTCCTCTCCCTCCAAACCCTACGTCTAGTCAGTGACCAAGTCCTGCTGACTCTTTCTTGAAGACCTGAATCCGTCTGCTTCCTTCTGTCCTCACTGCCGTTTCCCTTAGCCAGTCACCATCTCCACTTGCCTAAAACAACCGTCACTGGCATGATGCCTCCAGTCTCACTGTTATCTAATCATTCTCCAAAATACAGTCACTAAAGGTGCAGATAACATGTTGCTGGTTTCATTTTCAGTGTCCCTGAACCCCGTCCCTTGCCATGGCACTTAAGTCCAAGCTCCTTAATGTGGCTGACTTACCATTGACTTTTCTTCTGCCTAGAACATTCTTCTCCCTCTTGACCTGATTTGTATTCCTTCTTTAGTTGTCCCTTAATGTCATTTCCTCCAAGGACTCTTGTCCGAGCCCCTATACCCTGTTAGTATGCGTCCTACAGGCTCCCATAGTTCCTTGTACGTTATCCTTCAGAGCACTGACTACATTTTACACAGTTATCAGCATTCCCTCGTTAGACTGTAAGTTTATTTACATATCTATCCTCAATATCTAGTACCATGGCTGGCACCTGTGTTAATAATTAACGTTTGTAATGGGTCCTTGCAATCTAAAAAGCATTTTCACATACAGTATCTCGTTAGCCCTTCCAACAACCTTGCAGAGTAGCTATTATTAAAAGCAAAGAAACAGAAGCATCAATCACTGACATTTGCTTAAGCAAACAGTGATGGCTGCTGGAACTGGATCAGGAGCAACAGTGACCACGATGAATTATGCTAATCTAGAAAAAAGGGACACCATTTTCTCATGTATACTATGTGAACTATTGTTATATTTGCAAAAATCCTATGATTTCTTATATCATTGTGAAAGCATATGAAAGCTATTTTGTTCAAGTTTACTTTGTATTAAGAGTGCACTGTTCCAGTATGGAGGTTCCTTAAAAAACTAAAAATAGAGTTACCATGTGATCCAGCAATCCCACTCCTGGGCATTTATACAGGGAAAACTCCTAATTTGAAAAGACACTTGCACCCCAATGTTCGTAGCAGTACTATTTACCATAGCTAAGACATGGAGGCAATCTAAATGTCCATCAACAGATGAGTGGATAAGGAAGTTGTGGTGTGTGTATGTATATATGTGTATGTGTGTGTGTATGTGTATGTATGTATATATATATACATATATATATGTATATATATATAAACGGAATACTACTCAGCCACGAATAAAAATGAAATAATTTTTCAGCAACATGGATGGTCCCTAGAGATTATATTAAATGAAGTAAGATGGAGAAAGACAAATATCACATGATACCACTTATATGTGGAACCTAAAAAAAAATGATACAAATGAACTTATTTACAGAACAGAAATAGACTCTGACTTTGAAAACAAATTATGGTTACCATAGGGGAAAATGGAGTGGGGTAGGGATAAATTAAGAGTTTGGGATTAGCAGATACAAGCTACTATAAATAGAATAGATAAACAACAAGGTCCCACTCTATAGGACAGGAAACTATATTCAATATCTTATAACCACCTATAATGGAAAAGAATCTGAAAAAGAATATATGTATGTATAACTGAATCACTTTACTGCACTCCTAAAAACTAACACAACATTGTAAATCAACTATACTTAAAAAAAAAGTGCTGTTCTATTTCAGAGTGATTTTTCATCACATAGAAACATTATTTATGAGAAAGTCCAACATCTTAGAAAAAGTCAAAATTTTTTTTGGTTTTACTTTTTGCTTATTTTTTTATGGGTAGTCACCTTGGAGGTTGTGACTCAAATTTCAAGCTCAATTTGTGATTCCTTCAAAGCTAATTTTGGGGGTGGGGTGGGGAGAGGTAAATTAGGTTTATTTTTAGAGATGCTGCTGGGAATTGAACCCATATCCTTGTGCATGCTAAGCATGCACTCTACCACTTGAGCTATACCCTCCCCCTTCAAAGCTCATTTTTAATTTAGAGTATTTTCTCCTTAACTAATAGGTAATCAGTTCCAGCCCTCACATCTCAGTTGCATGCACCAAAGGAATGAACCCTACTGTCAGTCCTACCTGATATCATGTGTATAGATATGCCGACCGTATTAGGAAGGCAGATGGCTGCATAGTGGCTTTTCAGGTTATTTACCCTGGGACAGTGTTTTGTACCTTCAGTGATTTTTTTTTTTTGGATAAGTAAGAACTTTCACGGTTTAAAAAAAATGATAAAATGCTGAAGTTCTGTATGGGTTTTCATGAACTCAGTTTTTATCATTTAGAATATTTGTCTTTGAGTTACAGAGCTCTTCAGCAGCACAGCATGAACAGAACAAAGCTCGCCTTAGTGGGATTGTGTGGAACGAACAGGCTCATGGGCTAAGCTTGGCCTTGGCTTTCAGTGACTGCCGTGTGTCACAATTCCCTTGTGACATTATTTTGCACAGTAAAGTAATCGTTGTTTGGAAGGAGTCTTGTTCTTGGGTGTGATTTATGGTGTGTGCTTTCTTCCCACCAAACAGGTTGATGTCCGAAAATCTACCCTCTCTATGGTCGATCGGCTCCAGAGGCAGATAATCATAGCCGACTGTCAAGTTTACCTGGCTGTGCTCTCCTTTGTGAAACAGGAGTTGTCAGGTAGGCCGCACCATTGTTTTCCAAGGCTTTCCTGTTCAGTGGACGTAATTGGTAATACTCTTTTTTTAAACGCCTCGTATTTCAGTCTTTGAAAACACGTGGCACCTCTTTGGGGGTGTGGTCCTGATTTATTGCTTGAGAAACTGAAACCACAAGTGCTCAATGTGTGTTTAGCGGTGTAGTTTTTCATACAGAAATCCGTGTTTCATCCCCTCGTCTCCAGATACTCTGTCATGCTTAGAGACATGACCAGTGCCTTAGATTTTTTTTCTTAGTGGGAATCAAGTTGGGGTAATTATCCTTAAAAGTGAAACAGAATGAGTTTCAATGTAAGTTTTTCAGAAAGTTGTCATTGAAGGCCTGAGCCTGTACTAAAGATTTCCTAATATACTTGAATGACCTGTGCTTTAACAACCCTTAGTGAGGAGTATAAACTAATTTCTTACTTAATTTGCCCAAGACAGATGTTTTCCAGGATTTTGTAGCTTTAATATCTCAAGTGATAATAGACTTGGACCGAGGGCCTCAGAACTCGCCATGAGGTTAACTTTGGCACTTCACTTACATGATTTTATGTCTGATTCTGATGGCAGAAACCTGCCTCTTTGGTAGATAGGATTTACTTGAAAAAAATGAAAATTCAAAAAGGAAATCAACTAGAATTTACAATGAGCAAAGCATTTTCTTCCAAACCTTAAATGAAGAAGGGAGGGTATGTTGCCAAGTCCCAGTATACACTTTTCTTTCTAGACGGCTGGAAGCCACGTTTCCCCTCCCTTTGCTTTCTTCTCTCTCTCTCTCCACTCAGACTTGAGGACGCTTTGTTTCTGTTTGGCCCAAGTCAAAAGTAGAATGTACCTTTTCTTATGACCTCCAAAATTTGGACTTCCTGGAAATTATATTTTTCTGTGTTTTATGAGTGTACTGTGGCCTTTTCTTTTTGATCCATTTTTTTCTCTTTAATTCTTATCTCAGGACTCTCCCAGTAACTAACTTATGTGGTTGAGGGCTCAAAGCTCATGTGAATTTGAATGTGAATTTGCTGTAATATCATGATGTAAAATCGCCCATTTGGTGCTCCACGCTCACATGTATGTAAAAGAGCAGTGAACAGATCTGGGCCTCTTTGGTCGAGACAGAAGCTCTGATGTCTTCTGTGACGTTGGACAACATTTTTCCTGAGACTCAAGGACTTTTCTAAGGACCTAATTTTAGCCATTAAGAAAATACCAATTGAGAGAAACGGATGAATCAAATGTAGTAAAAATGTCTGGGGAATCAGGGTGAAGGGTATCTAGGAGTTCCTTGTGTTAATCTGTCTTTCACATGTTCATTCACTGGTCCATTCAGCAGATAACGACAGAGCACACCCAACGCCGAGCACTGTGTTACGTGAGCGCGTGTAGATGATGGTCCTTGCCCTTGTGAAATTCAGAATCACCAGTTAGTACTACTTAATTTTAAAATCACTCTGATTGTAAAATGACTAAATGTTATAGAAAATTTGGAAAATATAAAAATTTAAAAAACAAGTCATTTCTATTCTTACCACTTGGAGAAAATCCCCCCCCTTTTTTTTTTAAGGGTTTTAAAGTTTTATTTTCAATTAGATAAGCCAATAAACCAATCCTTTTTTCCTCTGCCCTTCCCTTATGTCCCCCAAGTTCTGCAGAGTCGTACCTGCCAGCCTTTCACCATTATGCTCCCCGAGAAAATCACTATGGCTAATGTTCTGTTTTTATGTTTCTCTATATTTCTTAAAAAGAATTGAATCTGTGGTATTTTGTATCCTACTTTCCCTCTTAGATTATATTTCACGTATTTTTCCTATAACTCAGAGTTTCGAAATATAATTTTAAAAGCATATCAGTTTGTCATGTGAATGAGCCCCCAATTTATTTAACCAGTTCCTCTTGGGACATTCAGGTGTTCTTTGCTAATTTTATATTTTATCCATAAACTGTATTTCTTTCACAGATTATCTTCATGACCTTCTCCCTTTCTCCTAAAAGGTTGATATTAATCAATTATTTAAATTCTTTAACCCAGTTGGTCGTAGATTTTTCGTAGCGCTCTTGGTTTTTCCTGATGTTGTGTAATTTACTGAACGTCGTAGTGATATTGAAAGGAAACTGACAGACTGAAAACCTCAGATTCTAATAAACTCACGTGGTGGTCATTTGCTTTATGAATAGCTCAGTAATTTTTCAAAGAAACAACCAAAAATGTGCTTCATTTGCTTTTCAGAAACCCACTGGGTTATTAAACTCTGAAAAATTTACTCTTTGTTGGGATCCATTTCTTAAACTTCCCTGATGAATAATTTTCTTAGAAAAACTCCTTCTTGGACATGTTTGTTTTAGGGGCTCCTACCACTCCTCGATCAGGTGGCACAGAAGTGGGGCGGGGGGGGTGCGCAGACTCACCCAAGCTCAGGGAGGACTGAGCCCCTGGCTGCGTTTATGCTTCATACTTTCAAAAGAGCCCTTGTGCTTTATCTCCTTGAACATCCCTAATGAGTTGCGCCCATCATCTCTCTCCATTTTCCTGAACTGCTTTTTAATTTACTCTAATCCAAAGGCTTTTTTTTTTTTTTTGCAGTGAGCACATATTAATTAGTTTTGTAACAAAAAGAATTCATTTTTAAAACTGATTTTATGGCTCTTGCCACCTTGTTTTATTATGTTTCCTTTATCTCCTTTTGGACTTGAAAATCTGCCCCCTGCCTTACTCTTCTTGGCATAATGTATGCTCCATAAATTTTTCTCAAATGAAGTGGTTTTCCTTGTTTTCACTGGTGAGCCAGTTGAGGCTGAATGATTTGAGGTTGAACAGTTTATACAGCTTGTTAGTGATGACAGAACCAGGACATGAGCCGTGAGTTTCTTATTTCATACCTGAATCTCCAGCACTCACACCATTTTCCCATCACCTTAGTTTGGAGAGTGGTGGCTTATGCATCCAGATGGCCCAGAACTCCTGGTTTCTCAGGGCCTTCTCCCTCAGCCCCCATGCCCCTTGCTCCTTCTGTCCTGTGGAATTCGCCTCTGCAAGAGTAGAACATCCTGCTGATGACTCGCCCGCTGCTCCAGGCCACATTCTCTGCAATGCTGTTGATGCCACCAGAGCGCCCTCTCTAACACATGCCACGCCTGTGCTTCAGACACTTGGCGGTTCTGCAGCATCACCTGCAAGCTGGAATCCAGCTTCCTTCCTCAGGTGCCATGGAAGAACCTGCCCCCTCCCCAGCCACCTCTAGCTCAGCAGGGCTGCTTGCCGCCCTCTGAATCCCCGGTTGCCTGCAACCCTTGCGTGTGCCGCCCATGCTGTCGGGAGCGCCCCAACCTTCTCTTGCTCTCGTGAGTCTCCAGGTGCAGCCCGGCCTACCTCCTTCATGGCCTGCTCTCTCTGCTCCATCATCTGGCCTTTGGCTCTGCTTGTACCCTGTACGTAGCCAGTTAGAGCTTTCATCACACCACAGTCCACACCTGTATTTCCATGTCTGCCTACAGTAATAGATGGAAACTTCTGGAGGGCTGGGACTGTGTCTGCCTGCTGTCTTTTTCCCTCCACATTTATTGAGCACTTACTATGTGTCAGATGGTGAGAGATGATAAATACTAATGGTCTAGAGATGAATGGAATGTAGCTCTTGCCTGAGGGCACTGATGGTTTAGCAGGTGAGAAAGAGGACTAAATAAATAATTCAGGGCGAGACTTTAACCAGTAGACATATGAGTTAGTCAGAGAGGCTGCACAGGGAACGAGTGATTCCTAAACTCTGCTGGGAAAGCCAAGGATCCCCGGTCCCTGAGCAGGATTATAAAGAGTGGAAGTCTGTTTCCTTCTCTGTGTTCCTGGCACTTGCTAAGGGTCCCTTTGCCTCACACGTGATGGGCGTATAATATGAATTAAAGGGAGGAATGGAGGAAGGATGATGGCATTTGGGAATGAGATGCATGATTCTGAGCCCCAAGAAACTCCAAGAATAGTTAGGGATTGGAGAAGTGAGTCTATTAGAAATCTGTTGACCAGGGGTAAAGGTGATAATGAGGAGGTGGGCTGACAAGTAAACACTAAATCATCTTTTTTTCTTCCCAAGTCTTTTATGTGGATCACAAGAAAGGCAAAGCTGAACATATACCTTCCATTAAGTGGTTACTCAGCGTCATCCAGGACCAGTGAACAGACAGAGTGCTATGGTCAGACCTCTCACCAGAAACAATCTCCACTTAAATAAACAAAACAAAACAAAAAAAACCACAAAATGTATCCCAGGGTCCGTTTAGTGTAACTTGATATTTTCATTTTCTAGACAACCTTTGCCCTTTCCAGGGAGGGACTGCCCCCGCCCCCCGTTGTGGGGGCAGGGTTTCCTGTCTCTCCTGCACCTCCAGCTGATGGAGGCTGGCCCTCAAAAGGGAGGGCACACGGTCTGAGGTTTTCCGCTCTCTGTGCCGTCCTCCATCAGGACACTCACGCTGGCTGGATGATTTGTGTTTGCCCTTTCAGAGGAGGCTGTGCAGATTGAAGGGCCCCGTGCTCACCTGCTCGCCCTGCTTGCTCACCGGCCGAGCTGCTGTACGTCAGCGGACCAAGCCTCTTTTCTGCAGGAGCTGAGCTTCAGTCGTGGGTCCTCACTCAGCCTTTGTTCCTCCCGCCAGGGTCTGGCTGGGCTCAGGTGTTTTGGTCACAGTCTTTGGGACAGGGAGCAGGGCGAGTCCTGGGGGCCTGTTTCCATGCAGAGCTAAACTTAAAATAGTGGTAGAGACAAAATCTCTGTCTACATGCTAACTTCGTTTGCCCAGATCTCATTTTCTTATCTTTGACTTGGTCAAAACTTTGAGTTCTGTTAACCCGGCTCCAACTCGGGGCTTTAGTGCTTGTTGCTGTAGACTCGAACATGTGCTTTTAAAATAAACATTAGCATCTAAGCTCCCGTCTTAGACAAGAAATTAAAGATGTTGAATTACTTTTATTTTATTCTATAAAAACGAGTTTTTACCATGTTGCTTTCTTCTTCTTCTTCTTCTTGTTTAGCTGAATTCCAAGCGGTCAGCACTGATGGATTTTTATGTTTGCTTCTATTGCTGCCATCCGTATGCATAACTGACTCTGCCTGGGACCTGGATTACCATGATTTGATGCCCTAACACTAGTCCCTTTACCCCCAGCCTTAGGGAGTCCCTGCCGGCCTCCCTCCCTTGGCTGGGCATCAGGGGCCTCTGTCATCTGAGTGCGTCATCCCTGTGCCGGCTTGGCCCAGGGTGTCCCCTGTTTCACTCGGCCACTGAACAGCTTGTCCATCTGCTCCTTCATACTCGCGCTTCTGGAATGCTGCCCTTCCCTAAGTGCTTCCTCAGTAAAGGGACAGTAGCCCCGGAAAATACAGGATAAAACGGAGTTCAGTTTTTCCTCTAAATTTCCAGCTTGGCGTGGGGACAGGAGGGAGTAAAGTTTTCTACTGAAATCCTGCAGTACTTATTTTTCACTTTTAAATTTATGCTTTTATTGCGTGGAAAATAACTTCATGACAAAAAGGAAATAAAAAAGGACAATTCACTCATAATCTCAATATTGTTTTCACTTTTTTATGTATGACCCAATGGAGCATATAAACATATGCATATGGAGTCTTATGTCACACACTAATTTTTTTCATTTGTTTTATTTTGTAATTTTATTGGCCTTTGGAGGGCTGAGATTTGTGTCTTACAGTTCATTTATCTCTCTCAGGCGCCAAGCATAATCATAGGCACATGATAGGAACGTAATAGCTGATTAATGTTTTTAGAGTTTTGCAGATTTTCTTTTTTTTTTTTCTTTTCTTTTTTTTTCTGTAGCCAATTATTTCTTTTTAATTAGATCCAATGGCTTGTGTGTTCCCAGGAATACATATTTTAGTTTCCTTTTTCTGTTTTTCTATTCAGTCTTTGGCTTTTGGGATCATAAGTGAGAGGCATCTTTCTTACTGGCGTATTGAATTAACCTAAACACTTTGTTAGCATACCAAGAAGTTTCAGGGTTTCCTCAAACCTTTCTTTTTCCCACAGTACTTCCATTTGGGAGGGGAGAAGTCATTGTGCCTCTTAAAGGCAGGATCTATGTCTTATTTCTCTTTGATTCTCCTAGAACAGTGTCTGAAATGTAAAGTTTGCTCACTAGATATTCTTGTTAAATTGAACTGAATGAAAATAAATTGTTTCAGACATGTATTACTTTTATAACAAGTTATAAATATAACCCCCCCCCCCAAAAGAAGCTTCTGTAGGTTAATTTATCTTGCTGCTTCACCATGTCGCATCGCCATCTGTTCAGTGGACTCAGACTGCAGGACGTTCATCGCCCAGAACTTGTGGGATTCGTGCTGTGAATTGTGATCCCATAGGAGAAACGGTCATCATTTGCCAGAAAATTGATGCATTTAATTAAAATAGTAGCTTTTGAGTCCATGGATTGGGGGTAGTCCCAGCACCACCGTGAGGTCCAGTGATTTGCAAGGAGGACTCAGCGGGTGGTCGTACTCATGGCTGTGATTGGTCATAGTGAAAGGATACAGAGCAGAATCAGAAAAGGCAAAAGGCACCTGGGTGAAGACCAGGAGACTCTGCCACAGGCTTCCCAGGGTCCTCTCCCAGTGGAGCCATGTAGGATGCACTTAGTTCTCTGGACAGTGAGCTGTAACAGCACCTGTGAAGGGTAACCCATTGGGGAAGCTCGGTGACTCAGCACCCAGAGTTTTTACTGGGGACCCACCATGTAGGCATCCCCTGCCTTGCACATGCCCAACCTCCAGACTCCCAGAAGGAGAGCAGGTGTCCAGCATAAAACGTTGTGTGTGCAGACCACGTAGACACAGTGAGCCACTCTTGCCGTTTCTGGGCGTGATGAGAACCCTCCCAAATCCAAGTTCCCGGAGAGCAACCAAGGGCTGACCTTGTAAACAGGCCTCTGACAGGAGAGCAGGAGGCCTCGCTGTGTTCGCTTTCCTGCGCACGCACGTATTCTTCAGTCACTTTCAGTGTAGGGGTTGGACTTTTATAAATCAGATTTTGTGTTATGTTACATATTTTATGAAACTGAAAAATAACTTCTTCTCCTGCTGTTGTAAAGGGCCTGGAAGCCTGGGACGGTGCATGTTGTGCTTTGGGGTCGGAGTACCGGAGCCATGTTGGTAACGGCGGGTAGGCTCTCTCCAGTAGCGACAAGAGAACCCTTGTTACAGAAATTCCTCAAGTACATGGTGACGCTGCACTCAGATCAGCACGAATGCACTGACTCCCCCATCCCTTCCCCATCACAGGAGAGGGTGAGGCAGGACCTGAGGGCTCGCCCAGGAGGGGCTGCTGGGATGTGGAGCAGGGCGGATCCACATTCATCTCTAACCCGTCCGGGACACGTATTCTCAAGGTGGCTCTGTTAAGAAAAACTGGCCTAATGGGAAATAATGGAAGTGGCTTTAAATTTAGATTTTCACCTCTTGGTGTGAAGTCGCTTCTGCTTTGCCAGCCTTCCTCACCGGAGCTCCATGGGCTGGGACAGCCCTTGTCATAGACCAGATAAAGCCAGCCTGGTTGGGTGTGGTTCCGCCACGAACAGGCATTGGATAGAGATGCACTGGGGATCCTTTCCATTCTTTGCATGTAACACTAACGAGTTTTTTGTTAAATAATCTGGCCATTTGTTCACCCAATAAATAATAATTCATCCTTTTTGTTTTGCTTGCTATGTTTTTTGCAAGTTGTCATGCTTGGTGTTTGGGAATAAATATAGCAGCAAATTTAGACTTAGAAGCTGCCTTTGAGGAGGGAGGAAACACAAAGTGGGCAGATTTGGGTTTTATCAGGAAAGCACCGTTATAGTTCAGGGGTGTGGTAAAGGGTTTCACGAAACACATGGGGAAAAAGTTGGATTCGAATGAGAACTGCATTTGTTCATTCAGTGAAAGTTATATATACTGTGCCCTCGCTACCCCGTGAGGGGCTCAGTACAGCAGTGAACAAAAAAACACATGCTTCTTGCCAAGCGGTCATCTGGAGCAGTAAAAGGAAACACTGCAAATAAGGAATTTGAAGCTGCATGAAGAAGTGTCATGATAGATAATTTTTAAGAATTTTGTTTTTTCAGGTCATTCCTCAGTATCTTTATTATGAATGTAGGGAAATTACTTTAAAGGCTTGTTTTTTCATCTTTTCTCCCCTTCTCTTTATAGCGTACATAAAAGGTGGGTGGATCCTTAGGAAAGCCTGGAAGATTTACAATAAGTGCTATTCGGACATCAATGCCCTCCAGGAGCTGTATCAGAAGAAGCTCATGGAAGAACCCTTGACTTCTGACGCTGCAAATGATAATCACATTGTGGCTGAAGGGGTGTCTGAGGAGTCTCTAAACAGACTGAAAGGTGCTGTTAGCTTTGGATATGGCCTTTTTCACCTTTGCATATCCATGGTGCCCCCAAACCTGCTCAAAATCATCAACCTGCTGGGTTTTCCTGGAGACCGCCTGCAGGGGCTTTCTTCACTGATGTATGCAAGCGAAAGTAAGGACATGAAGGCCCCTTTAGCTACGTGAGTAGCTATATTGCAATGCTTTGGTAGATAATATAGTGTTGAAAGTAAGTAAACGACAATCAGAACCTTTACAGGAAGCGTCAGGTAAAATGCTCAGTTGGTTGATATCTGCCATGCCTTTATGTTTTTCATGCGATGCCAAGGACCATGTTTTCAGTGTTGTTTATAAGCTGACTTTAGAGAACAGAGCACTGTTCTTAAGTCTTGTGACTTCTGTATTTTAAACAGGTAAAACGATCATAATTTATAAGCAGTTCTGGTGACCTTGCCAGTCACTAAGATTCATGGTCCTGGTTTTTGGATGTGAGGGGATATAAATTTCATAAGACTGTTCTGTGATTCTGAAATTTCTATTCTTAAATCCTTATGTTGGGTAATTTTCCTTGATGATTCTGGTTAGTTCCATTGATCTCTCGCATGTGGCTTAGATACTTTGTGCTTTTCAGCTAAATTGAGTCATATTGTATTCAGGCTAAACTTAAACGATTATTTAAACAGAAGAATGTGAAGTTCAAGGCTGATAGAATCATCCAGGGCAAGGATTCATCCATTTCCTCATCAATTAAAAATCATTTGTTTTTCTTCCCCCCCAGTCTGGTAAATACCCACAATTTGCAATTTGAATAACTTTTACCAGATACTGGATGTCCTTTGACATTACACCACTTGTCAATTTTTCCAAAAGATGTTGATGTCACAGAGAACCTTAGTGAGCTGTATTTCTACTTATGTCAGTATTGAAGATTTTGGATGTTAACTCTTAGTTGAGGTCATTAATTTTTCATTGCAAAAATGTTCGGGTCTCCCCAAACTCATTATATTACACAAACAGTGGTCCTTTATTAATTTGACTGAACAGATTTGCAACTTGTGATAATCTGTCTTTTATATCTTAATAATTTCTGAGAAAGGAATGGATTGAATAAATAATGTAAATTAGCCTGAGCTCCAGAAGAGAACCAAATTTATGCACATGCTGGAAGCATACATTTACATAAAAATGTTTGTCGTGTTGGTTAAACATTTTTGTTTCATTAAAGCTGATCCCACTGAATCTATTTTGTTTACTTAGTTTAACATGAGATTTGTCTTGAAAGGGATGCGTTTGAAGTGAGAGATTTTTAAGTAAACTTACTCATTTGTTTGGTCTTTAAATTGAACAGCCTCAAAGGCTAGAGAAAGGGCTCTCCCTCTGGTCCTCTCACTTATTTTAACCCAGTTTAGTATAATTTTGCCTGTGGCTCCTGTATTTAAATTCAGATTCTGAGGCTGATGCTCCAACTTTTGTGAACATGAGAGAAAAAAAACGTTTTCCTTTTGCAAAAAAGTAACGTAAAAAGTGATCGTAAGGCGACAGTAAATTTGTGGTAAGCAGTTATTGTTTCTAACTTGCGCATTGACAAGGAAGTTGTAGAATTCAGAGGTTTCCGTCCGTGGCACCTTCAGCAGTCCCGCCAGAAGCCGCAGGAGAGCCCCAGGATCCTGTCACCCTGTTCTCTCAGCTGCTAGGACCATGCTGATTTAAATATTGTGCTCTGAGGTTGTAGTTTTCCAAATATGGGTGAGAGTAAAAGGGGGAAAGGGACCGATTTTACTTCTTCAGAGACTGGACAGTGAGCTTTTGGAAGGGGTGTGTATTGGCAGAGCACATGAGGTTATTTTAAAGAGTGGAAACACTGAAAGGAGAGTCAAGGCCGCTCACCATCTCTCTCCCTCTTCCTTTAGATTAGCGCTGCTCTGGTATCACACTGTGGTCCGCCCGTTTTTTGCCTTGGATGGCAGTGATAACAAAGCAGGCCTGGATGAAGCAAAGGAAATTCTTCTCAAAAAAGAAGCTGCTTATCCCAATTCTTCCCTTTTTCTGTTTTTCAAGGGACGCATACAACGATTAGAGGTACGGTGCCTTCCCCATCTTTTTAAAACATGAAGCCTTCTGTTGATGGAATCTTTAATTCTCACTTGGGGGACTAATATCTCAAGGAACCTGAATGTCAGAGGACTGAGGAACATCTTGTTTTTGCGCCTTTCACTGCATCATTGCTGCGGGAGCCTCTCCCAGGAACCCGGGATGTTAGTTGGTTCCCTTCTGTTCAGCAGGGGTGGGCGCAGCGGGGCTGAGATCCCTTGGCGGTGCTGGGACAAGGTGGTGCGCCTGAGCTGAGGGCATCGGAGCCCTGGTGGGGGTGTTGGGGAGGGGGTTTCATTGTAAAACACAAAATACAATTTTTTTTCCCTTCTCTGGAGTTACTAATGATCTATTTCCAAATGTTCATCCTGGCCGATAATAGATTTATACATGAGTTATTGCCCAAAATGTCAAGGACAAGAAGGCTTTGAACAATTAGTAGCTGGTGTTGCTTTTTCCTGCGCTTCGTTTGGCTGGGTCCTACCATCCCACTGGATCCCTAGAACAAGCCCACGATAGGGATATAAAACCATCCCCTGCGTTTTACAGAAAAGATAAATAGGGATCTTAGCAGGCTTCACGTGACCTCTGAGCTCACCCAGCGAGTGAGGCCAGGCTGTCTTGTTCCAGAAACAGACCATGCACTGGCCTTAGAGGAGGTTCTGCTTCCCTTTCCACCTCTTTTTTGTTTGCTTGCTTGAGGATCTGAAGAAAAATGAAAATCTTTAAGAAATGGATCATGCACGTGAAAGAAGGCGGCTGTTATGTGAGGTGCCCCACCCACATGCACACCTGTGTAACTAGAGCACATCAGTGCGAAGTTGAGTAACCTCTGCCCTCAGGTAGCCAGGTGTTGTGGGCGATGCTGAGAGTCAGCCCCCCTCCCTGCAGACCCCGCGAGGGCTTTGGAAGATTTTTGCTGAGGAGTGCTTTCACGAGCACGGGGAGGGTGATCTGTTCGCTGATTTTTCTGTTGACAGTGGAGTGTATGCTACTTCCCCAGTCATTTCTTTCTGTCATGATGTGCTTTAAGTCGAGGACTCCTTACCTTTGTCTGTGGGAATTATATTTTAAAGATTATACTAATAAGTCACAACTGGAACAACACAGAAAGCTTCCCAGGATCTGAATTACTTAAACCCACGGCCAAGTTATTTTTCTTCTCATTACCTTGAGATTGTCTTTCTTTGCATTCAGGCTCATGAGCCTTCAGTGACGTGTCTCCTTTTTTCTCTTGGCTATCTTCAGTGTAGTTCCGATCAGTCTCCTGTGCAATCTTGTCTGTCAGTTAGTGTTTTTTTTTTTTCTTTCAAGCCCAGGGTTATGGTCCTACATATGGGGAAGGATGTTCAGGCTATTCAAGTTTGTCTGAGAATTTTAATTGAGTCAGCCTTCTCACTTCAGTGACCATTGCAGGTTAAGTGCTTGCTTAGATGTAAATTTCTTAAAATTCTGAGTAACTCTGAACGTGACAATCCGAGGTTCAGTGTTCCAGGGAGACTCACCAAGTGGGGGCGAGAGCCTGGCATTTACGGTTGTGTGTGATTCTGGCGTTGGGGCACCAGTGTTAGGCATCCGTTAGAAGTCTCCCTCCTCAGCCCCCTGATCACTGAATTCTCTAAATTGGGTTTTGAAACTGCTGGAGAGGTAGAAGTCAGGATTTGTGTTCTGTCATGCTTGCCATTTTCATTAATTTTTCATTTTAAAACAAAAATGCTTCACCTTTAAAGTAGCTAGTAACTTCCCTTTCTTCCCCCTAGAAATTAATTTGGCGTGGTTTTCGTGTGTGCCACCAGTCATCCCCAGAGGGGCCGAGTGAATGCCGACCGTGATCGGTCCTTCGCTGTCATGGGGATGGTTCTAGAAGTGAGGAGGCCACAGCACCATCAGAGGATTCTTAGGAGCGTGGGTTGGGAGGTACATAGTCAACAAGAGTTTGGCTCTTGCCAGAGACCTGGAGGCACAAAGAACTGCACGGCTAACTTGACATGACGTTGACGTTATCTTCCTGGTGCCCGGACACCGGCGTTTCATTCGTCTTCCCCGGCGACCGTGCAGGAAGGTATCAGTTGGTGGCATCCTGCGTTTGTTCATGAGGACCTCTGCCCAGGGAGGCTGTGACGTGGCTCTTGTCAAAGGCTCCCCGTAAGGCTTCTAAGCTCCCAGCTCTACTTTTGAAAACACAGGGCTCAGTCGATGAATTTGCTTGCCAAGAACCTTTTTTCTTTTCAGTGCACATTTAGGTTAGAGATAAGGCCCCTTGAGATCTTTTTATCCACAGGCTCCCGGGGAGCTTGGTCCAGGGGCTCTGATTTAGGCAGGTGCATCCTATGACACTGACTTAGTTTCTTCAGTGACTGAAAATCGGCAGAATTATTTGGAAGCTGCTTTCGTGCCTGCGACTAGCTCGGCGCGGGCTTTCCCTTTACTTGTTATTTGCAAATCATGTGCAGGTGCCCACGTTCTTTTAGTTTCAAGAACACCTTTTCGCATACTTTGCCCTTGGTTGTTTGGGACGGTTTGGGATCCACAGGGCAGGGCGGTCTTTCCCACGTCCACCCCACGCTGCCACTTGGGTTGCCCTTGTGGTCGTGTCTTTTTTCCCCGTCGTTGTCGTGGCCAAACTTGACATAGCAATGAAGTTGTATGCCGTCGGGTACGTGGGGCCCTTGTGCACCTCAGCTCTTCGGGAGTCTTGGCCAGACTGCAGGAAGGATTTTCTTTGTTTACCGCCTTTGTTTCTCTGCGCTAGGTGTCTGCGGTGCCCCACCTCCGACCTTCTCCACCCTCTTGCCTTGTCCTGCCACCTGTCCTGACTTGGCTCACTTCTCCCGAGTGGCTGACTTACCGTGTTGTGGGGAGGAATAGACGGGTTCACACGTACTTAAGCACGTGATAGATGCTATCCAAGTAGTGGTGTGATAGTGGTGGTGGTTCTTATTGAGAGCTTAATGCTGGAAAGTAGTGTTATCAAATTTGCTGTCTCTTTTTAGGAGAAAGAACTTGTTTTGGTGTTGAGAGCTGTCAGTAGAGTGAGTCCTGAGGGAAGAAGGCAAAATGGATGTGTGTAGCTGGAGGGGTATAGCTACCGGGCAGTCAGTACCCACGTTTTCCCTGAACTTCCGTAATGCACACACGTTAGGAAGTTGACCCAGGGGTTATAGAGTAATCCCAATTTTAAAATGCGAATTGATATTTACAGTTTTGAATTTTATATTTATTTTCACCCCATCAAACCTATGGTAGTGATAAGTCCATTAACATACAAGTGATTCATGAGTATTTTTCTCTTTTTTAAGTTAACATTGATTTTTATTGAAGTATAGTCAGTTTATAATGTGTCAGTTTCTGGTGAACAGCATAATCTTTCAGTCATATATATACATATATGTATTCGTTTTCATATTCTTTTTCATTATAGGTTACTATAAGATTTTGAATATAGTTCCCTGTGCTGTACAGAAGAAACTTGTTGTTTATCTGTTTTATGTATAGTAAATATTTGCAAATCTCCAACTCCCAATTTATCCCTTCCCATCCCCTATCCCCCTGATAACCATAGTTTGTTTACTGTGTCTGTGAGTCTGTTTTTGTTTTATAGGTAAGTTCATGTGTCGTCTTTTTTTTTTTTCAAATTCCTCATATTGTATTTTTCTTTCTCTTGCTTACTTCACTTAGAATGACAGTCTCTAGGTCCATCCATGTTGCTGCAAATGGCATTATTTTATTTTTTATGGCTGAGGAGTATACCATTGTATACACAACTTCTTTATCTAGTCATCTATATGAGTATTTTTCTTGATTATTTAAAAGCATTAGGGACAAGTCTATATTTTAATAAACTTTTAATTTCTGTCTAGTCCTCTTTTTTCTCTAAACACAGATGTGTACAATTCCCCTCTCCTTCCGTTTTCACAGTCTGCGTCGTGTAGAATATACAGATACGTGTATTTGGTTTTATGTGTGTACATACTTTCATACACACCCTTTATATTGTGCGACTAGTTACGAAACTGATTTTTAATATCAGTCTGTCTCTAAATGCTTAAATATTTGAATGAGAGTTGGTGGACATATTCTAATGAAGTTCCTTAATGTATTTTGAGAACTCTTATTTTGAAACTGTCTTCTGAGCTTGGACCCATAGGTTTTGAATATCGTGCATGCTGGCTTTGTAAAACCTTGGGTTTGGGTTTCAGGAGCACAAGACTGGCCCTCAATGTGTAATTGTTGAATGAACAGGTGAATCTATTGGCAGGAAGTTCATTTGATCAGTGTGAGTGATGGCATTGCTTTAAGAGAGGGATCAGGTTATCAAGGACTGTCTGCTTTTCTTGGTGGCACCAAACCTGCTTCTGCAGCCAATGCAGAGGATGGTGATGCAGGAATATCTTGACACCTGGTGTAAGAGGATGGCCTCTTGGGAAGAAGGGCAACCCGTCAGGCATTGACATTCCGATGGGCTGGCCAAAGAAGTGTGACTCCACAGAAGTGCATTAAATCAGTTGGAACAAAGTAAAAAGCACATGGGTTTGGATGAGGTCTCTGCTCGTTGCTGGGAGTACCGAGGTGCGAAGGCTGGGCCCTGGTTCTCCATACACGCAGCCTGGTGGGCGCTGTGCTGTCACAGCCTTTCACAGCTCCACCAGTTACAGCCCTGCTTCGGGAGGACGTGTGGCCTCGAGGCCACACTGAAGGAGTTACAGTGAACTGTACCTTTTGTGTGTGCGCCCACAGCAGCCTTATCACAGCGTCTTTCCCTTCGGTGAGGCTGCCTAGTTTGTGCTTTCTGACAAACGCCACCTCCTCCTGCACAGTCTGCTCTGTTTTGGACTTCTCCCTCCCTCCCCACTTTCCTTTGGAGGAAGGTGTGTGATAGGATATGGCTTCTTTGCCCACGAACAGTGTCTGCAGGGACTGCTTTGGTGATTGACCTTTACTGCGTTTAAGTCACCCTGGTATCCGTCTCCTTCTTCGGGGTTTTTAGCCCGACTTTGTCCCCTGCAAAGTTCTGTGTGCAGTCTCCCCGGTTGCCGGTCTCTGGACCTTCCTCCTGCTCGGTGTTTCAGGTGTGTTCCGTCGGCTGTCGTGCTTCTCTCTGTACTTCTGTTCGCATGAAGGTATGTTTTTCACTGGTGCCCCCACAGGAAGTGGGGGGTCTGCCTTGCTTTTTCGCCCCTCAGCGCGTGATTGAGTCGGGGCCAGTGCAGACCTGTGGCTGTGCCCCCATCTCGGGGACATGTTGACGTCTCCGAGCTGTCGGGGAGCAGTGTGCCTCTGCATCTGTGGAAGCGCAAGCCTGCCTCTTGTATCTGAACAGCGTGCCTTGCCAGCATGAGCTAATGTTGTTATTTATAGAATCAGGAAAAAGGCAATGCAGGAAGGGGAGCAATTCCCTGAAGTTCTGTTAATTGCAGTCTTCTCTTCCGTCCCACGTGGCTTCCTTCATTACTTCAGGCACCAGAAAACAGGGTTGCCGTTTGTTCTTAGAAGGATAGACTAGGAGTTCAAAATTTGTAGATACTAACAGGCATATGTAGAATAGATAATCAGGATTATACTGTGTAGCACAGGGAAGTATATATAAGATCTTGTGGTAGCTCACAGCAAAAAAGAATGTGACAATGACTATATGTATGTTCATGTATAACTGAAAAATTGTGCTCTACACTGGAATTTGACACAACATTGTAAAATGACTATAACTCAATAAAAAAATGTAACAACAACAAAGAAAATGACACAAGATGAGAGATTGGTTGAATCTGGTGTCTGGGAGGTGGAGGATCTGTTTGTCTTCACTTCCCAGCGCCGTCAGTCCATACCATGTGGTTTAATGACTGTTCACTGAAATAGGATGGTGATGACTTAGATGGCTGCCTGGTTAAGTACATCTCTTCTTTTAACACGCTCTCTACAGGCTGCTGGGTTGAAAAGCCACTGGAAAGTTCATAGTGATTTCGGTCCCTAAGCTCACCAGCTGTGCCTATGAGGATGAGCGTTGCCCTGCCTGCGTTAGCCCTGGCCCTAAGGGTAGGGGTTAGACGTGTCATCTGTCATTAGGTGTCCTTCACAGCAGCGTTGCTAATCCGATTCTGCTCCTCAGCAGCGTTAATACTGAGTCACACATGAGTGAGTGGGTTGTCACAGCGTGTCCTCCTGCATGCTGCGGGTGACAGGGAGGGCCTCTCTTTTTAAAACACATACATAATAGTTTATTTTAAGATGTTAAACGACTTCATAAAAATAACCCAGTGGTAATTAAGTTCTAAGCTGTTTCATTTCAAATTGTTCTGTAGTCTTTAATAAACACATAGGAGACTTGAGGGAGTTTTGTTTACAAATCTAATATTTACATGTTTTAACACTGTTTTTATAAATAGCTGGTATGGAAACTGTTTAGATTTCTATTGTGTTAATAATTATTTAATGTTTCCTGTTGTTGGAATATTTGACTGTTGTTCCCCTGTGATTTCTCAGTATTTCACTGTGATAGAAAGTAGTACCATATATATCTTAGCAAATTTTCCCCTTTCATTTTCCTGAATTATTTCCTTTGGTTATAGCTCTGGTGGTGTCATTAGAATCAAAGTGCAAACAGGTCTGTAGCTCTTGCTACATGAACTTGGATCTCCCCATTTTCTGGCCCTTTCTGGGATCTGAGCTTACATGCAGGCTCATTCCCCATGTCTTACCTCCACTTGCAAACTCCTACTGACTCTTCAAGAGCCAACCCAAATACTCCGACTTCTGGGTCGTCTTTCCCAGCTGTGAGGTTGCCCCATGGGTGAGTCACTCCATGCTCTCCATTCCCATAGGCCTCTCTGTATATGTCTCAAAGCCCAGCCCCGCCTGCATCTGCTTACATGCCTGCCTGCTGGTCGTGAGGTCCTGATCTCACCCAGGGCGTGAGCTTCTGTTGCTGTGGTCATTAGTGCTGCAGCCCCAGTGGCACCCACAGTGGTGCAGCGCTGTCGTCAGGACATTACACCGACAGGGACCTGCACTCAGAGCCCCCGGATTACCACCTCCCTGAATCTCAACAGTGAAACTCCAGCCATGGTGCCACCTGGGGTCCCACCTCAACAGTGAGGGAAGTAAGGCTTATCTGGTCTAAGGTGTTCGTGGAAAGAGAGGTTCCATGGCAGTTAGATCAGGATATCCTGGGTCTCCTTGGAGACTTTAGTTTTGTACCATGAAGGGGGTAGAGTGCACAAGTGTGCTGTATTTAACTCAAGTCATTTGACGAAGGATGCAGCAGAACACTTGGAGAAACACTAGGCTACATGATTTCTTCCAGCTTTCAAATCGCATGCTTGTGTGAATATACTAAAAGCCGCTGAATTGTGCACTTTAAAAGGAAAGAGTTTTCTGGTATGTGAAATATATCTCAACAAAGCTGTTAAAAAGATTTTTTTCATGGTTCTGGAATCTTCAGTGCTAACTACCTGGCATTATTTCTGCTTTTTACAATTTGTCTTCAATTTCTCTTTGAAAAAAACCCACATAGCAGCTTGCCCATTTGAAATCCTTTTACAGAGTGTGACATTCAGTTCTAGGAGAACTCTTCAAAGTGACTTTCCTGATAATATGTTCTATTTGTTTTCTCATTTAAGTCTCTGTGGATGTTAATCTACATCTGTTTTTCTAGGATTATCTTGTCTTGAATCTCTGTCTTATTTTTAGTATGATTGTAGATTCATTTTTCTGTATTTCTGTGGTCTTTGCTTTTCTGAGTCAATTCTTGGCCTTGTCTTCTTCACTGTTAAATCCTCTGATAGCACCTTTAACATAAACACATTTCTTTTAAATTTACTGCCATCTTTCATATAAATTCCTATTCTGCAGTTTTAAAAGACAGCATAGTGTGTCTGAAAAAGCACTGGGCTCAGCTCAGAACGGACTGTTCCACTGGCTGGCCGAGCTTTCTGAGCCTGTGTCCTTGTGTAACAAGAGGACGGTGCCTCCCATGTCAGTCTTAAATGATGTAACATGGATGCATGGTGCTTGGTCGGGGCTTTTCCTATTTAGACAGAATTGTGTCTTGATTGTAAATCCAGTATAAAGCACCTTCCATCACAGATTTTGTCAAAATCATGTGCCTAACTGTTGAGAGATCAAGGAAATCTGTTGCAACTAGTGCACTATTCAGTTCCTCCACCATTACTGGTGGATTTGGTTACATAACTCATTTTTCAAGAGGATTGCTGTCCATTCATGTGCAGGTGCTGAAAACATAACTACTGTGTTCTATTATTTGTAATCAGAGATTTGTAGCCTGTTATGGAAAAGGCCTTCTGGGAGAATGCCAAGAGAAATAGAAAAAGTCCATGTCCCAACATAAACTTAACCTAATTATGAAGATAGGAATGTAAATGCGTGAAAAGGCAGTCGTACAAGACAATAACAAGGGCCAGATGAGTGCGTGGTGGTTGTGGGTGGCAGAGACTTGGGGAAGAGGGGCTGGAGGAGGCGACTGGAGAGGAGGCAGCCTGCAGAGTGAGAGGCGTGGAGGTGAGGAGTGTTGGCTCTGGAGTCGGAGTGAACAGGTTCACATTTCAGCAGCTCTGCTTCTACCAGTTGTTGGTATGGCCTTCAGCAAAGCGCACAGGTTGTCAAATGGTCTGCCCAGAGTGGTTGCCACCTTACCGGGCACAGGACGAGTGCCGCACGTGTTAGCTGTCATGACAGTGATAATGAGGCCCCAGTAAGCTTCGGCAGCAGTCTTTACAAGCTCAGCATCAGAACGTGTGTTTTCAACTACCTTGTTGTGTCTGAACAATACATGTTCACTTGGGAACATGGTAGAATGCAAAAAGTCCATCAAAGAGCAGATAAAAATCTTACACTCCAGAAATGACTAGTAGTTACCATTTTCTGGATTCCAGAGTACTGACTGTAATTATCAGTCGGAGATCGGTGTCTTCTAAGCAGTCATTCACAGTAGTCTGTGAAGGTGGTGCTTACGTCAGAAATTTGCACAGACCATGGCAGAATAAGTGGGGATTCACAGAACAGCCCTGTGGTACAGAAACGGTGCATGATTTCCCAACCTGTGATCTGTGTAGTCAGCGGTTTCAGGGACCCACTGCAGTCCTGCTGCATTTTCTAAGAAATGTGTTTCAAGGTCACCATCTTTCACTTGCTGAGTCTTTCATGTCTCGTGTTATATACATTGGACAGTTCTGTCCTTACATATGGGATTTTTATTAGCCAGGAATTTCAGAGGACTCTTACATCCTTTACACTTGTTCAGCATTCTCACTTGAAACACAGTCCTCGTCAACCGAATTTCTAAGGAGGTTAATTGCCTCCAGTGTAGTTTTCTGCTCAGTGCTGCTCATTTCCTCTTCCCTTTCCTTGGTTTTGGGGATCTTGTTCCCCTGGGTTTCCTCCAGGCTCATTACCCACTTCTCCATCTCTTTGCTGCTTTCTGCTTGTCTGCACAACCTCTGGCTGCTGGACGACCTCAGGTCTTGGACTTCTCTCTCTGCCTCCGTCCCTCCTCCCTTTAGTGAGCCCGTCCAGCCTCACGACTGTCCGTGTGTCCCAGTGACCCCCAGATATGTTCTGTGGCTCAGAGCTCCCTCGTGAATTCCAGCCTTGTGCATCCAGTCTCATCCTCAGCTCACCAGCAGACACTTCCGCCAGGCTCCCTGTCTTGTCCCCAGAGCTGCCCTCCCTCCCGTCTCTGCCTCTTGCTTGCTGGTGACTTGAAAACCCGCATCCTTCACTTTTCTCTTTCTCACACCTCACAAAAGTCTGTTGTAAAGGAAGAATCAGCACTGTCAGTATTTGCAGATGATTAGAATATCACCCTGGAAAATCCCAAAGAAAAAAATTTAAAAATAGTGTGACATGTGAAAAATCAACTTGCAGAAGTGCAGAATTTTTTTTACATCCTGGCAACATTCACTTGGAGAGTAAAATGGAGAAGTCAAACCCCCCTTTTTTGCTGCCACAAGTATTATAAAATGCCTGAGACCACACCTGTCAGGGAGACAGTCGCGAGTACCCGGAAGAACACACTGCATCTCTGTAGCAACAATGCAGTAGCTAAAAATCATGCTGATTTTAATTTGGCAGTAAATATGCTCCATTTAATTTGGCGAAGATTCATGCTTTTGTTCTTCAGGGTTTCCTCTTGCCAACATTTTTTTCTCATGCTACCAGCGAGGAAACTGAGGCTTCGAGTACTTTTTGTGACACAGCACGTCAGTGCACAGTGTATGGAACAGAAGCCTCTATGTGCTACTGTCTTGGCTTCCTGGCTCTTTCATACGAGTCCGTTTTCTCTGTTATCTTCAGGCCAGGCCGTGTATATTTCTTTGAAAATTGAACCGAGTATCAAATTGAGGATAATTCTCTTTTCTCTGCTGGGTTGTGGATGTTTTAATTTGTAACCATAAAAACTCCCACAGATCATTTTTACCTTAAATTGTTTTGGTGAAGAGGGGGAAATACAGTTCCACTATTTTAATGGCTGTTCATTGTAATTCCTTAATGAGTGATCAGACTAGACATAGAATTCATTTTGTAGTTACGCCTGCTCCTGGGGTAATGTCATTAAGCTCTATAAATGGTCTCCGTATTTTCCAGTTCTGTTCAAGTGCTCGTAACACAAAGAGCCCCATACTTCCTTCACAGTTTAATGTGTTTTCCTATCTATCTATCTAGCTAGCTAGCTATCTATCTATCTATCTATCTATCTATCTATCTATTTATTTATCTAAAAACAATTTTGATGCCCTTCCATTTCCATCCTGAGTAAGAATACTCAAATACATATTCAGAAGTACAGTGTTTTGTCTTTGTTTTTTTGGGGGGAGGGAGGTAATTAGATTTGTTTGTTAGTTTAATTAGTTAATTTTTTAGTTTTGCTAGGTAGAATTGTTATAATTTGACGGCACACATACAATATATTGCGTGTAAATACATACATATAATATACTGCACAGTTTTTTTAGTTTACATATATGTACTGATCATTGTTTCTAAGAACAGATTAGAGCCTTAGCTTTTCAAACTTACAGTTATCAAGGGAATAAAGCCAACCACAAAATAAGAATCAACAGAATACAGTAATCCACTCATAAAGGACAGTCAAATGTGCTTACACATATTCAAGAAATCAGTCATTTAAGTTATAAATAATAAGTAGTTCATTTGTGTCCTTTTTTTTTTTTGATTCCACATATAAGTGATATTATATGGCATTTTTCTTTCTCTTTCCAGCCCACTTCACTTAGAATGACGATCTCCAGGTCCATCCATGTTGCTGCAAATGGCATTATTTTATTCTTTTTATGGCTAAATAGTATTCCATTGTATATATCTACCACATCATGGACACTTGGGTTGTTTCCATGTCTTGGCTATTGTAAATAGTGCTACTATGAACATTGGGGTGCATATGTCTTTTTGAATCTTATTTTTCTCCCAGTATATGCCCAGGAGTGGGATTGCTGCATCAAATGGCAACTCTATTTTTAGTTTTTTAAGGAACCTCTGTACTATTTTCCATAGTGGCTGCACCAGTTTACATTTCCACCAACAATGAAGGCGGGTTCCCATTTCTCCACACCCTCTCCAGCATCTATAGTTTGTAGACTTCTTAATGATGGTCATTCTGGCTGGTGTGAGATGATATCTCATTATGGTTTTGATCTGCATTTCTCTGAAAATTAGCAATGCTGAGCATTTTTCCATGTGCCTATTGGCCATTTGTATTTCTTCATTGGAGAATTGCTTGTTTAGGCCTTTTGCCCATTTTTGGATTGGGTTGCTTGTTTTTTGATATTAAGGTGTATGAGCTGTTTGTATATTTTGGAAATTAGTTCCTTGTCAGTCACATCATTTGCAAGCATTTTCTCCCATTCTCTAGGTTGTCTTTTCCTTTTGTTGATGGTATCCTTAGCTGTGCAAAAGCTTTTAAGTTTAATGAGACCCCATTTGTTTATTTTTGCTTTTATTTCCATTACTCCAGGAGCTGGTTCAAAAAGTATATTGCTGTGATTTATGTCTGAGAGTGTTGTGCCTGTGTTTTCCTCTAGGAGCTTTATAGTATCTGGTCTTACATTTAGGTCTTTGACCCATTCTGAGTTTACTTTTGTATATGATGTTACAGGATGTTCTAATTTCAGTCTTTTACATGTAACTGTCCAGTTTCTCCAGCATCAGTTATTGAAGGGACTGTCTTTTCTTCTCTGTATATTCTTGCCTCCTTTGTTGTGGATTAACTGACCACAAGTGTGTGGGTTTATTTCTGGACTTTCTGTTCTGTTCCACTGATCTATGTGTCTGTTTCTGTGCCAGTACCGTACTGTTTTGATTACTGTAGCTTTGTAGTATAACCTGAAGTCAGGGAGTGTGATTCCTCCAGCTCCGTTCTTCTTTTTGAAGATTGTTTTGGCTATTCAGGGTCTTCTGTGTTTCCATACAAGTTTTAACATTTTTTTGTTCCAGCTCAGCTTCACAGTTTAATTTTGAAAGCAACATACTCCTGTAGTTTCCTCAGGCTGGTGTCTGCCTGGATAACTCAGGAGCGCTCCCGCATCCCCAGGAGCTCCTGGGTGTACTCACACCTGTGCTTGTGCTCCCTGAAGAGAGCTGGCTCTGGGCACAGGTGGAGCGGAGTTTGGATACTAGTCAATTGCTCACTTGTTGATCAAGCTACTTAACCTCCTTGAACTTCAATTTCTTCATCTGCAAATGGAACTCATACTTACCTACCTCAGAGTTTTTGAAAGGATTAAAAGAAATAATTTTGATTCAAATATTACTTGGTTTCTTTTTTTCTTTTTTTTGCATTCAGAGCTTAGTTTTGACTCATCTTTGTAGTTCCAGAGCCCAGTTCCATCCTGGGCACTTAGTAATTGCCAAATGAATGTTCACTGACTAGTTTTCTGTCCTGGGAAGGGCAGCGTGGCATTGCCCTGCTGTGCACTGAACCCCAGCTGGGGTCAGCTTGGTAGGGATGGCCCATCCAGAAATACCCGGTGTGTGATAGTTGAATGCCATTCACTTGGGGAACTGAGGAGATGTATGCAGAGCAGAACCTCTGACACTATGGTTTCTGTGTAAATATGCTAAATTGAGTGATACAGGGAAAGAACTATTGATGCAGAAAGGGGAGAGTTTGAGATGGGTGTAATGAGCGTCCAGATCTCTCTCTACACACAGACGCATGTGCGCACTGTTCATGAAAGACTGATTGACCTTTTGCCTCGTTGGTGTCTTGGCTGTGTGCTCACATCGCTGTAAATGTCTGAGTTCAGAACTGGGGGCCTGTTTCGTTCCTATGTGATTCCCCCATATTAGATGTTGAGCTACTTGAGAACAGGAATTGGAGACACAGTGATGTGTATCTTCCTTGGCTGCCTAGTGAGCGTCTGTGGGTGGTGATGCGGGATTGAGTGCTACAGTCTGAACCTTCCTGACAACAGGGTAAAGTGTTACTGTGGGCGTGAACAGTTGTTGGGTCCAGCCATGGCTTTGGTTAATGAGTCATTTGGCTCCCACTATTCCTGAGTCACAGACTGTCCTGAAGACCTCCTCGCTGACTCATCTGGGCCCCACGTTGAGTCCTGGACGCCTCCTGCAGGGGCCATGCATCACTGAAAGAGCTGAGGAATATAATGATAGCGGCTGGTCTTCAGAGAAGCTAGCAGCCCTCCTACGAACCTGCATGCCGTCTCCTGGCTGCCTTGGGGAGAAGACGCAGTAGGGCACTGGGAAGGGAGTAGCCGGGGAGCCGCAGAGGGATGCTCAGAGAGGAGGGCCGAGTGCAGGGCAGGGAGAGAGCAGCGCTGGCACCTGCAGAGCAAGAAGGGACTGCTCCTGGGCGTGCATCATTGAGGGCAGGCTGTGTCGGGTCTTCTGGGCATTTGGATTTATATTTATTAATTGATGTGTGATGCTTCATACCTCTCATTGCTGTATTTAGGATGTAATCTGTCTCCCTTTTATCCTGATGATGCTTTTAGGTGCTCTTATCAGCTGCTTGTGGCGTCAGATTGGCAGACATTGAAAGAGATCTTTAGTGGAAGGAAAAACTAAATGTATTTAACCGGGAAAAAGTGGAACAGACATTGGAGAGTCTTCTAGGTTCTGGAGAGAGCTGGATGAATGCACATGTTGGGGGTGTGTCTAAAGAGAATGTCTAAAGTGTTGAGAGAAGAGATATGATGACCAGCAGCAGTCAGAGAACAGCACTGATTGCTGGAGAGTGAGGGGGTCACAGAGGGTGGGAGCTCTCCCAAGTCAGTTGGTGCGACTGCGAGTTTGTCTGGACCCAGGTGGGTGGATGCAGGAGGATGAAGTACGGTCCCTGTCCTGTCCAGCTTACCTGTACCAAGGAGCTAGATGAGCAAACCATTAGGATACAGCAAGTTCTATTGCACTCATGTGCAGACAGTGCTGTAGCAAAGGTGGGTGTGAGTGAGCCCTCACTGGCGGGTCCTTTTGACTGAGCATCTCACAAGGATGTGAGGGTAATGGGGCTCTTTTCCCAGAAATCTTGAAATCACTGTATTCTCTACTACTTAATCTATTTAAAATAACTGAAGGAAAAAGATGCTTTTGAATTACGATGCACGTGATGTTAATGACAGATCTTAGCCAGTAACCCTGTTTTCACTTTCTCCTTAGTGTCAGATCAACAGTGCCTTGGCTTCCTTCCATACTGCTTTGGAACTTGCAGTAGATCAGAGGGAAATCCAGCATGTCTGTCTGTATGAGATTGGTAAATATCAAATGTCTGTCTAGTTTCTTGGCATGAAATAGCATTAATGCATCAGCTTATGTCCTGCTGAATGTCCCGCTCCTTAACCTTGCAAGTGTGGATGTGTTGCTGTGCACACTGCCATGATTAACGCTGTTCAGTTTGTGTCTTTGTGAAATGCTGCTGCGTTTTGTAATCCTAGAACTTCGGTTGTTACTGTAGCACCAAGTAGTGATGCTTATCTCAGTGAGTTCTCATGGCTTCCTTCTAATAGTTTGTTCCTTATAACGTTTTGATTTTAGGATAATAGGTAAAGTTTAATGAATTGAGTAAAACCATTTGTGAATATTTTATTGGACTGGTTATTAGAATTGAGAACTGTTTTCTCTTCCCTCCCACCATTGTTTACCTGAGAAGAAAAAGACGGTGCAGGAGCGGGTTGTGCACGTGGGTGTCGGTCCCAGCTCTCCTGCCCGCTGACTCGGTCGGAGACCTCGCCCTCGTAGCTGTCGGTGCTCGGGCGCCTCCCCCGGCAGCGGCTGCGTAGTGTCGATGAAATTTCGCGGACGAGGATCAGGCTGGGTGCCCGGTACACAGGAGGCCCCACACACATTAGCTGCTTCCTCCTCTCCCTCACTCCTGGAGATGAATTTATAGACAGACTTGGAGGCGTTTATTTGCCTAAGATTTACCCCCCTACCCACCTCCCCAGAGTTGTTGCTATGACTTTTCTGGCTGACTGCACTAAAAGACATTAGTGATTGCATAATCCTTCAGTGTGACAGTTGCTCAGTTGTGCTGAGAAGTGTAAACACAACTTTGGACCTGAAGCAACAAATTTTAGTAAAGGATTCATACTTTTTTGAGTTTGAGCCTAAGACTGCAAGGTCACTTCGTGTGGCACATGTAAAAGGAAGGAAGGGAGGAGTGGAGGCGGGAGGAAAGATGAGGTGGGGGTGGGGATCAGAAGGGAGATTGGCCCTGGGTAGGCCGTGTGTGCAGAGATGGGGGTGGGCGCACCTGGGGAGGCAGGGGACGCCCGTCAGGTTGGACCTTCTGCTGCCTGCTACTCGCTCGCCTGCTGTAGACATAATTGTCTTCCTGAATCTTTTTAAAAGAAGAGTGCAAACTAAAAGATTGGTAACTGCCCATTAAACAGTATTACATCTCAAACTCCTACTATGATTTAGGGAGGGGAGATGAGGTATGACCCAATGGGAACTGTATTTTCTGCAGTCTGAACTCTGCTGGAGCTCTGGGTAGCAGCCTTAATGCAGAATGGGGTGTGAAACACATTATCAGTGTGCTGTTTTGAGTGCGACAAGGCATCTCCGATTTCACAAGCAATGAAGCAGTATAGAACTTGAATTAAAGGAACTAGCTTTGCTGGCCTTTGATTTTTCTTGTTTAAGATGCTGTTTTTGTTTTCTTCCAGTTTTATTAAGATGTAGTTGACATGTAACATTGTATTTAAAGTAGACAACATAAAAATTTGAACATATATATTGCAAAATGATTATGGTGGCCTTTTTTGCGTGCACCGTTTCCAGGTCTGTGGCAGGATAGAATGTTAGAGCCCAAGGAAGCTTAGAAACCATGGAACCAGCACTAAGGGCTCCGGAAGGTCAGCTTGAGGGGAAAACAGCAAAATCAAAACTCAGCCTCATTCAATTTCACTGCTGCCTTCCACCTCTATTTTTGCATTTAATTTAGCTCTTACCCTGATGTCTACTTTAGGATGGAAATAATCAGCCCCAATTTTTACTCTAAAATATGTCATCTTCATGTCATACCATATCCCATGAATTTGACACTACATTTCCTGGATGTATGGATCCCTGTCACCCCTGTAGTTCAGATGGTCTAAAATGACACGACTACTTCATGATGCACCAGATACCCGATTTTTTCTGGAGGGGTTACCGTGGACAGGAAGGAGCCTTCTGCCCTCAGTTCTTCCCTCTTGTTAGTTCTGTGACCTTGAGCAAGTCACATAGCCTCTTCATGCCTTAGACTTTCTCTTTGATAAAGTGAGGACACCATCTGCCACCTTTTCAAGGCTGCAGTAGGATTAGAGAGAATTTCATCACGTGCCCAGGGTGCAGAGGGGATGGTTCAGTGGACGGGAGGTACCATTTCTAACCACGGGGATAAGATTCCTGCATGCTCGCTGCTGCTGCTGCTTCCAGGATGCCAGCCTGACAGTGTTTTGATCCAGGGAAGATGGGGTCCTTTCCCCACTCCTGCAGAGGGAGGGTGGCAAGTACTTAATTTCTGACTGGCTTACTCACTGCTTCTCATTTTTGCTAATGAACAGTAATCATTAACGCGCAGGTGGGTGTTGAAAACATTTTGGGCTTGTCACTAGGTTTGTGACCTCAGGTACTGCTCCTTTCCCTGCGCCTGTGCCTGCTCTGGGAGAGGAGTACCTCTGTGCTTGGGTTGATCTCACAGCTGGAGGCAAACTGGACTGTTTTCCTAGAAATGTCTGCATCCCTCCCTTCTGTATTGCTTCACCAGAGATGCCTTGTCCTACTCAAAACATTGCATTGAAAATATTCAAGAGGAGAAAGGTGATTATGAAGGTTTCGGGTAGTTGGCACAGAACACTCACAGAGAAAGTCAGCGGCATGAGAGCTCTGTCCCTTAAAGGTGGGCAGTCCTCCTTTGGGGTCACGCACTGGACGTCTCTCTTTCACAGGCTGGTGCAGCATGATAGAGCTGAACTTCAAGGATGCGTTCGATTCCTTTGAGAGGCTGAAAAACGAGTCCAGGTGGTCCCAGTGCTATTACGCCTACTTGACCGCGGGTGAGTAGACCACGGCTCCCCCTTCTCTGTCTCACGAGTTAGCGCACACACATGCGCGGATGGGAGAGTGATGACAGGAATTGTCCTTGTCACAGTTCCCTACAGCATGTAATGTTTTGTGCTGCAAGTAAGAAGCAGCTGAACATAGCTCTCACCGACCCGGCTGAACGCCGGGAAGTTCGGTGCCGCCGGCCCTGCGCCTGCCCCGCATTCCTATGGGTGGCGGCTGGCTTGGTCACATGCTGGGACTTGGAAAAGCTTATTGTGATGTTCTCCCTGTTTTCGTGCATTTTGTCCAAAACAGCCTCAGCCTACCCTTAAGCCTCTCCTTTATTTTCTCAACTGTACTTTTCATTTATTAGAAATCTAAACAATCTTTAAAAATGTAACATATCTATTAAATTGTGTTAATATTTTTGTTTGGATCGTTAGTGCTCGGGTTACAAAGCTGCACAGATTTTGAAGTGGTCCGTTCCCACCTTGTTTTACCTACTACCCGTTATAACTACAGTGTGATTTTTGCAGAACACAAGGTAATTTCAACACTGCGTATCGTTATGGCAGAAACACCTGTAATTTCTGATAGGAATATGAGTGCGTTGCCTTTTGGCCCTTCTGTGAGGAGATAGTTAAAGACGTGCTGCCACCTGGTGGACAAGACGGTTGTCTGCGCCCTGGGCTACAAGACACTCGGGGATGCAGAAGTGCCCAGGTGGGAATTGAGGAGCCCCAGGTGGCTGCACATTTGCTGCCTCTAACGATGAACTCTCCTTAGACACCCATGTAAGTGATTCATTTTACTTAAAATTCAAGACTCATCCAAACATTATTTTAAATATCTCCTCTTTTCTCTGAATATTTGGATTTAACAAAACATCTCCTGACGTTCCATCCCCTTAAATGATCTCTTTAAAATAAGATGAAGTTCACAGTGGCCTGTATGTGTATCCCAGGTGTTCTAGAACTGTGGCCCATTAGCGGTCTGGGTGGAAGCCCCGTGTCCCCGCAGGCCCTCCTCCAGTCCCCGCAGGACGGGCATTTTTCTGTGGCTCTGCAGCTGTTTGAATAGGAGTATTTCCAGTACGCTGCTTGGTATACTTTAAGGGTTGGTTTACAGAGCTGGCAGCATCTCAGGTGAAAGTAGCAGCCATTTCCGGAGCGGCCTCGTGCGCTCAGCACCCTCATGAACCCAGCAGAGCGCTGCACGACTCAGCGGTCGTTCAGGTGGAATGGGGCCACGTAGCCCATGTGGGCAGCTATCCCTTTTCTGATCTTTGTTGAGCATAGAACATGAAATAAAGGTACATTGTGGCCACATAGAGGAGCATTTATTCCCCAGAGACCGGAATTCCCAGGACCACACCAGCCGTAGGAGATGGTCAAGTGTGGAAGACTCTGCTCTCCACCTCTGCCCGGGGATTTCGTGCAGAAACGTGTGAATGGCTCCACTGCAGAGGGGACACGGGAGAGGGCAGGGTCCCTTCCGTCCAGCTGTCAGAGAAGGCACCTTGCAGGAGCTGCCTTTTGAGTTACATGTGGGCAGGCAGAGCTGGAGGAGATGGCTGTTCAGGGACCAGAAATACTGCCACCAGGGGTTTAATTCCTTGCACTATTTTTTAAAATTTTAGTAAAATATACATAACGTAAAATCTACCATGTTCACCATTTTTAAGTGTGTAGTTCAGTGGCATTAAGTTCTTTCACATCATTAAGCAGCCATGACCAGCATCCATCTCCCGAACTTTTTTAACCATCGCAGGCTGAAACCCTGTGCCCATTAAACAGTACCTCCCCGCTCCCCGAACCCCAGCCCCTAACAACACACTGTTCTGCCTTCTGTCTGTATTCATTTGACTATTCTAGGTGCCTCGTATAAGTGGACTCATACAGCATTTGTTGTTTGTATCTGGCTTATTTGTCTTAGCATGATGTTCCTCAAGGTTCATCCGAGTTGTAGCATGTAACAAAATTCCATGCCTTTTTAAGGCTAAATATATTCCCTTGTATGAATATAGCACATTTTGTTCATTGTCAATGGACCCTTGGGTTGTCCCACCCCTTAGCCATAGTTAGTGACGCTGCTGTGAACGTGGTTCTCTGAGACCCTGCTTTCATTCCCTGGGGGTGTGTCACCCAGAGGTGGAGTTGCTGAATTGTGTCCTTGTACTATTCTTGCAACTCTTCTGTAAGTTTTGAAATTACATAAAGACCAGAAGTTATCCCAAAAGATTAGAATGTCACTTACAGGGTGATGTAAGCTTAGTCTTTATGGACGAGCCAAGCGTTGCAAGTTCTGTGTAGGTCTCGGATTTAGGATGAGTCAGAGATGCTCCTGCTTTTAACCATCTGCTTCTTTTCAAGCAGCTGTGTCTGTAACTGTCCCGAGAGGAGGTGGTGTATATTCTTTGGGATCTGAGGTATCAGTATTGTAGGTGGTCCAGATCCCGATACTGATGCTGCTTGACTCTCTCACAGTGCCCACATTTGCTCATTCTTTTATTAAAATTTTATGACTGTGTAATAATTTTGTCAGTTATCTTAGGAGACCTCAAGCTCAGGGCAGCAGAAATTATTCTTTTTCATTGATTTACTGTGTGACCTTGGGCAAGTCTTTTAACTTACCTAGACCTTTGCATCCTCTGATCTGTAACGTGAGGGAATTATTTTACAAAACAATCACCAGGCTTCCTTCCGGTTTTGAAATTTATAAGTGCAACAGATGAGACCATTTTGGATGGCTCAGACAGCCACATCTGGACCAGTTACTCCCGTAACTGGAAATGGGGTTCGCACTCCCTCTGAGTATTCAGCCTAATCCCACTCACCCCCAGGAGAAATCTGCCTTTCCCGTCACCTCGACGTCCTCCGCTTCCTCCCAGCCTCGCTGCTTGTGCTGCTTTGACCCTCTGACAGCTGCCCGTTCTCTGACAGCCGTGGCCCTGTGCCCATCCTTGACCAAGCCCCAGAATACAAGTGTAGGGCCGCCCAGTTTTAGGACTGCTCGAATAAAGAAGGAAGATCTAGCAAATCAATGGACATTCCAATGGGGGGGATTGAAAAACAACATGTGGCAAAGACAAAATCAACCCCAAAATTAATAGAAATGAATTCAGTGCCATGGGGGCTGAGGAAAGAATGACAGAGGAGTCAGTCAGGTGTCAGCCAGGAGGTGGGGCTGCAGCCAGGTGTGAAGTATGGAGAAGGGAGAGCAGGTGAAGCCGAGGAAGTAGGGTGCGGTCTCTGCCTGGGGCTTGGGGTGGGATGAAGGGTGTGCAGACCATCGAGATCTTACCCTCCTCAAGGCTCAGCTTGACTCCTGTATCCTCAGAGCTCCCCCGATCCCTCCAAAGAGGAACGATCCCTGCCCTTCTTGAGCTTTTCCAAAAGTACTTTGGTGCTCGGACTCTGAAGCCTCTTAGCACTGTACCCCCTGTGGCTGCGGGACTGTGTGTCGCATCTCTCCGGCTGAAGTGCACGTTTCTTCAGGGTGTAAGCGTGTGCGTTTCCTCTTTGCATTCTTGCTGGTGGCAAGTGTCCATGGAACTGTGTGCAGGACTAATTCAGTGACTTCCCTTCCAGCCAGTGGGACATCCTGTGAAAAGAGGCCAGTGAGGCTGTCGCAGTCCTCCTGGCTCCTAATTGTCCTTTCCTAAATTCCTTTTTATTTCATTTTCCGAGTGTTGGGGCTCCAACTGGAGCAGTTGTGCTCTGTGACAATATAAGAGAGGGTTGTCATGTGCAAGACTATCTCCCCACAAAAGGACTAGGACCGTTGTCTTCCCACTTGTCTCCCCAAAGCTGTGGGAACGTGGCATCAGGGAAATAGTTGTTGAATCAGTGGAGTGACAGTCAGCAGGATGGTGTAGCCCCTGTGTAACAGTCTTTAAAAATATTTGCTTCTGTTTTTTCCTTTACTGACACTTTCCACGTATCATCAACCTCGGTTTCCCTGGGTGGCCCTTTCCCCCTAGCCCTTAAGGAACACTGCAGTGGTTTCTTACAGTTTGTCAAGGAGCCACCGGTGATGTGGACGGGGCCCAGATTGTCTTTAAAGAGGTCCAGAAACTCTTCAAGAGGAAAAACAATCAGATTGAGCAGTTCTCAGTGAAAAAGGTACGTTGGAACCTGTTGATCTGGTGTGTTGTTTATGACGGGTGTTTATAACTGTTACTGCTTTGGGCAGGTTTAGGAAATCCTACTCAGAGCTGGTGACCTGCTTGCTGTGCAAAATGCAGTTCCCGACTGGAGACAACTTACGCCCATGCCATTCGTCTGCTCTGAGTACGAAGTGTTGTTGCAAATAATTAAAGCAATTGTTTCTTTGAATAGAGACATCACAGACCTTGTAGAGCTAATGGGCATGTCTGGAGAGGAAGAGCGTCTTGTCTAAAGGGTTAGGTGCTTTCAGAAGAATGCAAATTAGCACGGAATTTTCCATGATTTTAGTTTTAGTTTTTACTGAATGAAAGTTTAATGACTTAGGGTGAGTATAAACGAGACTGTAGTGTGGAACACCACTGAGGGCACTGGGACTAAGTAGAAAGCCAGAGGTCAGAACTGTAACTAAAAGGCGTGTAGTGTTACGCCCTCCATACGGACCCACTGAGTTATTACTTGTTACCCAGCTTTTATAAACTTGTTTGATTTAAACTGAAATGAATCTAGTTCCATCCTGAAGTGTTCAAACTATACCCTGGATCTTAATAGTAGATTGAGTTGAATAATGAGAGAAAGGCATATCTACCGATATGTTAAAAACGGAAAAGCAAAAATTGCTTAGAAATGTTCTGTTTTAGCTTTGTTGGGGGGGGGGGTTGTGCACATCCAATATGAATGATGCATTTTTCAATGTCTCCGAAATATTTTTACATGATTTTTTTTTAACGTAGCCTAATCATTCTGACTCCTTGCAGGCAGAAAGATTTCGGAAGCAGACCCCGACCAGAGCGCTATGTGTGCTGGCCTCCATCGAAGTGTTGTACTTGTGGAAAGCCCTTCCCAACTGCTCCTTCCCCAACCTCCAGAGGATGAGTCAGGGTGAGAAACAAAACTATACGCAGCAGCTCGTTTCTTCAGTGTCTCCCTAATATTGTCTGATTCAGAGAGTACAGAGCTGTCATGCTTGGACAGACAGTGTAGTGATTCAGAAAATTCAGTGGCTTAGCTGGTAGGACTAGAAGCCCTGGGAAGGACAGGCCTGCGTTGCTAGCACTGATTCAGTGGTGCTAATCCTGGAGTAACCTCTCCATGGATTACTTCTGCCTGTCCTTGGACTTCCCACGAGCGGAATCAGAGTGTGTGTCCTTTTTAGCGCGTGGCTTCATTTGTCCAGCATCGTGTGTGGGAGGTGGACCCACAGTTGTGGCCCGTTCAGTAGAGCGTTCCTTTCGCCTGCGGCAGTAGGTGTGCCGTCGTGTGGCGACACCTGTACCACAGTTTGTTCATTCTCTTCCTACTGGACGTGCGGGTTGTCCCCTGGCTTTTAGTGGCCGTGAGCATGGCTGGTGCTCATGTGAGGCATGCAGCCGGAGCGTGCTGGTCTTGTGTGTGGAGTTACGTTCTGATTTCAGCAGATACTTGGGAGTGTAATTAGAAGCTTACCTTTTTGATTCACATATTAAAAAAAAAAGTAAGACCCTAAGTTATGGTAGATATAGATAACCTTCATGGTGAGAAAAGTTCATGGGGAGAGTAAACCTTTAAGTAAAAAAAGCTTTATTGGTTTTAAAGAAATACTGTGGCATTTCTTCTAAAGGTGTATGTGCAGACATTTGAATGCCACTTCATAGTCTGGCAGATTATTTGGTTCGCTCCATCCTGCAACCCAGGAAGTAGGAAGAAGGCCGACAACACTGTCGTGCCCATTTTGTAGTGAGCAAGCAGGCACGCAGAGCAGTTCGGTGGCTGGTCCAGCTCCCGTGGGGGCGAGTGTCGCTGCGGCTGGCCTGAGGATGGCGCCTGGAGGAGCAGAGCTTCAGACCGACCTACAGGCCGCTTCGTCTCCCCGGGAGCACGAAGTTACTTAAATCGTGCTGCTAGACGATTAAAAGATGAGACTGTTACGTTGAAGTAAAAACTACATGCAGTTGTCCCTGGGCATCCCTGGGGGATTGGTTCTAGGACACCCCCCCCCCCCCCCCGCAGGTACCAGACTCTGCGGCTGCTTAAACCCCTTATATAACCTGGAGTGATATTTGCATATACACTCCAGGCACTTTTCCCTGTTTACTTTAAATCATCTCTAGATAATTTATAATGCCTGATATGTAAATAGTCACTGAACTGTGCAGCAAATTCAAGTTGTGCTTATTGGAACTTACTGGAATTTTTTTTTCCTGGAGTATTTTCAATCCAGAGTTGGTTGTATCCATGCATGCAGAACCTGCAGACATGGAAAGCCGACTGTACACCCCAAAAGATGGTTTTATAGGGACTGATTCTCTTTGGAAATGTATTCTTATCCACTTTTTCAGAAGTAATTTGTATTAATAGTTTGGATTTACTCAAAAATAGTGCGTTGGTGACTAGAAAATTTGTTAGATTTCTCTAGTCATACTGTTTTTGATCAAATATAGTGTTATCCCTTGAATCATACACTTTTATCATCAGACTCCCCTGCTGATGCCTCTTGCTTATTTAAAAAAAAAAAAAAGACTATCTTAAAGGTCAAAAAGTTTGTTAGTATATATTCCAGAGATCAAAGTAATACACCTCCAAAAGAAGCTGTGCACAGAGGCCCTGTAATTAGAACAGGTTTGTAACCCTCCTAAGGGAACAGCTTGAAAGGAAACAAAATTTTCTTGGATGTACAAGTTCTACTCTGTTGTTTAAAAAGATAAGTATAATTTAAAAACCCATCCCGTGTTGATGCAAGTCTGGAATATCTACCCATGTCTAACTCAAAGGGACAGTAGAGAATTTTAGGTATTCTTTTTAATGCGCAAGTGCCAAATCATGTATTTAAGGATATTAAACACACATGCGAATGTAAAACAGTAATTGGGAGACACGAGAATGGTTGTCGCTTAACGTGACTGAATACCCTCTGAACGCCTTTCCAGGCATCAAAATAAACAATGAAGATGCGGTCTCAGGGAGGGAGGCAGGCTCTGGGGTGAACATGAGATAATTCTCTAGTATTTTTGTTACAAGTTAGCCCAGTTCAGAGAGCTGTTAACTAGGTTAGCTCATTCCCCAGTGTTAAGCAGTGATGATCCAAATTGATCCAATCATGTAGAACATGGTGAAGGTCTTTGTAGAGAAATAGTTAAGTTACAGGAAAAAAAAAAAAAACCCAAACAAACCTGATAGTGGGTTATAGAGGTCCCGTCCCATCAAGCCCGCCCACTCCTGTGCATTCAGCTTACTGGGGTCCCCATCTGTGACTCCCTTCGTCAGAGCCAGTTGGATTCTTGTATCCTTGTCTTGTGGTTTCATTCGTGCCCTTCCCCCATCTACTCGCCCCTCTCCACTCCCTTCTTCCTCTGTGTTTTAAGGATGTTTCTGTGTATCCTCAGCACAGCAGTCTGAGCGATCCTATTAAAATCTAAGTCCTGCTGTGTTGTTTCACTTCTGGGACCTTCTGTGGTCTCATCTCATTCAAAGTAAAAGCCCAGATCCTTTCAGTGGCTACCGTCTGGACACACACCTTAGCCACTGCCTCTCGCCCTCTTCTGCTCACCAGGTCTAGCCACATTCCTCCTTACTGTTCTTGAACAGACCAGGCCTGAGTGGCCTCAGTGCCTTTGCACCTGCCCTTCTCTGCCTGCAAGCTCTTCCCACAAACATCCACGTGGCTCCTTCACTTGTTTTCTTCAAGTCTTTACTCACCTGTCACTTTTTCAGGGGGACTTAAACTGCACTTTTCTGACACTCATGCACCCCTTATCTCCCTTCCTGGGTTTATTTTTTACCTTAGCACATAACACTCCTTTAGCACACTTATTTTACCTGTTTGTCTTTTGTATCATCAGTCTCCTCCACGAAATGTTCATTTCCTAAGGGCAGAAATTTTTTTCTATTTTGTCACTGCTGGCACATGGCACATGTGCTCAGTGAATACTGAATGAATGAGTAGAATGAACGAATGAATGAGTGCATTCCCCTTTCCTTAACACTGCTGCTGCCGAAGACCTTTTGAGTTCTTTGTATGTGGAGGTATTCACAGCCCAGTGTTTTGAGGCCCCTCCTGCTTCTGTAGATTCAGACTCCATTCTTCACATTGACCTCTTTTCAATTCTACCCAGCTCTTCCAGTATCTGGAACCTTGAGCTCTGTGTGTGTGTGTGTGTGTGTGTGTGTGTGTGTGTGTGTACCTCCACATACACATACACATATACATGTACATACATTTGTAAGTAATACACACATAGACATGTATGTGTATATGTGTGTATGTTCTATAAAATCATATCAAATCTCAATATTTTTATTGGTTCACAGAAATAATTACCTCTTTTCCTCCTCTATTAACCCCACTGTGTTTCCAATTCCCACCTTTTTTATTTCCTTGGAAAACATCCATGTTATCCTCCAGCGTGTGCGCCCGTCCCCCAGAGAGGATGGCCAGGCCTGATCCCTTCAGAGACTCATGCAGTACCTTCTACAACCACAGGAAGGTGCTCACTGCATGGCTTTTTAAATTAATATGATACAATTAAAAGATGTTAATAGACTTTACTTTTTAGAGCAGTTTTAGATTCACAGCAAAATTGAGCAGAAGGTATAAGAGTTAGTTCGCACATAGCCCCCCCCCCCCCACCAAGCCTCACGCCTCCCCAGCCGCCAACATCCCCTCCCTCTGTGCTGCATTTGTTAACAACTGATGGGCCAACACTGACGCAGTGTTATCCCCCACAGTCCGTAACTGACATTAGGGCTTCTGCTCTGTTTTGTACGTTCTGTGGGACTTAGCCCATGTG
Source organism: Camelus ferus (assembly GCF_009834535.1). Classification (NCBI taxonomy): domain Eukaryota; kingdom Metazoa; phylum Chordata; class Mammalia; order Artiodactyla; family Camelidae; genus Camelus; species Camelus ferus. The sequence goes on from NC_045719.1 coordinate 9,908,831, forward strand.
TGTTGACCTGTAGCCACTCTCACAGCATCGTACAGCGTGCCTTCACTGCCCTGACAGCCCCCTGTGCTCTGCCTCCCAGACCTCTGACATCCACCATTGTTTGCCTTTTCCAGAACGTCCTCTAGGTGGAGTCTTCAGCGTGGAGCCTTTTCAGACTGGCTTCTTGGACTTAGTAACAGTAGGGTGCAGTTTTGAGTCGTCTTGGCACTGTGAAGTGTGATCTTTTCTTTGACTTAAGGACATTCACTACTGGATGAGGAAGGGGAAACCTGTTTTTTGGGGGGAGGGTGAGAGTCATGAACTGACTAAGTTGATAAACAATGAAAATCTTAACTGTTGATGATACTTAAGGACCCTTAAGTCAACGTGTTTCCCTCCTGCCGTTTTCTCGTCTCCCAGCTTGCCATGAAGTGGCTGACCCATCCGTCGTTGGGCTGAAGTACCTGCTGCTGGGGGCCATACACAAATGCCTGGGGAACACCAGGGATGCCGTGGAGGTAAACCGTTCGTGTGTGGTCGGGGCTCAGCTGAGCTGTGAAAACCTACATGGGTGCTTGGGCATAGTAAAGCGAGAGAGCATTCAGCACACCCAGTCTCCTGCTGCAGCGTGAGGTTACCTACTTGATGCGATTAAGGTCGTCTTCGCAGATGCTATAAGTTGGTGATTCATACTAGATGCTAATGCAGCTTCGGAGTCTTGGAGTACCTCTTTACGTCTGGGCTGCTTCTCTGGCACTGGCTGTTTATCACGGGGACAGTCTCAGCTGGCGGAGGAGGACACGAGGGGCAGCGTGAGGCCTCCGAGCCCTTAGGTAAACAGGTGGGGCCAGGCGTGGCAGCCTGTGTTCACTGTTCCGCCCTCGTAACTCCAGATTAGTCGTGCATTACTGACTAAGGTGAGGTCTAGAAAGTTGTTGGGTTAGGGTGTCGTGTCCATGTTTATGAAAAAGAACTGTTCATTTTTTTTTCAAATGTAGTTGGAGGGTTTTTTCTGAGTTTCTTGTTTGGTTGGGTTTTTGGACGTGCATCCCAGAGTTATTTTGGTTACTCTTTGAAAGTTGACGCACTGCAGTAGGAGACTGTGGCTTTAAATCCATGGAGAGTTGCTGTGCTTGTATCATAATTTTTAATTGATTTTCAGCATGGGGTATAATAGTTATTACATGGCTCTAAACAGCTGGGTTTAGATCATATGCTCAAGTGTTAGCACGACACAGTTAAGACACCTATCAAGAGATGGTTCTGACAAAAATATTAAAATAGGATGTTCAGATTTTGAGATGCAGATAAAGGGGTCCCCCACAAAATAATCAGCAGAGGCGGAAAATCAGGCTGGCTGATGGGGCCATGTTCCGGGGGAAGCTCAGCAGGCAGGCATATAAAGGACTTGTGAAGATATGCAACAACGGGAAGGAACAGCAACGCGGAAGAGGAGAAACTTGGATACAGAAATGAGTGTCCCTTCCTGCTTCCCGATGACGCGATCAGCACTAAGGAGGAAAAGGAGCTGAAGCAGGGAAGTGAATGGATTCCAGTAACATGTGTATTATTCTTCCAGTTCTTTCATCGAGCTGTTAAAGATGAGTTGTGCCGTCAGAATAACTTATATGTTCAGCCATATGCTTGCTACGAACTTGGCTGTCTTCTCTTAGACAAACCAGAGGTAAGACCTTCTCTGCTTTATGAAATAACGATCATCAGCAAAAATGTGCAAGTGAGAAGGTGCAAAACATCCTTCATCTAAAGGCAATTGATGGAATGTGGAGGGTTTTGTTTTATCTTTTTTCCTTGATGTTGCATAGGATGAGTCCAAGGAGCTACTAACCCTCTTACTGCATTTAAGGAGGTAATCTCTTCTGTGAAATTAGAATTATGCACTTAAATGTAACTTTGGGACAGAAATTCCTCTGAGGGAAAATCATTGCCCTTTTTTAGGATTTAGTGTAGTTTACTCAGAAGAACACAGAACTGCAGTATGATTCTAGCTCTGCCATTTATTTTTAGTGTGTGATTCTGGTTAAGTTACTTGACCACATACCTTCTCCTTGATGTATCAAACAGGATAGAGAATACCCTCCTTGCCAATTTAATAAAGATTGTAGTGAGGTTAAATGAAGATGGTGTGTAGGATACTTTACAAATTTTTAGGATACTGTATAAATTTGACATCACCATTAAGATGTATATTAAAGCACAATGGGGCAATTGTTTTAAAATAGAATTTCGGTAGTGCTGGATTTACTTGGTACCTTCTGTTAGAAGCTCAGTTATGTAATATTGGCTGTATAAAGTTCTCATTTTCCATAAATTAAAACCAGCTTTCAAGTGGACTTTTTAAAAGTTGGGCTAAATCAACAAATATTCTAGCCTAACCCTTAAATATGTGGCCTGTCTTGCCAAAGATAGGCTTTTAATTGGTTAAGTCTTTTCATTTGAAATTCTAATTTTACCAAAATAGAAAACGCAATTTCTATAAGTTTTGGTAGAAACTCCTAACATCATATTCTTTATTTTAAGGAAATCTTTACTCTTAATGCAGCCTTCAAATATACACATAAAATACAACCTCACTGGTCTGTTGCTTGAAAAATGAAGTTGATGTCCTCAGTCGGTAATGCCTTCAAAAGAAGAGCTAACTTACTGACTTCAAAGAAACTTAAATTATCATCAATTTTAGGTTGTTTAGTAAGATCTTAAACTAGTATAACTCTTCTAAGTTGTTATCATTTATAGAATAATAGTGAAGAATATGAAAAATTTTTTATCAAGTAATGCCTTAATGTAAACTTAAAAGCTTTGTTATTATTAAAGATTGAGTCATTAAGCTTGAATGAGCAGTAGACTCCCTTCTGTGTCACTGAATTGTTCTAATTAACATGTCCTCCTGTTGTAACGTTTTCTGCTGGAGTACGTGTAACTATGGACATTAAGGGATACTGTGTTTTTCTTGCGCTCACAGACTGTAGGAAGAGGCAGAGCTCTCCTCCTCCAAGCAAAGGTAAGGATGCCTCCTCTGCCCCTTTCTGGTGGCCCCTCTCCCTCTCTCTCGTGTACTCTGGAGTCTGAGCTCAAGACATTTTGTGAAATGACTGTCCTGGTTGATAATATTTCTGGAAGGGGAAAGTGATAACTAACAGTGAGCAGTTGATTTTTAAGTGAAATTACTTAGACTCTCCCATGAAATTGCTCAACCTGCTTTATAAAAACCCTCCTCATTTGTGTGGGAAAATAACGGTTGATTTCATAACCATATTCTTGAGTTAAAAAGTTCTAGCAGCAGCTTATATTGAGCCCAACTCAAGACTGCTGTTTCAGAAATAACATGAGGCCAAATTTCCAAAGGCAGCACTAATAACATTCAGTTGCCGTTTTAAAAATGGACACAGAGTTTGACGTTTTGGCAGTAAGAAAAATCAAGAGAATGTGAAGCCTTTATTGGGAGTGTGGGGAACTTTACTTGGAAGCACAGAGCTTGGTGTGGTTAATCCTGTCGTGTTGCAGGCAGCTTCGCTCACCGAGTCCATAAATCTCCTCTGGTCTTACAGGAGGATTTCTCCGGCTACGACTTTGAGAACAGATTACACGTCCGCATCCATGCTGCTCTGGCCTCTCTGAGGGAACTGGTCCCCCAGTGACAGACCCGAAGGACGTCCGTGCTCTGTCCCTCCCCACACAGGTTCTGCACTTTACAGGCAGAGGACACAACTCTTGTGAAGATCAACCACCTGTGCCAGGGACGCGCGTTCTCAGTTAGGCTGACATGTGATCTCCTCTTTTAAACACATAGCTAAACAGTAATAATGATGATGATAATAGTAGTAATAACTAACCACCTGGGGAGAGGGTTAAGTGACCTTGTTCAAACATTTTAGTTTTGTGATTTATTTTTAAAATAAAATTAAGCTAAATATTCAACCTGCGATCTTGTAGGAATGCCTCCCTTAAGCACACATCTCACTGGGTGACACTCAGAGGTATCTGTGAAATTACTAACAGTATCATGACACAGCATTTATATTGTGTTTTGAAAAAGTAAAAGCGCTTTCTAGTGTTTCACTTGATCCTCAGACTGTTCTGTGAATAACGTAGCACAGATATTATCTCCATTGTCCAGACAATGGAGCTCAGGCACGAAAAGGCTAACTGACTTGTCCCAGCTAATTTATCCCTCTTATTCTGGAGTAACGAATAGAATGCAGGTCTCCTGACTGCAGACCGAATACTCTTTCACTGTAAAAAAAAAAAAACCAAAAAAACCCCCCAAAAAACCAAAACCAAAACAAAACAAAAAACCAAAAAAAAACAAAACAACCGAAAAAAGTGAGTAACTCAGGATTCCATGTTTTACTTATTAAAAAACAAATCACTCTTCAGCTGAAGTTGGGTCATCACAGTATTTATCTCCAGATGTCTACAAAATGTTTCAAAGGACACTTTTTTCCCTTTAAAAGCCAATGAAGTAGAAACAAATAGAAGATAGTTTTACAACCAAAAGTCTAATTGTTTTGCTAATTTATTAGAAAACCTAGTCTCTAGACTGGATAAATAATGCCTACGTTTGAGGTGTTTCCCTTTCTCTGATAAATTGTCTAATTACCAACTTTTGGATGTCTTTTAAGAAATTACTTGAAAGGGTTATCCTCGAATGAACATAGATTTTTTTTTTTTTTCGCCTCAAAATACTTGCTGATGAAGGATTTGCTGGGCTGCCTGTTGCCAGGACTTAATAGTTTCTCCCTTAGCTCAGGTTATTGATAGTGTAAACAGAGGTCAGAGTTATTTTTTAATCCTTCATTGCTAATTTTTACTTTCGTCTGATTCACCTCTTTGTTCAGTACTGCACTACCTGTGGTTTTGAAGAATTTAAATACCTCACTTAAGAATTTCTGTCATAATTGTGTAACTCACTTGGCTCAATCTTAAGCTTAGATATTTTTAAAATTTACCTTGTGCTGAAGCATGTCACCTTGGGGTGGTGTTCATTTACGTATCCTTTTTGCTGAAGTATGATCTCATGTGACATCAATACTTGACTGTTCTTCTCAGAATAAAATGTGGGAGGAGCAGATAGAAAGTTGGCAGCTTTAAGCTGCTTGGTCTGGTTTTGAGAGAATGATCATTTCTTCAGAAGAAATGATTGTTCCTCACTGACTTTGGCTAAACTGTCTTCATGTTTTCTCCCTTCCAAAGTGTGTGTTAACATTGCTCTTCTCTCTAGTGTGTGTCCTGCATGGATTTTAGATCCTAGCCAGAGAGGAAAGACTGCTTTTCTACTTTCATGACCGGGGCGCTCCATGAGCCAAGTGGATGCCTTCTGAAGAGACAAATTGGCGTCTAAAAATTTCAGATAACCTGGTTTCATCCAGGCTGAAGGGGAGAATGTTACGAATTTTTAAAATAGGGCTCTTGCCACTTTGGTGTCCTCTCGGCCACAGTGTGTGGCAGACTTCTCAGTTATGATTGTGGAACATTCTGAACCAGGAAGCTCTGGCTTCAGAGTTCATACTAACTTGAATTTGCAGTTCAAATACTGTTCCAGCTGTTTATTATTCAGTATTCAAAGATTACATAAAGCCTTGTTCTTTAGAATTTAAAAAAAGTTCCTGCATTAACTGCTTTAGTATTTTTTTTCTTTCTGGAGAGAGATTTCAGGATTTCAAATGTCTGTTCACTTAACTGAATAGCCCACCTTTACAACACCCTCCAGTAGGTTTTCTGTACTGGTCAGAGAATAAATGAGTTTATAAACTGGCAGGAAAGCCCTGTGGCTTCTCTGTTTACGTGGTGGTAGAGCAGGGAGAGGGGACTGTGGACAGTGGTTCTGAGGGCTCTGAAAGAACAAAACTACAGGGTGAGTACACTGTGCTGTTAACTAACTGAGATCTGAGTCATTTTTGACCTGAGTAACTCATAACCGTGTCTGGCCTGCGTGCCGTGACCTTATCCAGCCTGTGAACTCCTGTGATTTGCTTGGAAACCTAGTTTGGTGTAAATTGCTCTTCCCCCTCGCTGATGAAGGAAATCATCACATAAGCGGAACTGTTTGCATCTATGTGCGCTTTTTTTTTAATGTTGGCATTATGCCTTCTTTTCCTGTTTTGGAGGCCAATGGATCTTCTGATTTGTAAGTGTCAGATATATTTTTGTATTAGATTGTGCCTATGATGAGAGAAATCGCTAATGTATATTTTATGTACTCGGAACACATTTATAATTTGACACTTTGAGGCATGGTCTAGTAATAATGTAATAGACACCTTTGTGGGTAATGTGTTTAAGATTTTTATTGAGTTCAGTGTCTTTGATTTAGTATATGATAGCTAAGTATTTGAGTAAAGAATTATTTCAGGTGTCACAGAAAATTAGAATATTTATTGTTCTATATTGTGTCAGTCAATTATTTAGAGAATTTGCACTTTTATATTTTTGCCAACGAAAATTGAAGGACAACACGTGTATGATTTTTATAATACACACACATATGTTCCTTTGCTGTGTAAACTTTCCTGGTTCCTTCCTTAAGCAAATTATGGTGAAAAGTATTCAATTGTGGCTCTTAGGAAGATACATGCTCACACAGTCATGATGTACTGTTTAGTATTTCTTTCTTTTTTTTTTTTTTTTAGATGCTGTTGGTATATTTTGTAGGAAAAAAAAAGTGCTTATTAAGCCCAGATCATCCCAAGAAGATACAAAGGAAAGGGAGGGGACTTGAAGCCAGGAAGAGCAAATACAGAAAGAGAAAAGGATAGAGGGAGCAAGAGAATGGAAAACTGGTTCATAAAAGATGTGCCCCTTCTTCAGTTAAAGTGAGCAGAATCCCACATGTACGGTGCAGTTGGCTGGTGACAACCAGCAAGGGGCCCGAGCTCTAGCTCCCAGTGGACCAGGGTAGTCGACTGAAGCAACACACTTGTAATTTAGATGAGCTCTGGGTTATAGTTACTTTCTACTCCCACGGCTGGTGGTTCTCAAATTTTTAGCTTTACAGATTAGCCCTACTGAGATTCTGATCCAGTAGGTTCTGGGTAGGGCTTAGGGAGGCATTTGTTAACAAGCTCCTAGGATCATTCTAGTGCAGCTGGTCTACATTAGAGAGACATTGCCCAAGGTTATCTTGGTAAGTATTCAGTAAATCTGAGAGAAAAGTCAAACATGTGGCACCGGGGCTGTTGGAAAAAATGCTTCTAACCCACTGGCTTTCTAAACTAGGAGATTCCTGAGCTGAGTTTTCGAGGAGAAGGATGCAGTCAGGAGAAATGATGTCTTCTTAGAAGAGCAGTCTCAGGCCTTGGACCTGATGAGCAAAGGTACAGAGATGCCAAGCAGCGCCTTTGTGTTCAGGCCCAGTCACTAGAGAGTCAAGTGGAAACCAAATGGTAAGATGAGATAGTTACACAGAGGTCACACCAAGAACCTCAGACTTTTGTAGAATAAGGATTTGAAGGGGGGAGGGGCAGGGAGCAATGGAGAAGAAAGTAGATTTGCATTTTTGTTAGAGCCCTAGTGACCAAAAAAGATGAACAGAAGAACAAGGAGATTGTAAAAACTATATCAGATCTTTAGGAGTTCCAGGAATCAAAGCAGCAAATAGACAGTGGTTTGAAAATGTCTGGCTAAATGTTCTCACCGTAACAACTTGCATCTGAGGGACATGTGCAAAACAGTCATTGCAGAATTGTGGAAGGAGTGTAAGCTTGCCTTCTGAGTTAGATATTCGACACAGTGTATAACATCTAATAGGTGTTCACAGTGACCCACCAAGGTTGGTTAGGTGACTTAAGTGTATGTAAATCTCTTTTCACAAGCCACCATAAGTGGGATGTCTAATGTTTGTATTGGGGGTTCTTCGTAGTTCAGTTTCATTATACCTTTGATAGTTAAATGTTATAAATCAGGAATCATGTCAGCTTTGTCTCACTTTTATTTACCAAAGTGAGCCTGGGGCGTGGGCAGTGATGAGGACAAAACATGTTACCATCTGCAGGTCTATCATCACAAAGTCTAAAAGAGCGTGTCTCCTTTACTTCAAAACGTAATCTTCATGAGAGGAGGGAGCTTGTCTGCTTCATAATGGGCACTTAGTTATTTAATGGATGAATTAATATCCCCAGAAAATGCTGTGTTCTCAGAGATGTAGGCTGGGGCTTCAACATTGCCTGTGACTGCAAAGTGCTCTGGAAGTCTTAATTTCTAAGGTACCAAAAGTTTTGTGAGATACGTACCCTGATGATGGTTAACAGTTGATTTACAGCGATTCTTACTGCTTTTTAAATATGTAAAAATGGATTTCAATGAAGGCTCTTGGAATCTGATCATCATGACTGTGGTGTTATTCAATGCCCAGCACACATACAAGCCTGAATGGGTAGAAAAGAGAGTATTTTAAGTGAGTCAGCATGCCTTTACTTCGGTAAAACGGAGCTGAAGTTACACAGCCTTCGGGGACTTGCAGCCTGCTGCTGCTGCTGGTTTGGTTTGGGGAGGGATGTGCTGTGCCTGAGGTATTGCAAGATCTGGAATTACCGAGAAACAGGAGGCTTCAGAATGTATGCTAAATCTTTCTACAGGCCAGTTTCTCAGGAGGAAAAGTACTGTGTTGCATATTGTTCTTTTTGTAGCAGTGTGTGTTGTGTACATCGTGGCAGAAATTATTCTTGGAAAAGGTGACTCGAGAGCAAAAGATTATGGGGGAGGGGCAGGATGAAGAAGAGGTGACAGCAAGACAGAGCTGCTCTAAATCTATTTCTCTTTCTTTTCACACTAGCTCTTTAGACTGACCTATCCAAAGCAGACAGGCAGTCGCCTTGACCAACTGCACTCCTGGCCGTTTGAAAACGCCAGTTTCCTACGCGCGCGCGTTCGTATTCTGTTGCAAACGGCAAAGCAGGCCTCCCTGCTCTGCGGAGTTCCGTCCTTTGTCCCTTTCGGCTCCTCATTGGCAGGGGCCGCCGAGGCCCCGCCTCCTTCCGCGGCCTTCAGCGAGAGGGCGGGGCTTTGTGACGTAGGCCAGACGTCCCCCAGGGGTATAAAAGGCTCCGCTGGGAGCGTAGGCTCTTACAGGAGCCGCCGGCAAGGGGGCAACGAGGAAGCTTATTAGAGCGTAGCCGGGAAGAAGGTGGGGCGAGTCTGGAGAAAAGCCCCCGCCTGTCCTTGCGGCCCGGAGGCAGTTAGCTCTCGGGGCGCCTCGTGCTGTGGGGTTGGACGGTTTCTCAAGTGCTGGGGAAGGCGGAGGGCCCCGGAGTGGGAGGTCTGCGGGGCGGGCCCACACCGGCCAGCGCGGCACCAGCCGGCCAGCGCCCGTGTGGCGGACTCAGGGTGCGGGTTCCCGGCGGGTGGGCTTGCCACCGCCACCGCCACCGCCGAACTAGTCGACGCTGAATCGGATGCGCGCCCTCCCACGTCTCACTGGCCTCTCCACTAAACCAACCAAACTGCAAAACAAGCTCGGGGCCTGCGGGGCCCCAAGACCCCGGCGTAGGTCTTTAGGGAGTGAGTGGTGGGTACCGTTTACCTTTTCTGTGGCTCCAAAGCCCTCACTCACATCCTCAGCCAAAGGCACCGTTTTCTTGCTCAGGCGTTACCCCTATGTTAGTGGGTGAGTGAATGGACGTTCTCAGTTTGGCGCAGGGCTGCTGACGGTTGGGGCTGTAAAATTTGTTAGTTTTTGACAAATATTCTTTAAAGGAGAAGCTTGGAGAGAATTAGTAAGCTGTCACTTTAAACAATGTCTGTATCCGTGACTTTAGCGGTTGATGTGTTAAAGACTGGTGTCACGTATTTCTCGTCTTGTTTAGGATAGTTCTTTGTATGGAACTGCCCTGTAGGATGCTCAGCATCCCTGATCCAAGGACGCTAAAGGGCCCCGCACATTCAAAGTCTGAGGTGCGGTAGGGGCGTGGCATATTTACGATCACTGCTTGGGGGTTCTCCCGCCACAACTGGTAGCTCCAAATGCTAACTGCCTACCGAAAGGGTGTTTGGTTAGCTCCATCATGACTACTGGTAAGCCACATTCTAAAGCATGAGGGTGTAGCTCAGTGGTGGTGTGTGTGCATAGCATGCATGAGGTCCTGGGTTCAACCCCCATACCTTTATTAAAAAAAAAAAATCAAAACATGACCTATCAATTCATACCGGGGTGCAAAGGATGTACTTAAAGTACATACGCATATTTTAAGTATATCCTATATGTCTACGTGATATGGACATATTATATGTATAAATAAATGAAATATATGTCATCCATGTAATTAGTGCCTATGTCCCTTAACATTTACCATGTAGGCGTGTGAGAGCTGCACTGCTGGCTTTTTAAAGACTGTTTAATTCAGTAAAGCTCTGGTTGTTTTCATTAAGGGATTGAATACAATACACTTAACTAGATTCTCAAAGGGTGTGCTTTGGCCAATACACATAAATCCCCCCCCCCCCCCACCTTTGGGAAGATGAAATATGCTTTTAAATATTCAGCTTTTTACTGTGACACAGTAGTTGCTTTTTATGACGGGTTGGCTCCTTGGATAATTGCTGTAACTAAACTGTGCCACTTAGCCCCATGAAACTCATTACTCTATTTACTATAGTGGCATTGTTGAGGACACAGTTCATTATATCATGCTATTCTCTTTATAAGGACCCATAGGAGAAATTTCTCCTGGGTGTCAGTGTCCAGAATAGCTATGATTCTGCCAAGCAGCTGATTTGTTTATCTGAGGAAACCTGAGTCATTTAACCGTTTTCTGTTATGTGGTGGCTACCTGGTAACTCAGAGGGCTGATTTGATATCCCATCTCTAGTGTAGGACCTATGACTTCTATTGGTACACAAACCTTACCTGTGGCTTCATCCTATTTTTCCTATCATAATTTTCCTCTTAACGACTGAACGATTTTCTTAAATATGTAATATTGTTCTTTATGTGTATTTATAAGCCGCCCTAAATAATTTTTTAGAATGAAACAGACCACACACACATTGACACAGTTTAGGGTGGCAACCCTTGCAGCTCAGAATTACCGGTTAAGACTATGCAATACCCTTGGTACCACTTAAAGTCCAGAAAGACAAGAGAAAGGGAGAAGAGAGGAAAACCAGGGCAGAGGTTAAGGGAAGATAGAAGAAAAGAAAGAGAAGAGGTACATATGGTGGGGGGTGGTAAAATACCACAAGTAACTAATGTTAAAAACAAAATTAAATTTAAAGCTAAAACATGAATACATAAAAATGATCAACGCGCCTGGGGATAGATTTAGAGAACTAGGAGGGGAGAGATGTTTTCTTACAGAAAGTTTACTTTGTTAACTATTTGTACAGAAAAGCCAGTTCCCATGTGGCTGGGAAAGATGATGTTTGGACACAGATAATGAGCTTCATTTATCTTTCTTGAATTTTTTTGCACAAAATATTTACTGAACTGTATAGAAACAGATTTTGTTTGGTTTCTGTTCTTCATTTTTAGTATCACCCTGGAGCTCCTGTTAGGGCTTTTCGCATGGATTTTTAAAATATTAGATTGGTCATCCTGCACATAATAGTTGGTAGTATGGTTTTTTTTTAACTACCATCAAAAATTAGACCATTTTACTAGAATAAATACCAGGAAATTAGTTCTAAAGCTGGTAATTTTAACAGTAGATTTGTTCTTAGAAACTTAGTTTATTCCTAATTTTTAATAAAAAACTAATGCACTATTTATAAGATTGTTTTTCTTCATTATAGTTGAGATTACAGACATCCTGCCAAAATGATTTCTTCAAAGCCCAGACTTGTCGTACCTTATGGCCTCAAGACCCTGCTGGAGGGAGTTAGCAGAGCCATTCTCAAAACCAATCCGCCAAACATCACCCAGTTTGCAGCAGTTTATTTCAAAGAACTCATTTTGTTTAGAGAAGGTTTGTTACTGCTTTAGATTATATATTTGTTGCTTTGAAAAAGCAAGCATTTTAAATTGGGAATTTTATGTATCTGATTTCCTATATTATTTCTTTAGGAAACAATTCTCTGGATATAAAAGATCTGGTTAAACAATTTCATCAGATTAAAGGTAAGTACTATAATAAGGTTTTAATAAAAATCTATAAATTATTGCATCATCCCTAGCATACTGTCAAACTGGAGTGATACCCACGAATATTTTGTTTAAATAATGACACTAATGCTTGTGTTTAATCACACTGATGCTTTATTATTGAACCAGTTAAAATCTTGAAAAGACAAAAATAGGGAACACTCATCTTTTGCAAACCATTTGGGTACACTGAGCCCTAAAACTGTGTGTGTAAACTATGACTCAAACCCTTTCCAATATGCCCTGGTGTTAGGGAAGTACAGCAAACTTAATGAGGATTGGATTTTGAGGTAATAAAGACTCATTATATAAGATACATTACTTACGAAAGTTGTATAAACACTCTTCTTGGAAGATTATTTTAATAGAAAAAGTATCACCTGTTTTTTTTCCCCACCTCTCCCATGGTGGTTTAACTGCATTCCGGCTTGGATATATCTGCTTAGGAAAAAAAGGTGTGTTTTATGTGTATATGTATAAATGTCTATCTCCTGTGAACATGACAGCATGAAACTGAGTTGATGGGGGAGAAATGAAAAAGGCAAAGTTTACATGATGAAAATTTGGGAAGATTAATATAAGCAAAAGAGGGTATATTCGGCAAATACTAAGGGCAGGAAGAATTTTGTGGAGAAAAGAGAGACCTGTAGTCATTGTGAGAAATAACCAATGCTACACTGGCTGACCAACATGTTGGAATGACCACAGTGAAAGAAAAGGTAGGATCAAGTGAGTTTTGGCCACTTTTATTCTCTGCCACGTTGGTGATGTTAATAAGTAACACAGCCAAGATGGAGAGAAATTAGGAGCAAGATCTAGGAGAACATAAAAATCACAAGGGTTTGGATCTGCAGTGAAAGAAACACCCAAAACAGACAGCAAGATTAAGAACAGCAAGAGCCAGCGTCAAGGGCAGGAGAGCAACCTGCTGAGGTTCAGGAGTATTTCCCTGTCTAGTCCTGCTGCTTCCCTGCAGGGTCCTGCTGGCATTCTCAGCTCGCCGCCGTGGGAAACAGGTCTGGGATTTGCTTACCCCCAGCTGGAGCTACAGCCGGCTGCTAGTACCCCGACCATGCTCCCTTCCCCATGAGCCCGGTTCCCCAGGCAAAGGGATTATGGCCTTTGTGCTTGAGTCCTTCATACCCGGAGCTATGTTTGAGAGGACCAGATGTGCAGGTTTGTTTGAGAATGGTGATAAAGTTAGGGAATCTTTATGGTGGTAGGTGACTAACTGGTAGCCTTTGAGGCTAATTTGTTTACTGAAGAATTTACTCACCATTCAGTTAGCAAGTAGACTAAAGTAATGTGGATTTTGGTCCACCTAGACTTAACACCTTTGAATCTTGGGGTTCAAAAGGAACAGACTGGACTAATGGAGCAGCCACTGGTCTAACCAGGAGATGGAGGTCTCCTGGTTAACCTAGTGCTTTGCATTTTCAAAAACTATTAAAGCTTAAGGCAACTGATCTCAAGTTTTTATAATGATGAACTACATTAAAAATAGTACATATGTCCTGTGTGTATATATGCAGATACATATATTCCAAATGGGAAAAGAACAGCATCTTACCACCCAGGTTAGGAAGGAGCCAATTTAATTTTAATCAAAGCTGATTTAACGATGTGAGGGTCATAGTTTTGAATCTGACACCACATTTCAAAACTTTTCTGTTTTTCAACTAGGTGTTGACTTATTCTTTCCCCATTTATATGTGACTTACAGTTTATAAAACACTTTCAGGCGAGCGGTTCCATTTACTATCTACACTCAGTGAGGTCAATTAAAAGCCCCATCCTGCAGACCTGGAGGCTGACGCTCAGACCCGCTGACTCGGCAATGCATCTGTTAAATCACAGGACTGAAACCCAGAGCTTCCCATGTACTTTTTCTCCCATGAAAAAGCTGCAGGGAAGGAAGCAGTATCATAATTTCTCGGAGTTGTTATGGCTCATGATTATATAACGCTTTACCTTTCCAGCAGGGTTGTTATTTAATAGGGGACTTCTAGAGGTAAAAATATTAAACCTGAGGATTCACCTCCGAGATGTGATTTCAGGGATGACAAGGCTGTGAGGCAGATACTTTTAAAAGGGCCAGTGGCCTTTACAAAGTTGCTGAAGCCCCACTGTGTAAGTACCTACCAGACTGGCCCTGTGCCGATGGTCTAGGGACTGCAGTGATCCAACCCCTAGACTGTCGGGTACATAAGTCATCACCTGGGGAACTGAAGACCGTGAGGGAATTGCAACTCTTCCTTCACAAGGTCGTGAGTGGCAGAGTCCTTGGATTGGTGGGGGATAGGAGGTGCAGCCTGCTGTTTCTTAGTACTGGTGGCTCTTGGTTGAGGCAGGGGGACTCTCTGACCTAGGCTGGTCCTTGTTCCCGGGGCCTTGGGGTGGCCCTTTCTCAGTGTTCCTGCCGGCTGTCCACGCCAGCCGAACTCTGCCTTTTATCTGTGGTTGGTCTTGAGCCAGCATCTCCTGCCCCAGTGGTGTGAGGCCTGTTTGGTGTCGGCGCAGGACCCCTCTCTCTGGCTGTCTACTGCTTCCACCTCTCGTGTGATTCCTGTGAAACGTGCCTGTGGGTGAGTGTGGCCTCTTGTGTTTGGAGTCCCAGACCATTCCAGACCGACATCCTAGCCCAGATTTGGGTTTTGTCAGTTCATGAAGATTTTAACTGATAGCTTACTGGTGAGTATGGTGGTGACCTCCTTTCCAGGCACTGCCACAGATGAGACAGTTCTGTGGCCCTTCTCTTCTTGAGGGGAGAGGGGCACTGGTCACTCTTTGGACGTCAGGTTACTTGATTGCCTTGTGACTCTGCTCTCTGATGGACTTAGGGTTTTTGGTGTCCTTGTGTTTTGTTTTTTGTAGCTTTCGCTTAAGTATAAGAATACGAGGCTTATTTAAACAAAATTTCCCTTATTCCTGCAGCCAGAGAATTCTCTTTTCCTCCTCTGAACTTCCATAGATATTTACTGGGATCCTTGTTAAGTCCTTACACAGGTATTACAGGTAAAAAAGTGTATCTTCTTATCTCCCTTACTGAACGTACACTTTGAGTTCTCCTCGTAACATCACCTTTACATCGTCAACACTGCCTCATACACTTCCACATGCGGCTTAAGCACTTGGTCTGGTGTGGTGGTGGGGAGAGGGCTCTGTGTAAAAGCAGGCGGGGTGTCCTGAAAAGCTAGCTGGTTAGGATAGGAGGTCACTGCAGAGGGAGGTTAGAGTAGATGGGCCTTTTCTTTCTTTTTGAAACTTTTCTCAGCCTGGGAACATCCATGTGGGGTCCACATCCAGAGCTAAGACACCTGATTTGAGTTTACCAGGAGTCACCAGCTGTTGTGGAAGGAGATACTGTAGGACACTGTTCTTTGGAAAAGCAGCTGGACTTGTGAAGACATGTTTACAAAGTTTTGACTCAAAGCAAATACATACTTGTAAAGGCAAATTCTACTTTTCCTGCAGATTTTATGAGAAATGTGTCCCCAAAGAAAATCCTCAGGAAAGCAAGCAGATGTGAAAATGTTTGCTGAGTAATGACTCGGGTGGTTAGATGGACATACGAGTGACAAGCAGAATGCTGAGTCTCATGTTCTAGCCGTTCTCCAGCTCTAGGAGCTTCTCTGTCATCAGCTGTCTGGGACTTCTAAGCCATGGGGATGTTCCTCCTCCTGTCTGTGTCCTCTCTTTGGCTGCATTACCACACCTTGCCAGCAGGTGCTACGATTGTTAGATTAGAATACATGACATTTCCTAATGTAGAAAGATTCTATAGTCCCCTGGTTTCCCAGTTCATTAAGTTAAACTTTATACACCAGTTCTCTTAAATGGAGGAGTGCCCTTATTAATAGGGCAGCATTTGTTTCATTATTACGTTATGAAGTTTTTCTTTCTTACCCCAGTTGTGGGTGAAGTTTGGATCAGGAGCTTTTTCCAGGGAGGTTTTCAGCTTAATTTTCGGCAGAGTTATGATCTGTCCCCTGATGCTGAGCAGCTGAAGGTGGTACCTGATGATCAGTTTTGTTGTAGTGCTAGTCAGTCACTTATTTCTAAGGAAATGAGCTGTCCTGAGTGGATATGGACAGGACAGTTTCATTACCCACATTGTAGTTACAGATGTTGGAAAGCAAAGAGTCTTTTGCACTTGTGTATATGCTGACATTTCAATGTGCACCCTAGTACTTCTTTAAAATTCCTTTTTTGGGGAATATGTGCTTATTAACCCATTTGGCTCTTATTTTCAGTGGAGAAGTGGTCAGATGGAACGGCACAAGAGAAAAAACCAGAATATGTGAAAGGACCAGAAGGAACATCTACAGTCTCCCAAGAACCTAAAAGGATGGAAAAATCCACAGACACAGAGGAGGACAACATCACTGGACCTCTGTTCAGCAACAAAACCACTCAGTTCCCATCAGTTCATGCTGAGCTGCTCTCCAAGCCTGAGGAGGCACCCGAAGTGGCCTGTGGTCCTTCGAAACCAACCACCCCGAAGACTGCCAGCCCGCCCTCCTCACCGTCGCCAGCAGCTATCTCACCGGAGTTTGCCTACGTCCCTGCTGACCCAGCTCAGTTTGCCGCTCAGATGTTAGGTAAAGTTTCATCTGTTCATTCTGATCAGTCTGACATCTTAATGGTGGATGTGGCAACAAGTATGCCTGTTTCTTCTGAGATGCTGAGCTCAGAGGCTGCTGAAGATGCTGCGGTGCAGGTTCTGAGCCAAACATCTGCCCATGTAGGTTTGGGTTCTAAACCTAGAGACGATAAGGCTGAACCACCAACGGCTTCCTCCTTCCCCTTGCAGGTTGAACAAGAACCTCCTGCTTATGACCAAGCTCCTGAGGCCCCTTTGCAGGCTGCCTTTGAGGTGACATCCACCATGCACATAGCGTCTATCTTTAAAGATGAGCCTGTGATCGAAGGAATTACTTACATTGAGCAAGTACCAGAACAAATAGTTATCCCTTTTTCTGATCACGTTGCTCATCTTAAAGGAAACGAGCAGTCACCACCACTTAGTCCCATACTTGTAGGCAAGTCAGCCTCGGGCATGTCTGCAAAATCTGTGGGTTCCGCCAAGCTTGTGCACTTGGAGGAAAATACAAACTGTAATGCCTCAATACATCTGGAGGCAGAAGGCTTTACCCAGACAGTGAGCTCTGACAAATCTATGCAACTGGAAGTGGAAATCTTTGCGGTAATGCCCGGCGATGCTGGGCTCTCCGGGGAGCCTGCAACAGTAGTGCACTCAGGTGCATCTGTAAGATCTTCTAGTGGCCCCCACTTTCCTGTTCCAGAAGGTCCTAACGAACCAGAAATCGAACGAGCGTGGGAGGCAGCACCTGAACAAGGTTGGATGGAGCCAGGTAAGAAGGTTACTTACACAATTCAAAACTACCCTTCGGGTGACATCTGTATTTCAGGTAACCGTCCAGGTAGGCCCCCCACAGACTGGTCAAAAAGCCTTTATTTTTAATAGTATTTAAAATGCCAAACCTAGTTAAAGGCTTTGTTGTAGTTGAGATTTTACTCTCATGAGATGAGTGATTTTAAAGTGACATCACCACCACCTGGCCTCCATTTCGTCATCTAGCACTTTTGTGTTACTATGAACTTACTATCATGAAAAAATTAGACCCTGTCATCAGGAACAAAATACACTGATGTGATCTGAATCCGACTCTTGCAAAACCACAACTGGGGTGTCAGTTTGAAATCTCTCACTTGTGAATGTAACATCCGACGACAACGAAGTATTTACCCAGGAGCGGCAGTAGGGACGAAGAAATGGTGGTGTGTTTGCCTGCTTGCGCTGAGCGAGGAGCGCTCTGCAACCGGCTGGGGGCCGGGGTCCAGCACGTGTTCGCGCCCGGAGCCTCTGCAGCTGGAGGGAGCGGGAAGGTCAGGCCGGGGTCCTGGAACGCAGCAGAGCAGAAAGGCTGGGGCTTCCATCTGCTCCCCGACAGGTGCCCAGATCCAGTGGCTCCCTTGGCAGCTGGACCACCGCTCCTGCTTCCTGCGACACAGACCTGACCTCCTGTCTCGATCTGATGGTGGCACTTGGCCCACTCTCCCTCCTGCTCCATCTCGCCACATGCAGGCACCCTTCTCCCTTGAGGGACATGGGACACGTGTGAACCAACCTCCTCCATCCTGTTGCAGAAACTCTCAACCAGAGTGATAAAGAAGTGTTACCAAAGCAGGTGTTTAGAGGTCAGATTGTCTGGCAGTGTGACAGGGATCCTGCACAGCTGAAAGGGCTGAGGGCGGCCTGCGGGGCTGGCGTTACACTTGTGGCTGAAGCACATCCCAAGCGCTGTTCTCAGGATACGTCCCCAAAACCCTGAAGACTTGGCTTGTGCACAGTTTTAATTAGCTCCAAGAACGATCAGTTGAAAGTGTCTGAAGCTACTGAAAACATCAGCTTAATCATGTGCACAGTGTTATTTTCTTTTCTGGGGAAGGAAAAAAAGGCTCGTCCATCAGGGACCTCTTCTCCCCTGTCCCACCATCTGGGACTCAGTTCTCCAAGACAGCCCTGTTCAATCAGGCCAGTCCGACCTGACGAGATAGATCCCTTGGTGTCAGTGGATGGACGGCGCTTGGGTCCTCTTTTTAAAGACGCACCGTGTGACTGGCCAGCCCTCTACTGCCACCCAGGGCCTATGACTTCAAGCCTTGCCTAAAGGGGAGCACGTGCTCTTAGGTTCTGAGTCCTAGATGATGTGAGGTTTTGTGTGTGGTGACCAGTTAACAGGAGATGATGGTGCCTGTGCTGTGCCAGAGAGGTGATCAAAAGATGGCACCCAGCGCTGACTTCTTCAGTAAAGAAAAAAATCACTTTGCAGATGCATTAACACTTTTTCACTAGCGTAACACACTCTTCAACTGATTTTTTTTGGTAGAGCCAAAAGTGTTGATTCTCCATTTCCTTGCTGAAGCCACAGCTAAAGTTCAGTACCTGGAAACAGCAGCGTAAAAGGAGACTGCTTCTCAGCCACAACCCTAGCGTCCCTGCCTGCTGCCAGCACAACGCCATTCTCGCCTTCCAGCTGTCGAGAATCTCCCCCCTTTCACATTACCAAGCACAACTGAGCCCTCTCTCTAGCATGCTTTATGGCACACATTACTACAGCTGTTTTGTTTAGATGTACAAAAACTGAGACATTTCTGTGCATAGCGCCTGATACAGAGACCAAACCTTTAACACCTGCAATTTTTTTCTTATAGCACTAGCAGCAAGTGAAGCAGGACAACCACCACCATATTCTAACATGTGGACCCTTTACTGTCTAACTGATATGACTCAGCCAAGTCGCCTGTCACCGCCACCTGCACCCGGGCCTTTCCCCCAAGCCACCCTCTATTTATCTAACCCTAAGGAGCCACAGTTCCTGCAGCACCCTCCGCAAGTGACTTCTCCGACTTATGTGATGATGGACGACAGCAAGAAGGCCAGTGCCCCGCCTTTTATCTTAGTGGGCTCCAACGTTCAGGACGCACAGGACTGGAAGCCTGTTCCTGGACATGCTGTTGTCTCCCAGGCAGAGACCTTGAAGAGATATGCTGCAGTGCAAGTGCCCATTGCTGTTCCTGCAGACCAGAAATTCCAGAAACTTACCCCAAGTTCCCAGAATGCTAGTCCTCCTACAGGTGGACAAGAGGGCCCCAGACCCCAAAGCCCAGTTTTTCTTTCTGTTGCTTTCCCGGTAGAAGATGTAACCAAAAAAGGTTCAGGATCTGGTGACAAGCGTACTCCCTTTGGAAGTTACGGTATTGCTGGAGAAATAACCGTGACTACCGCCCAAGTTCGCAAAGCAGAAACCTAAAACTGGCAGGTAAATTCTCCCGTAACATGTGGGCCTCGACACTCTTGAGTTTTCAGCAATTTGATTTGTTGGCCTGGAGATCGCATATTTCAATTCGATTTCTTAAAAAAATCTCAGTGAGTTTGGTCAACTCTAATTTGAGGTGGAGGTTGTCCCCACCTTCCTTACCACCAGCTACTCCTCTATGCACGGCAGGCGCCCTGCACATTCACAACTCACCGAGGAGGGGTGCCTAAAACACAAACCAGTCAACCCACTCACTTACCTCTCAATACTGGGTTCTGTGTCTTGCCCTGCAGAAGATGCCAAAAGGGGATGAGTGAAAAAGGAAAAAAAAAGACCTAATCTTATAATCTAGTCAGCAGGTTTAAGGGGCAGGAAGGAACAGAGGGCAGCTGGAGAGCAAAGTGTGAGACTATGTGGAGCCCCCAGCCTGGGCCCTCTTACAGTGAATATTTCCAGTAGAACAGACAGGTTGGAAACATTGAAGCACTAATGTGACAGTGGTATTAACTGCAAGGTAAGAGAGTTTTTCACTCACAAATCATAAAAATTTGATTCAATGAGTACTTACTATTTACAGTGCAAGCCCCTCCTCCCCACGTGTGTACAGCAGAGCAAAACATGGAACCTATACCTTAGTGGGAGAGAGGGACAAAAAAGCAAATTACACTATGTGAAGTATTATGAAGAGAAGAAACAGACATTGCTAGGGGCCCTCCTTTGTTAGGCCGTGCAGGGCCACAGGTAAACGGCCACCCGCCCTGCACGGAGCCCACAGACAGGTCCAAGGGCAGGAAAGGGCCTGGGGCTTCGAGACGCTACCAGTTGGCCACAGTGAGATGGGCAGGGAGGACAAAAGATGAAGCCAGGCGTGAAGAAGGAACTCTAATTCAGGGTCCTGCAAACCAAAGAGACGGGGGTAGGAAGTTCAGCGGGAAGTCAGAGTGACAGAGGCTGAACACCCGATGGACAAAAGCTAGAGCTCAGTTACAGGCAAGGTCAAGTACCACAGTGACCACGGTTAAGGAGACAGCTCTGTTACCAACATACCTCAGGACTGTGTGCACTGACTTTCTCACACCCTTTTAGTGTAACTGTCAAAACGGCCGCACTTGGCATGAGCTGCTACGATACTTTAGTGCAGACGCACAGGTACCTGATTAGTTAAGAGCTTAGTAGCCGAGCAGGACAGAACTGGACACTTCTGATCTTACAGTCATTTTACATGTTATTTTATAATTTTATAATTAAATTTAAACAATTCACTATTTACATTGTTCCTAACAGGTGCTGAAAATGACACTGTTTGAGTCGACGTTCAAGGTGGAGCCTGCCACCAAGCGTAATGTATCAATAAACTTCATGCAAGCATAAAATCTTACACTCTTACTTGGGGGGGTATACAAACATTTGAACACAAAAGGTCTTCAATCTTTCCAGACCTGTGACAGGATGCAATAGCATTTTCCAACTCTTATGTATACACTGTAAAAAAAAAAAAAAAATTAAACATTTACCCTGCAGCAGATCCAGTCACAAGTTCTCTAATGAGGTTATGCCACCTGCTAATTCCAGATCTGGCATGCTCACTGAGTTTAGACTACACCAGCACCTTGCTTAACACTGCATTTACCCAGAGAACGCATGCTAAGTGCCTACTTAGAATGTGACCTCAGGGATTTCTCTACCACAAGTATTTCTTTGTAAGGACACTCTTGATAACTTAGGATTGTATTAAATGCAGCATTAGTATATCTGAAAGTGTAAAAGAAACCACATTGTTTTGAACATTCTAAAGCCTTTATTTAGCATCAGGTGGATTATTTCATTATAACACTTGTTAACTTCAAGACAGCCATTAAAATAACTTACTGGCAGCTACCTAAGGTCCCCTGGAACAGTATCTCAGTCTGGGGTTGGGTGGATAAATACCGTAAGATTAATGTACCCCAATTAAAGGGGCAAAGCTACTGTACAGTAGGTCTCCGTACGTATCTTAAGTACACAGGTGCCTTGCAAACTTGAAGTGCACGAGACCTCTTATTATAGAGTCTGACATTTATAATACAGGAGTACAACTGAATTCTTCTGGTGGCATCTGCCACTGGGAGTTGAAGCATTTAAAAAGGTTTGTCATTATGTAATCGGTGATTAAAATCTCTATTCTAGGGTATTTTTATGAATTGCTAGGTTTTATACATATTTTCAATTTGAACATGTACAATTTAAACACCTTTTAATTCTAGTAACATTAGAGAAAACTGTAAAAGTAAATTCAGAGTGCTAAAATAAGCAAATGAAATACCTTTTCCAGCTTAGAATTTCCAAATCAGGACTATCTGAACGTTCAGGCATTTTTTTTTTTCTTTTAGAAGTGGGAAGGGGTAAAACTGAGAGGCTTAGTATGAAGAAAGGCCATCTTTTCAATGTGGTCTTTGCAAAATGACACCCTTTCTCTATATTTGAGCACATAAACGTTGTATAGGAGAATATTAAACATTTCAAAGTTACATCTAAAACATTCAAGCATAACAGCATAAAAATATTCAAAATAACTTGATTTGGGTTACTATATAATTCCATAAAGCTAAAGTTACATTTAGGTATAAACCTTCAGTAAATATGGCAACAGCAACCATCAAAAGCATAGTCAGCAGTTTCCCAAACCTCCGTATAAAACAGTATTCCAAATAAGTGTGTTTGGATAGCAAAATTACCCATTTTTCCTAAGACTTTCATCGCCGAGATCACCTTATGCCCTACTTTGGTTGGGTGAAATGCAAGTTATCATGAGACGGCTTTGTCTTTTAAGATGAGTAGAAACCAAGGAAGAAAAATTTTAAAACATAGGTTTAAGACTTATTTGTAGATTAGCCAAATGCCCCCAACTTGTCTACACTTTAATAAATGTCAGGCAAATTGAAGTAGTTTCTGTCCCAGTAGCTGCCCGAGTAAATCCAGTCCTGGGCTCCGCTGTAGGGATTAGGACCCTGATGGAACCACCTGTTTAAAGAGAAAAGACAGGACTTACGCAGGAAACTGAGATGACAGGGTAGCCACTGCTTCACTAGCTCACAGATTCCCTACTCACAGCCAGCAGTTCACTTCATTCTGGGGGTTACGATTTCCAAAGAGACTTCTAGGAAGTGTTTGTAGAGAGCGTGTATGCAGAATAATAGTCCAAAATACACAATGACATCATCCAAAAGGTTTATGGATTTTCCATAGCATTTAGCAACAGTTCTTACTTAGCAGAAGCAGGAGTTCCTGTCCAGCAGGGTTGTTAAGAACCAATATATTCGTCTAATTGTTCACATAGGCCCATTACTTACACCTACAGTAGTATGTGAGGTGTGTGATTCAGAATAAATGCCCCCCAAACTCTTAGAAGTTTCTTTTTACAAAGAGCTCAGCGCCAGAGAAGTTGAATAACTTGCCCAAGCTAGCCACCGATATCAAACAAGTCTGGTTTTAAAGACCATGATTTCTTAAATATGCTGTGCTACACATAACCCACTGAAATTAATCTGGTCCAGATCTTCTTGGGTCTCAATTTTCTCCATGCTAATATGGATTCATAGGTTTCACCTCGAGCTTTCAACATCTTAGCCCGTCTTACCTAATTCTAGAAAGAGCTGCCCTAATCTTCTTGCCCTTTACAAAACAAGTCACCTATTCTCACAGTCCCAGCTTTCTTTAGGTAAGTGGAAATGCAAAACTACTTGTTCAAAAGGTTCAGATTCTAATTTGTGTAACATTTTCTAATGTTAGTTTTCAGCGTAATATTTATGTTAACAGTTCCATATGTGTTTGTCATTCTTTCCAAATAAATTGCCTCTAAAAATATTTAACAATTACAGTGAGGTTAGATTTGTTTGCTAAGTCCCAAATGGACCTATTAATCACTACAGCAGCACTAAAAACCCTAAGACAGGAAAAATGCTTCAGATTAGGCTAATTCCTTGAAGGCTGATACAGTAAATGCCCATTAGACCAAGTCTTCTAGACTATTATCATAAAAATTCTTTTTAGTTTTTGGGACTTTTCCCTAATTACAAAATTTTAAAGTCTACTTTAAATGATCAAGATATGTGTCTTTCAGATTTTGGTAACCAAGCTAGAACTATTATAAGGAACTATTATTTGATCAAAGTCACAGAATTTTAATTGTGCTCTACACTGGAATTTGACACAACATTGTAAAATGATTATAAATCAATAAAAAATGTTTTAAAAAAGTCATAATTTTTGTCTAACACGAATAATACAATTTTACCCCTTTTGGTCTCCAAAGTCCAAGCAGTAAAAGCACTTTTGTGGTCAGGCTTAGCAAAATCAAGCATTTCAGAAAAACAGGCAAATCAAAATCAAGGTAATCAAAACCTTAGACCTATGCCACAGGATTTCTTTCACACAAAATGGAGAAGGGGAAAGTCAAATTGCAAAGAGACTTCACACAACGGTAGATGCAACAGCAAAGGATACTTTCCTGCTCACACACAAGCCAAGTTCTCTAAGGGCCACACCTGCAAGGCCTTCCTTCGGGGAGCACTTGTTCTTGGGGAGAGTTCGAACACTGCAGTAAAGGTGAGCATCTCGGACATAATGGTCTGATGCAAAGGACTAGAGTTTCTCTCAACAGCTAGTCTCCTAACTTGGAGAATTCATGTCTGGAAACCTGCTGTTGTCGCTGTACCCACTCCATGCACAAAGAAGTCCAGTTACTTTGTCTTTCTAAAGCCTTAACATTTTAGGCAAGCATGGGCAACAGGAAAGGGGTGGTGGGTGGGGGGAAGATGTCTTTGCTAACTTCTAGGCAATATTTTTGAGTCTACAGAGTCCATGGGTCTATACCAGTAAAATAACATTCTATGGAATACTAAATTCTGCATGGTGCTCATACTGGGGGAACAGATGACTTCACCCACTTATTTTGCCTCATCACCCACCTTCCCTTCAAATCCCGTGTCTACTGATGCTAAGAGACAGGTGTGGAAGAGAGCATGTGCAAGGCTCCAAAGTGCAGCTCACAGATGCTGCGCAGCCTCTGGTTTTCATTTTCAGGCCACCACAGAGCTCTCTAAAGCTCCTTGCTTTCTCAATGTAAGACATTAGCCGACAGTAAAAATTCTTAGTGGACTTTTTGCTTACTTTGCACACTTGAAAATGTGACCACAAAAAGAAAGAAGTTAATAATTAGAAATACAGTACAAAAGTGGGGTTTGAGAGACTAGAAATAATGGTAAAATGCATCAAACCTTTTCAGAACGGATCACAGTAAAGCAACGAGGTTTTTGCCTGAAGGATTAATGAAAGTGGAGGCTCCTTCTAATCACGATCTGAGCTGTACTTGCCCTTGAGTAAGTCGCTTAAATGAAATACACCAGCATTTGGTTTCTTCGCGCACAGGGAAGGGATCTGCAGACTAACGGTTTTCTGGCGGACCTGCCCAAGTTTCAGGGACTCGGGTGTGTGCAGGTGGGAGAGGCCGAGCCCTGCCCCTCAGCCCTCGTCCTACCAGAGCAGCTGTTGCCATGTGTCCTATTTGCAGACTCTGTCTGTGTTCTTTGGCAGCAAAGATTCTGATGCTAGCAAAAAAGTCCAAAAACCACTGGACTAGATCATATTTAAGGTCATTTCTAGTTCTAATAATCGTCTAAGATGCAAAAGGACGATCAAATGACATCAACTAAACCACTGTCAAAATTATGCCCATATTGGCTCTCAAATTTATTTAACAACCGTGAATGGCGGGTCAGTGGCTTCTGTTATGTAATATAAATGTAGAAAATGTTTTTATACC
This sequence comes from Camelus ferus, assembly GCF_009834535.1. Taxonomy (NCBI): domain Eukaryota; kingdom Metazoa; phylum Chordata; class Mammalia; order Artiodactyla; family Camelidae; genus Camelus; species Camelus ferus. The sequence goes on from NC_045719.1 coordinate 9,934,545, forward strand.
ATTCCTATTTACAAGACATTCTATTACTCAATACAAGTGACTACTAAGTAACTCCTGATTCTTAAAAAAAAAAAAAAAAACTTTCAAAACTTGGAGATCAGTTTGTTTCTGAATGGAATCCAAGGTGTTACTTTAATAAACGGCATTTCTGTGACACATCCCGTCCCTCGCGTTTGGAAGAGTAAAGGCCCTGTCTAACCACCCGCGACACTGTGTGGTAACGTGTATGCAAACGGCCCTGTAATTTACTCACACATGTAAGCAAGTGGCTCTGAACCTATTTCTATGCCAAAATCTGTAATTCCAGAGTTTACTTTTCCTCTTAAATATGGAAGGGACAGTGTTTGGCTGGATAAGGAGGAAAGGTCGTCTGCTTAATTGGCATTCACCTGCGATAACTGTGAATATTTTAACCCTAATTTCCAAATAATCTTCTTTCTTTGTACACATCAAACCCCGATAGCTCGACTACTTAGTCAGTGGAAGTTACTTTTCTCCCAGGCAGGGCTCAGCTAGCCCCTCTGCAGTTCACACGTCCGCCCCCTGTGACCCCCAGGACCCCCGGGGCTCAGCGTACCTCGTCTTCCAGTCCTCCTCCGACTTGGACCTGTTCTTGCGGGCCGCTCTCTGCTTCTCCTCAAGTCGCTTTTTTTCCTCACTAGCTTGATCTAAAATAAGCACATCGATGGAAAACAGTTACTCTCCAAGCAGGGAGCAGGCAGGGCAGGAGGCACAGGCACCTTCCGGGGTCAGGTACCAGCACGGCCTCCACTCGTCAGCACACCAACACCACAAACAGCCTGTGCCAAGTGGAACGCGTCCCCAAGCTGGTGAGAGGCAGCGCTGGCATTCGAGACCCAGTCACCTCGCTCTATGGCCTCTGCCCATAACCACCTCTGCATTTACCAGAAGAACTTGCTGGGGGGGGGGGGGCGTTACAATGCTTCAGTGAAAATCAGGTGGAAAAGCTGAATAAATGTGAAATTTTTCTAAATGCTTAGTGAGACCTCCTCACAGGGCTCCTTCGGATTCCATTCCTAAGAAATGCAAACAATTTTCCAAACACCACTGCGCCGCCCCACTGATGTTACAAAGGGAGCGTCCACGGGCTTTGTGAGAACAGGTCTCCCAGCCTTGGCCCTGCTAATACGCTGCACCCCGATTCTTTGTGGGGGACTGTCCTGGGTACGAGGGCACTGAGTAGCACCCCAGGCCTCTACCCACTAGATGCCAGTGGCAGTTCCCCAGATGTGACACGGAAGTCTGCAGACAATGCCCCATGTCCCCTGGGGGAAAACTGCCCCCCACAACCCTCGGCCGCCCCTCTTCGAGAACCACCAAACTGGAAGCAGTGTAAATGTAACACCACGAGACAGAAATGTTATCACTGACCAAGGCCAAGCTCACCAGGTGCTACTGACATTCCAAGACACACAGTGAAATAACTAGTCAGAATGCAGTTGAAAGTTGAAAAGACGCTATTTTCCCCAGTTCCCCTCTGACACATAAGATACGCCTCTGGCCATGTGTAGTATATTCAATTACCATAAAGTATCACTGAGATCATGAAATCTGAGCTACTAAGGTCTACCTCAGATTTTCAAATTCAAAATGAAAGTTACTGAATTTAAACAATTTTAATTTAAAAAGTCTCTAAGAGACTAAAAATACTTGTGCTAACATCCAAAATACTAAATACTAACATACTAAAAATGCTAACAGTCACTAGGGGGAAAACAAACCATCTTCCTCAAAGAAATGACTCTTCGTTGGTGCTGAGTTACCTATTTCTCCATTTTCCATGGCTCTGATGTCAGGCCGTAGCCTGCAGTCCGTCTTAGGAATCACACTCTCCATTTCCTTGTCTACTTCATTCAGAACCATTGCAAAGCTAGTGAAGTTATACATCTGAAAAGAAGCAAAATGTTCAAATTAACACGTACCAGGCAGAGTGCGAAGTGACCGCCCGGGGTGGACACCTGACAAGGGTCTCCCTGTTCTGTGGTGATGACCGTCGGCCTTTCTCAGATCATGTATCTAAGTGTTTTCACCAAAGGGAGCACCATCTGTGGGTATTTGCCGCAGAGAGACCTCAAAGCAGGCCTCCCAGAATAAACACCCTCTATCACTACCACCTGGAAGCGGAGCTGTAAGCAAAATCAAAATTCTTTCTTCCTCATTAAAATCACACTTGCTAGGTCTGGTCGCATCTTCTCGTATTTAACAAGAGTCTGTCTTGCTCCTAAGTAATTATTAAAGAAGGTCCCCCAGAAAGCCCCACCCCAACGCGGCCTCCCAGCCGGACACCAGGGAGAACCGGGCGGCCGCACTGCCCTGGGTCCCAGGCGAGAAGCCCGCAGGGGGACTGGGAAGCATTTCGATGACCGCCGGCCCTCCTGTAGTCGGGAGAGCGCGCCACCAGGGCCCATGTGGACGGTGAAGCCCCGGTCAGCACGCCAGCCTCACCTGGGCAGAGTTCGGAGGCCGCGGGGCTATTCGCCACAGGAGAACGCTTCCAGGGATGACAAACACACTCTCAGAATCTGGCACTGGCATTTCATCCGACTCCTCAGAAGTGCTCATCTGGAAGAACCACCAGATGAACAAGACTAAGACGTTTTAAAAAGAACATCCTTACCACTTGTGAAAGCAGCAGCGTGGACTACATAACATCAGAACATAAACATCATGAGGGCTGTGGCTTCTCATCCTTCATCCTCGGCTTCCATCACAGCGCAGGAGCCGCCACACAAGGGCTGAGGGCGGCCACGTGCCTGAGCCTCGTGAGCTCTGCGTGCCGCCTCGTTCAGCGTCCTGCGCATTCAGGGCATTACTGTTGTCACCAGCACCGTCATCATCAGTCTTTACTATTGTGTTCTAACATTTTTAATGCTTTTTTAAAAGACCAAATAACTCATTTGAGTATTTACTGGAACATTATGAGAGTAAGAAACGGTTACATCCTTGGAGCAGTTAACTAAATGTATCCATGACACAAACCAGCAGGGATCCTGAAAGCATGTGATACAAAGAGGATTTAAAAAGATGTCAGGCCGAAAAGGAAACCCCCATATCCTCTGGCTACCCCGCCTCAGGCAGGGCTGGGCATATTTAGTCCTTATGAAACAAACGTATGAAGACAGATTATTACCACCGTTTTAGATATAAAGAACTTAAGCCTTTAGAGGGTTGTCAATGTTCCCAATGTACAGCTGCCAAATCTAGAACTACAGACTGAGAGATGCAGGTCCAAAAACAGCAGCCAGGAGGGAAGAGCATGGATGATGACAAGCTTCCCGCGGCATCTGAAGACGCATCAGTGAGCTGAGGCAGCCTGGGGCACACGGGGAGGTGAGAGACCGGCCGGGAGCAACTGTGTGAGAATGGTTTCTCTCTGTAAGGGAGGGGTGAGGCCATTCCTCACAGAGGCCCACTGGGGAGGTGCAGAGAACGGGGCGGGACTCTCTGGAACTTCGCCAACGCCCTTCACCGTCCCCCTACCCCACCTCTGTGAATGGAGGGTGCGGCGGGCTCCAGGGCCCTGGACCATTTCCTCCTTTGGCCCCATCAGATCGCAGTCACTGCAAAGAGGTGTCTGCCCCCTTGTCCCCCATGCCCAGGTGAAGGAAAGGCAGCAGGGACACGGGGTTGTGAGAAGGAGCGCACAACAGTGATTTACAGAGAAGCCGCTCATCCACACACCCGTTTTTGAGGAAGGTCAGGGCTTCCCAAACTTCTGTACGTGTCCAAGCGGCCCCAAGTGCCCCAGAGAGCTCGGCGGCCACGCTGGGACAGGCTTGGGTGGACAGGAGGGACCTCAGCGTCTTTACCACAAGCCCCTGACTGCTGTCAACTCATCTGACACGTGGGTGCCACAATGTCCCCATCTTACAAACGAAGGCACTGAGGCAAAGAGAGGGAGGGGATCTGCTTAAGACTGAACTACTCGGAAGCGGTGGAGGAGGATTCTAGCCAGTTTGCGCTCAAACCGAGACATGGGTCACTAGCAAGTCACCATCCTCCCGCGCTCCCTGTGCAAACAGGTGCGACCTTTCCTGAGCTCACAGTGTGCTGAGCGGCCCGGCCCTGGGGCCCTGCAGTCAGAAGTGTGGGCCCAGCCCCTGGGAGGTCTGTCGGGACAGTAACTGTCCCGGTAGGAAGCAGCTCACTAAGAGGGGGGGCAGCCGTCCAGGAACGACCCCATCCCCTGCGATGCTCTCAACTTCAGGGATTTCGTGACAAGGAAGAGGGCAACGATACTGTGGAGAGGCATGAAAACGGAAGGCGGTCACTCTGGGTGAATGTCAAATTGTCAAACGATCTCAACTTCCAATGCACAGAAACAAAGCGGAGGAAAAGAACACTTGTCTCACTAAGGCGAACTCCAGCCTTCCAGGGCGACGTGAATTCAACGCTGCACGTGCAACCGCACGGCGCACACCCACACTCTGTGTGAGACTACATCAAACATCACGACCAGAGCAGATGATCTGTGCACTGAGAAGGGTCTAGGGGAAACACTACTGCATCAGCAACAAGTATAAAAAGGTCACACGGGGACCCACTCACAGGCCACCTCCACAAGGATCAGCACAAATTTAAAGAGGCCAGTGACTCCTTCGATACCGCCTTATGGGATGTTCACCTGTTTGCTGTTCTTCTTCTCTTCGGTATTTTTCTTGTCATTTTTTTTGTAAGCGTCAAATGTGGCGGGGTCAACACTGTACAGACATTCTGTCCACTTCCCATAGAGGGCACAGAGCTTCTTTTTGCTGTCAAGAGAAACTGATGTTTAGCCAAAAATTAAACCGGTGTTTTGCTGTAACTGAGTATTGTTACAAAGATGCTTATGAATCAGATTCTTTAAAGAAATCTTTCTTCCCTGCAGAAGAAAGTTTTTTTCTATTTACTGAAAGTGGCAGGTAATGGGAGATTTTAGTAATGACATTTTATTTAGTGAAGTAATTTAGTGAACTATATACTACTCAACATTTAAAAGGGAAACTTTACCTTTTATCTTGAATGAAGCCTTCAACTTTATGTAATTCCTTACCAAAAAGGCCGCACGGCTTAAAATTCAACACACACTTGTCCCCAGTCCTACAAAGGAGACAGTAAGCTCAGGTTACCATTCAGCACGTGAGCAGCGGTAGGGGACAGTGACCACGATCACCTTTCTGGCAGCAGCTGCTGTTTACTGATTTTCCAAGCCATGCCAGGCTCCAGGGTTACCATGATTAATCCATAATCAGTACTGGCCCCACCGTGAAGAAAAGGTAACCAAGGCTCGTAAGGAATAAGCGACTTGCTGCTATGGAATGAATGTCCCCTGAATGCACACAGTGAAGCCCTAAGCTCCCGCGTGAGGGCACCTGGGGGTGACTGGGTCAGAAGGGTGGAACCCACATGAACGGGATCAGCGCTCTTACAAGAAGAGCCGGGGAGATGATCTCTCTCTGCCATGTGACCATCCGAGAAGATGGTCAGACCAGGAAGAGGGCCTTCACCGAACAAATCTGCCAGCACCCTGCCCTGGATGCCCAGCCTCCAGAACCCTGAGTAATCAGCTTCCGCCGTGAGCTGCCCATCTGCAGTGACTTGCTCCAGCAGCCGAGCCGACCAAGAGGCTGAGACACTTGCCTAAGGTCACAAAGTAGGATCTGACCCCAACTCTCCCTAACTTTTATGTTCCTCCTACCGTCTGCCCACGTGCGAACACCACAAACTAAGCAATGTCAGCAAAATGAGCGGAGGGAGGTGGGAATGAAGCCTCACGAGGCTGCAGAAGCATGGAGCTCGCCTGTCTCCCCAGCCAGACACTATAATACCAACTCTGTCCATTAAACGGACAGGCTTCTATTTACTCTGGAGTTACACCGCCTGGTTCTTAAACTGTCATCAGTGTCTACTAGAGTGTTTGAAAAAAGACCACTGGGACCCTCTGATGACAACTGAGGGGACAGGTGAGGACCCTGAAGAGTCTTACTTGTGGTTTGTGATCTCCACGTTGCCGTACTGCTCAATCCAGAGTTTGCCCACAATGATATTATGGACACAGCAGGTGGGATTTGTCCACGTGTATGCCTCATTGTGTCTAAAAAACAAAAAGAAAATCAAAGCCCAGGAAAATCAATGAGAAGTGTTACTTGGTTTAAAAAGTGCACTGGCCTCAAACGCCATGACTCAGCATAACAAATCAGACTGCAGGAGATGACTGCGTTCTAAGACTTTACAACTCGATCGGTGTTCACTCACAGTACAGTAGGTGTCATTGGATGACTCTTGTTTCTTAAAAGGATGCAAAAGCTTAAGAAAAAATTCTGTAGTTCCACCAAACTCCAAATAAACTATGTATATAATCATTTTAAGCATTCAAAAGTTTGGTGGGAACGTAAAAAATAAAATCAGAGGTAGAAGAAAAAAAAAATGAAGGTCTATTTAGTACTTTGCAGAGAGAGAGCGTGCCTTCCAGCTCACCAAAGGGAAAACTTGTGTATGTGAATAAGCTCCAATTCTACACATCCTTTGCCTTCGAAAACATGCTGTACACCTTTATATATTTGTTTGAATTTATTTTTAATTTACAGACAGTAAAATTCACTTCTGTTGGTGTATATAGTTCTGTGAGTTTTAACACAAGCACAGATCTTTATAACCACCACCACCATCAGGTTATAAAGCAATTCCATCACCCTCCCCACAAACTCCCTCATGCTGCCCCTCGGCAGTCAATCCCTCCCCACCCCAAATTAACCCCTAAACAACTCATTTGTTCTCCACTGCGATTGTTTTGCATTTTCCAGAATGTCATATAAATGGGCTAATATGCTATGGAACTTTATGAGATTAGCTTCTTCATTTGTAATGCATTTTCAATTCCATGTATCAATAATTTGTTCTTTTTTATTTCTGAGTAGTATTCCACTGTATGGATGTACCACAGTTTAATCACTTACTGAAACCACTGAGTATGTTTTTCTGTGCTTATTTGCCATTCATCTATCTCTTTGGTGAGGGATCTATTCACATCTTTTGCCTAGTTTCTTACTGGGTTGTTTGTTTTTTTATTGTTGAGTTTAGAGAATTCTTTCAATATTCTGCATACAAGTACTTTGTTGATATGATTTGCAAATAATATCTACCCATCTGTAGCTTGTCCCTTCATTCTCTGAAGTGTTTTCCACAGAGCAAAAGTTTTTCATTTTGATAAAATAATCTAATTTATCAATTTTGTCTTTTCTAAACTGTGCTCTGGTATTGTCTGTAAGATGTCATCGCCTTATCCAAGGTCATAAAGATCTCCTATGTTCTCTTCCAAAGAAAGTACATTAGATTTTAGTTTATGATCTATTTTGAGTTCATGTTTATTTAAGGTGTGAGATGTAAGTTGAGGTTCATTTTTTAAACATGGGCATGTCCAACTGCCCCCACACCATCTGTGGAAAGGACTGTATCATTCTTCACTGAAATTGTGTCTGTGCCTTTGTCAAAAATCAATTGACCACATTTCTGTGGGTAGGTGTTGGGACTCTCTTCTCTGTCCCACTGATGTATGTGTCTGTCCTTTCGCCAATACCACACTGTCTGTAGGTAGCCTTTTTCATTTTGTTGATGGTTTCCTTTATTGTGTGTGCTCCTTTATTGTTTGATGTAGTCTCACTTGTTTATTTTTGCTCCATTTTATCTTAAAACAGATCCAAACACACACCACAGTGGAACATCAAGTTAAACTTTTTACATATACATCTAGGCTGATTAACAGTGGCTCCTGCCAGGCTCTCAAATTCTTTTACATGAAGGCAGGTAACTTACACTTTGTAAAAGTGGTTTCTTTTTCTCCAGCTTTTGAACAAGGCCGGGTCTGTGTGCACGTGTATGTACTTATGAGCAGGTACACAGGAAAAAAGTTAAAGTCTTGACTGCAACTCACTCAAGGAGCTCCAACGTGATGGTTCCTTTGGGTTCCGCTTCTACACTCTTCCCCCAGAACTTCAGTTTGGGATAAATTGAGCCATGAAAGATGAAATCATTGTTTAATCCTTCAGCATGAAATGCACTAATAGGTGGGTGATGGCTGACCTGCTCGGAGATGAGTCTGAAACCAAGGTCATCTCTTGAGGTTAAAAAAAAAAAAAAAAGCAACACTGTAATTAACTCTTTCATAGAATGTGTACATTATTGTCATTTCAGTCAAAAAGCAGTTACAGTATTATTAAGGAGACAGATTTCACAAAGTAAACAATTCTGTTATCATCCTGATGACTAAAGAACAACATATGAGACCTGCAGGAATGCAACCCTAACTCCAGTGCTATGAGAAATCTCACTACTTAAACATATTAAGTAGCACTCATGTGAACAGGGGTGATTTTCATGAATTGACCATATTAGCTGTGGAAATTTAAAACTTATCATTCCATTTATATTAAGATAGAAGAATCTAATGTGTCCCCTTCTTTCAAACATCTAGGGAATGAATGAGACCAAAGCTTGTGGAGGGAAGAGGAAGACTCAGAAAAACTAAAGTCAAATAAATTCCCTAATTGTGTGGAAAGAAGCAAGCTACAACGGGCAGCCAGAACTGCACCCGCAGATAAAGTCACTGCCTTTCTGCCAACAGTATACGTTTATGCTAATATATTTTATATATTAAGAAAAAAATCATGTCTTCTGGTCTACAAAAGGAGAAAAGGATGATAACTGATCCTACATGATCAGAATACTGACATTCTTATCATTACTATTAATAACGGTTCATTTTAAAATGTTTCCATATTTTTATATAGTCTCTAAAACAGTAAGTACCATAGAAACAAGCATTAAAATTGTTAGCTTTCTCCAGTCATCCAAAATGTTGGTAATGCTCAAAAAATGTATTTTCAAATGAAAACATAACATTTTTATCTGGAAAGCTACATAAATTATGCAGATTCAACTACCTGCCTGGAATAGAGTGAAAGAGCTTACCGAACTAACTCATAAGTCTCTCCCAGAAGTGGGTTGAAAGGCTTTCCAGTGCGTTCCCACTGAGAAGCAACAGCGGACACAGCGAATGCAGCCACACACTGTGCGAGAGAGCATTAGGAGAAGTTAAAAATAGCCCAGCTTGCGCCTCATCTTTATGCAACTGAAATTTTGCTGAAGACAGTAATTTACAAAACAATTTTGAGGCATTTAATTAATTTGTATTTTTGCCTTGGCTTAATAAGCAACTTAACAAGTAAATGTGGACATTCACAATGCAAACTGAGTCTCTTCCTATCGGTCATTCCCAACCACGGTTTTTGTAACACCTCGAGAGTGCTACAACTTCTCTCAAGGACTTAAAAAAACTCCCAAAGCCCAAATTACTCTTAATTCCTTTAAAATTTCTAAAAAGTACAACCTTTTAGGAAAGGGGCAAAGATATAAAACTAAAATTGGTATCAAGTCCAGTGAGGTTGGGAAAAGTTGATTTATATAAATGAAAGAATAGAAAGACTCCACTTAGAATGCTATCGCTTTGTTTGAAGGAAATCTACTCTACTCTCCCCATCCATTTACATCGCATAAACATCTTCTCCTCAAAACAAAATTAAGTGCAATTCCTGGTTGTCTTGTTTTAACCTATAGCAGTTATGTGTCTATTTATAAACACACATGTGCATAAATACACATATTTATGTGTGTATGTACATTCATTCCTTCCTGGAAACACTCTGAAAGGGTCTGAAACAAAGGTTGAATTTTCTCTACCTCGAACACAATGATATTTTCTAAAATGAAGACTCAGAAACAGCTCACCAGCATCTGGGTTTGGTTTTGGACCACGTTTTGCTTCTCTTGGAATTCTCACTGGTCTTTCCACTATGGCGGCACTCTGACCACAGGGTGGCGGGGGGAGGAACACAGAGGACGCTCCAAACATGCTGATTATGTTTTAATACCATTTCCCAACCTCACAATGGACTCCACATGAATTTTGTGTTTGTGTGTTGGGGTGGGGGGTAGGAGAGAGGTGGCAGAGAAGTCTTTCTAAGACTTAAACCTTTTCAAGTGCTTGCCTGACACATACCTGCATCCTTTCCACAGGATCAGCAAGAGAACTGGCCTTGTGGATGAGGTATGTGTGCTCCATATACTCAGTGAGTCGCTGAAGGAAGCTCAAAGGCTCATTAAATATAACTGGCATGGTGATCTTGGAGAGTTCCTAGTTAACGAGAAAATGGAAACTGTGATGTCCAACACACACAGCAAGCTCCTCTGCGGCCGCCTTTATGTAACATGTTCCTGCAAAGGAAGTCGTGGAAAACAGCAGCCCATGAAATTTAATTAGGATCAGTTCAGCTTCACAAATCTTTCCAGAACACCTAACAATATGGATGGAGTATATTGTTCTAGGCCTTGAAGGAAATACAAAGACTACTCAAACATTTTCCTTGGCTTCGAGGAGCTCGCGACCAACTGGAGAGCAATGAGGTGAGGAGGATGAGTAAGTCTGCCTTAGATCAGATATGGCACATAAAGGTGATGGCACACAGAGACCAAAAATCTTCATAGTAGTTTCTAAGAAGCACCACAGATACCATTTTTGTAGATATTTTTCCTAAGAAATTTCAGGCTATTTCTGACTGAGAACATCGAGGTTTTCTGAGCACACCAAATCTACTATACATTGTGAACTGGGGTACTAGAAGACTATTGTGTATTTCACAGAAGAGGTTTTAAATTCTGTCTGCTGGAATGACATAATCATAGTAGACTTCCAAAGATAATCTGATGATTGGGCAGGGGTCTCTGGCCCAGAAGAGAAACCTTTCAACTCTGTTTACCTTATCCTGCCAGCAAATAAGAGCACCATGAGAGCTTTAAAAAAAATTCATTAGGTAACAAACTTATCTTGGTTTTCTCTGGAATATTCTGATGGTCTTCCCGAACTTCCACGTACCATTATTTACCTTCCCTGTGGGAATAAGATTATGTTTCACAAAGCCTGCTGATGGTTCGTTCACATGGTCGGGGAACATTCGCAAGGCGCCATCCAGGTTGAATGCCACCTGTCTTAGTTCTGACTTTCCCCCTCCCCAAACATTCACATTCTTACCAAACTGCACAACTGAAAATAAAGTAACCCCCACAAAACTATAACCAGAATGTATTAAAAAAAAAAAAACAAACAAGAGCTGATTATCATAAAGTACTGCAGAACACAGACAGACATGTAGCAGCTCAATCTAGGTAAAAGAAATGGTAGGTTTATTGCTGCCTCACGGGAGGACAGGAGGAAAAGGAATGTACAAAACGATAAAGAAAACAAAGCTCCACTATATACACCCTGATATCTCGGGAACTGCAGAACTTCACTGCTGGGGCCAAGTTAAGGGAGCTGGGGCTGCCAAGGCTTGTCTTTACTGAGATGTCTCAGGCTTTCCTTCTACTTAAAAATTATCTTCATTGGTTTTTTTTCCTTAAAAAAAAAGCTAACAGAGGAATACATAATTCTCAATAATGGAAGTAAAACACACAAATACTCTTCTTATCAGAGGCAAAGTACCACCAACAGTTTGGGCCACACTGCTGTGTATTTTCACACCCGTGTGCGTACACACACACATCTTACTGGATATTTTTTAATGCATGGGATCTACTCCATGTATTGACTCATTGTTTGTCTTTTTTTGCTGTTACTGGGTCGTGGCTGCTTACACACATGGATGGCACCTCACTGAGTCCATCAAGTCCTTTGTCATTGCTGCATTGTGTAAACAAAAGACCTCAGAACCAGACTGAGTTCCTCTGTGAGCTTTGTCATTTACTAACTGTGTGATTGTGGCCAAGTTAAACTCTGCCAGTTTCCTTCTCCATGACATGGTGCTAACATAACAGCATATATGATATAATCTACCACAAGGCCTTGTTGTAAGCCTAATAGCTGCACAACACTTACGTCAGTTCTGGGCACATGAGGAACCGCTATATGTACTTGCTAATTTTTTTTTTAAAGTCTATATAGATATACCATGAACTATTTAATTGTATCTTTTAGAACATGAGCAAATATGGTTCTAGAGTAAACTTCTGTTAAGTGGGGTTTCTGGGTCAAAGGTGTGTGCTCATTTAAAATTTTTAGTTACTACCAAGCTGAGTGCCTTCCAAAAGCCTTCATCAATCTGTACTCCTACCAGTGCTGCTTGGAAGTTAGATTTGCTTTTCACATCAAAGGGACGGGCACTATTTCCAATCTGTCCATTCAGTTCTGTTCACTCTTTTTCAAACAGATACTTAATTGAAGAATACTCAAATGCAATGGTGCTGAGCAGGTCACTTACAACTTTAGCATGAAGATGAAAAGACAACAGTATTAAAAATAATTATAAGTACAGTAATTTGTTAATGGATACACTATGTAAAAAGATATAAACTGTAACACCAAAAACAAAAAATGGCAAGGAGTATAAAAATGTGAAGTATTTGTATATGTTTGAAGTAAATTTGTTATCGGCTTAAAATAGGCTATTCTAACTATAAGATGTTTTATGTAAGCCTCAAGGTAACTACAAAGCAAAAAACCTACCGTAGGTACACAAGATACAGGAAAAGGAAACAAAGCATACTAAGTACAGAAAAATCACATCACAAAGGACAAAAGCAAGAGTAAAGGAACAAACGGATTGCAAAACAGCCAGAAAACAATGAACAAAATAGCAACAGAAATAATTAAAATAAATCCAGAAATAAATCTATGCATTATGGTCAATTAATTTTTGACAGAGGAGCCAAGAACATACAATGGAAACAACCTAAGTATCCATCAACAGATGAATGGATCACGAGAACGTGGGGGGTATATATATACATATGTGCATGAATATATATATGTATGAATACTACTCAGCCTTCCAAAGAAGGAAATCCAGCATTTGTGACAGCATGGACGAACCTGTAGGGCCTTATCGTAAGTGAAATAAACCAGACAAAGATAAACTGCACGGTATCACATGTGTGTGAACCTTGAAAAAAAAAAAAAAAAAGTCAAACCAATAGAAACACAGAAGATTGTTGCCAGGGGCTTCAGGGTGGAGAAGAACATGGAGAAGTTGGTATGAGTATAAACGTACAGCTTTAAGATGAATTAGGTCTGTAGAACAGGGTGACATTACCACAGCTGATAACACTGTCTTGTATTAATGAAATTTGCTGACAGTGTAGAACTTAAATGTTCTCACCGAAAAAAAAAAAGACAAATATACGAGGGGATGGATGTGTTAATCAACTTGATGGGGGAATCCTTTTACAATATACATCTTGATGTATACTTTAAATATCTGTCAGTTAAACCTTAAAAAAAAAAACCCACCAAGATCATCTCTTCTAAAGCAACTGCTATATAAAATATGCATATAGAAATAAAATTGTTTCAAAATATCTTTTGAAAATATTTTAATTTAGGGGGTGGGAGAGGGATAAATTAGGAGTTTGGGATTAGCAGATATAAACTACGATATATAAAACAGATAAATGACAAGGTCCTATGGTGTACAGCACAGGGAATTATATTCAGTATCCTGTAATAAATCATAATGGAAAAGAATATGAAAAAGAATATATATATGTATGTATAACTGAATCACTCTGCTGTACACTAGAATCTAACACAACACTGTAAATCAACTATACTTCAAAAAAAAAAGTTTCAAACAATTTTAATTTAGCACCTACTAGGTGCCAGACACTGATCAAAAGCCTTTTTATAGCCAGCCCTGACCTAGAATGCCCTGCTCTCTTCCCTTAACTGTTGTATATCCCACCCAGTAGGATTTCAAGGCCCAGTTCAAGTCTCTCCTCCTCAACTGTAACTCATCAATTTCCCGCCTCTTCCAGCTCCAGAAGTACCAGAATCTGTACCTGGTTAACGGATACGGAGCGTCAGTCCTGCGAGAGGGGAAGAGCTCTGCGGGTGGACGGTGGTGACAGCAGCCAGATGTGACTATGCATGTGCCACTGACCTGCCCACTTAAAAATGGTCCAATTGGTATGATGTGTATTTTACCCCAATTTTTAAAAGAAAAAAGGAAAAAAAGGATAGGAAAGAATGGGCTCTGAGAGCAAAGGCCCCTTGCTACCTAGTGCTTGTCTCAGAGTCCCTCCCCTCTCCCCAAAGTGGGGACTTCACTCTGTACCTCACAGGGCTTGTAAGAATCAGATGAATTCATTCACACCAAACACTTAGAACAGCGCCATGCATGTGTTCAGGAGCAATAAATGCTGGCTGTGATCATTACTATTACTAAGACACTCAGAGCGCCCGTCCCCCAAGTCTGTGCACAGGCCAGGTGGCTTCAAGGGCTGGTACCTCATGCTGTCGCACGGGCAGCCGAGCTGCAAAGCAGCTACGAGCGCAGCGTGGCTGACGAGTTCCAAGGGGGCATCTCTGTAGCCTCCACTGTGGGGGCTCTCACCCGGGCCAGAGGTCCCATCCGACTGTCAGGTGGCAGGGTTCGCTCGGTGGTGACATGAACTCTGGCCCCTGACTAGTATGTGACATAAACTGTGCCATTTCTGGCTCAGCTCTTGTTTTCCACATGTCACTCTGTTGTGCACAACTGCAGGGTGGGATTTATTTTAAAGGAATTTAAAGGATTTATTCATTAAAGGAATAAAGAACTTTACCTGTAAGTTTGACTCTGGATTCCCCCGCCCCAAACACTAGAATGACTGTTAAACACTTGCTGAGGGTGTAAACGAGGTGCTGGGGTGTGACACTGCACCTCAGCCCTTCTGTGATTACAGCGGATCAAATGAACCCCGGCCTGGGGACTCCATCTTCCGTCTCTAAAGTGACGCTGTATACATTGCTATACCCTCATATACACCCCCTGAGAAAATATACAGGCAAGAACGGGGCAGTCAAGTGTTTCCTGGCCACTGGCTGCTCAACACCAGTTAACTAGACTTCATATGAGTTAGCAAGTCAATGAAGAAGTGTATGGTACCCACTCTGGACAACAAGGCACAAAGGACATGGTTTTACAGTCAATTTAATGGGAAGACTATTTTTTCACCATTTGAAAAGCTCCCCAAATTCTAAGAGGTTCTTTGAATACAATTTTGTAATCTAGAATAATTTAACCACCATCCTGCTTCTTTTAGTAACTCAGAACATAAGCATTCAAGGAAATAAAAAGGCACGCTTCTGGCCCAGGTAACAGACAGGGAGTGGGAGGGGAAGAAAAACCCCTGAGAGGACATATACACGCATAGGTCCAGATCCCATAAAAACAGCTTTGCTCAGAAGAGTCTAACACGTTATTTAAAATACAGCAATGGACTTGCAGTTTCATTGCGTCTGTCAGTTTGTAATTATTATTAAATAATCTTACGATTATTATAATTGCTAAAATCTACACTTTCCTGGATATGTAATGAGAAACTCAAGTGATACAAACTGTACTTCCCTCCTGGAAATTCACAGAGACACCATTTTTTACTTAAAATACAATTAAGTTTAGTATTGGGTTCTCTAGATATTGTACAGAACTAATTAGTGCTGCATGTATTCCAGTAACAGGAAAAGCAACAATGCATATGATGAAGGTCAAGTTTCAGGAAGAAACATGAGCTAGAATTACTTTTATCATGGAGAGCTTCAGTCAGCTGGAAAAATTAAGTATTTATGCCAGGCAATTCTACCTTGTGACCCAGCTAAAAGCAACGTTTAAATTTATCCATGCAAATTAATAGCAACCAATGATGAAACTGAAGAAACTCTTAATTGCAGCTGCTCATCAGCTGACAAACTGAGAAGGAAAAAAAAGAGCGAGAAAAGGCCACTCTGTCACTTGAGCACTATATGAACCACCCAAGGGCAAGGCGCAGTTTGATCCCACCTGAAATGAAAAATACTTTATATATGTAACGCCTAGCATCGTAATGCCCAAGTGTGCAAACATTTAAGACCTGGGTTAGAGATAAAAGCTCAGCTTAGGTCTTAAGCTAAGTCAGCCAGGAGTGCAACCCAAGCTCTTGTAAGGCTGCCAGGCTCTTCACTGACAGTCTGCTACTGGCAGCGTCTTGGCTCTACTCCTCGGATGTGCCTTCTGCAACGTGAGGCTGGCACCGGATCCTTCCTGCACACCAGCCCTACCTCCCACAGCCACCAGAGATGTGCTACTCAGCACCCCCTCCACAAGAGGTCCCCGCCATCTGAATCTCCCTGGCCACGCCCACAGCAGTCACACCAAGACCTCATAGGACAGCCCTCCTGGGACTCCTCTGGGTGAGCAGCAGCGTGAAGAAGCCTGCTGCCTCGTGCCTTTCGCTGTTGGTTACACCACTGTTCCTCGGCTCTCACAGACCAGCCCAGGGGACACAACTCCCAGAAGGGAAAGCGGGGGGTGTCTGCCTGTGAACTGAACCACACTTTGGGAACCGGGGTGCAACCAGTAGTAAAAACAGGTCGAAAAAGACATGAAAAGCTTTGAGGAAAAAGATAAACAGATATTCCTTTCCTATTCTTCCTTGTCTAGCAGCTGAGTACTTCCTGAGTTGGGAGGCCATGTCCTCCTGCCCGACAACCTCTGGGTGGGAATGTGCCAGAGCAACTGAAGCCGTGGCTGGACTCGTGGACGAGATCCACAGTCTCCACGCTGCACTCACTCAAGGTAGCCAATGGCCGTCCAGCTGATATGTGCACTTTCAGGAAATGGACTTCCAGGTGCTCGCCCTACAAATGCACTCCTACCTAAGAACGGGCAGCCCCAAGAGCGCACCTGCACTGGACATCATGCTATTGCTCTTTTCCCAATTCTCTTTTTACAAATGCCCTTCTTTTATTGGGGAGGGACGAAGACACCCCTTATATGATCCTAAATATCAGAGTACAGGAGTCTTGCTCAAGTGTAAAAACCTTCAGGGCACCAAGTGAAGGGAGGTTCAGAAAATTAATACTGGTATCTACAAAACCTCTTTTAAGCAAGGCATTATTACTCTGTAGGAGGGCTCCCTGATTTCTCTGCTTCATTTTAGAGAAAGACCTGACATTAGAAGCGGGGTCTTCTGGCCATTTCTCCCACGTTGGGATATTCTGACTTCAGATCACTGTAGAATGAGGTGGTAGAGATGACACATTTTGTTTAATTACTTTGCTTCCTCTGCCTCCTGTCTCTTCAAGTGAGTATTTATAATGTACAGTTCTGGCAAAGCTCCAAATCTTAACTAGAGCTGTATCTGTCTTATATTTAGAATTCAAGAATGGGACAGTTGTCACAGTAACATATACCAACATGTTTATCTGAACCCAAAATAACATCACAGTCCTGACAGTGAGCGGACCCGGGATGCATCTGGCTCTAAGGTTATGTGGCAGGCGTTCTGCTTCAAGGGAATGAGCTGAAGCTGAGGTTTGGAGGGAACGAAATTAAAACTCATGGACAGATAAAAGCATTTCATGAAAAAACATTATATTGGCAAGGTGTTTCAGTGAAGAATGTTTCAATTTTCTCAACCCCTTCTCAACACTGCAAGGTATGTCTGAGTGAGAAGACACATTAACAGGAATCGAAGTTGAGAGCCCTGGTAAAGCTTCTCGGGTACGCTTCCCAGGGACTCAGATGCCTGTGAGTCCAACAGAGGGCAACAAAACCTTCTGTAAGTTAGAGTTCTCCAATGTTATTTCCAATAATGTTGAAGAAGTCCTAACCGAGTCGTCAACTGTTGGATCAAAAACAATTATTTTTGATAGGTAATATATTACCACCTGATTTTTGGCATACAGCTGAGAAAAGGTTAAAGAACCGAATGATATTGCTAGATATTTAAAAAAAAAAACCCACAGACCTCCTACTCCCATCTGTCTATTAATATGAGCGAGGTTTCTTAATCCTTGAATCTATTAAAAATAAGAACATAATTGCTGCTGAAAATTGTTGTCTCATTCTAGCAAAATATGATATTCATTCTCAGTTATCTAAATACAAGTAAAAAAATCCATTTTATGGATAAAATTTATGAAAATGTAACATAAAAGATAAAATGTTACATGTTATTTTGATCACTCATATGGTAGTATCTGTAAGAATAACTTGAAACCTGTAGTACTGAAGTCTTACAGCTATAGAATACAAATTTTTAAATTCAAATTTTTATATGTATTTTTGTGACAGCAAAGTATGATAAGGTAATCAATAAAAGACCTTCAAAGATGAAAAAATTTGGTCAAGATATTAGTCTACAGTAAATATGGAAAAGAAAAGAGTCAAAAGGAGCAAATGGAACTACAATGTTTTCAACTCTTAAATTCAAATCTCTACAGAATTTGGCTCTACTGGATGCCTGTAAGAGTGATACAAACACCGAGTTTTTAAAGTGAAAATGTTGTAATATAACAGATCTTCATCATCTCTTATAATAATCCAACACTGATATTCTATGACTCCAAGATACCACATGTGGCCTTGGGGGCAGATGCCTTCTCCAATTTTGGGCCTGGATACCTCGCTGCCTCACCCTGCTGCTGGCCCTGGTTTCCAAAGTCACTAAGGATGGACACCCAAGGCCTAGCCTCTGAGTGAGTCCTGCTGAAAAATCCTAAAGGGATGGGAGAGAAGAGGGGAAAGAAAATACGGGAAACAGAGGACAATGGATTAAGAGATTAGAGTCCTTTAACCAAAGGACAATGGGAGTAAAGAAGTAAGGAACAAAAAATTCAAACGACTACTGGATATCAGTATTCACTCTGAGCTGGGAATCTGTCTGGTAAATGCTTCAATCACACAAAGATTTAGGATTGAATTCCAGTTATGGACAGTATTCATTTCACATAGTATAACCCAACATAATTATGGGTAACATAATCCTGTCCAAAACAGATTGGGAGAAAAAAGGGTGTCATTAGTTTTGGAAATCTAAGTCTCTATATTCTTTTCTAGAAAAAAGCAAAGGAAAATGTGTATGTATGTGCCAGTGGAGGAGGATGGGCAAGGTGAGCCCGGCCGGAGGAGGTGCGGCATGGGCACTGAGGCCCAGGATGACGCCCGCCTGAAGAAGACACTGACGTTCCTTCCTGATGAGGAAGGAATCACATGAGACCATGCCTGCCAGATATGCACCTATCACGAGCTCTTAAAAAGCATGTCTTCCAAACAATGATACTCGGCCATAGAAT
Organism: Camelus ferus; assembly: GCF_009834535.1. Taxonomy (NCBI): domain Eukaryota; kingdom Metazoa; phylum Chordata; class Mammalia; order Artiodactyla; family Camelidae; genus Camelus; species Camelus ferus. The sequence continues at coordinate 9,953,686 of NC_045719.1, forward strand.
TATACCACCATAAATGAGGGGCATTGATTTTTGAAAAACGTGGGGACCAGACCCCAGCTGAGTGTGGACCGTGGGCGGTTTCCAGCAGGACTGCTCACACGCCCACTCTCACCTGGTGTGCTCCTCAAGCCGACAGAGACATCACGAAAAGCTGTTTCCATGATCACATTTCCTCCGCTACTTTAAAGACTTATTATTATGAAATTAAGATACTGGGAATGTGAAGCTACAGGAAGAGTCAGCTGAAGGGTATGTGTGTAGCTTCTCTGACTGAGATTTACCCGCACCGAAAGGACCTGAAGTGTTTGGATCATTAAGCACAACAGAATCACAAAAGTGCAGCGGGGGATTTTTTTTTAAAGTGCCTTCATTATGAAGTATATAATAAAATCTATGGATACTAACATTTTCCCATTTTTGATCTATTATCTTTTGGGAGGTAGGAGGCAGATATTGGAGGGGTCGATACCAAAAATTACTTTTAAAATTTTTATTCTAGTGATGTTACTTACATTTCTCTTTCAAGAATACACTGTGCTTTAATCTCTGTGGTTGCTCAACACTTACACCTTGACTGTTCCTGCTGCCCACGAGAGGGGAGGCGCACGACAGAGCCCAAGAACAAGGCCTCCAAGTGCCACATGACTGCTCCTCAGTCCACGTTATAATGTGTTCCTGTAGGATGTTAGTCTCTGATAAAACCTCAGCAGAAAACATTTTCCCAAAATATTATCTCCCTTGCTGATCTTTCTCTGTGACTTTATTCAGTAACTTCTAGGGATACAAGTTTGAAAACATCCTGTGGTATACCCTTTCTACCCAAACAGCTCTGCTTTTATTTGCTTTTATTTACAATTCAGCCTTAAGTATTTATTTGTACAAACAGTCCTGCACCTAAAAATAAAAGTAAAATCATTCCTCTACAGAAACAGAGTATCTTTCTAAGCATGACAGGTACAAGCCAATATTTCTATCGTTTAAGAGAATGGTTAGTCTCCATTCAGACAGAATGCTTGCTTTAGGCATAAACTAGACGATTATTGGTCACTAGCCTGAACAAACTCATGACACTGCGACTAACTCTCACACCCAGTGAGACAGGAGGTGGTAGGAGACAGACTGAAGCAACAGAAATACAGAAAACTGTACTTTCCCTGAAGGCCAAAAAGACTAAACCACACCTGCAGTTTTCATACAAATTCTGCTGACCGAACAGCCTTAGACAGACGTGGCACCAAGTCGACGGCAACTAGGGGTTTCACTCATCCGCAGGTTACGAAATCAATTTAATGAGCTGGAATCAGCATTAATCTAATTTAACAGAAAACATTTGTTGTAATGATGAGCATTCTTCTGTGAAACTGGTTGTAATTTTATATATATACACACACACACACACACACACACACAGAGGTACATTTTGGATCACAATGATAAATACGTCAACCTAAGGGTCTGAAAAATGTTAACTCAGTAGAATACAAGTATTAATTTTTGTCCTGAAGATTTCAGTTCTTAAGAGACTAATATACATAATTGACATTTTATTTAAGAATATTTACATTTGCCTTGAGACATCTGGTTTGTCAAAATAAAATCAGAGCTCAGGTGTTCTGATTCTCATGTGTGATTAACAGCTAATAATAATATTGAGTACTAAGCTAAATCATGGTCTGTCTGAGACATTTTACACAAATTATCTTATTTATCTCTCAACACACCTATAAGGTGCAAATTATTCTCCTAATTTTACACAGGAGGAAGTGCTACTCAGGGATGCATGGCAACTTGCCCAGGGTCTCACAGATGGGGGGCAGCAAGGCTGGGATAAATCTCATTACCCAGCTATAGAAAGCTTAGCCGAATTACTCTCCACATAGGAGGATAAGAATATTTGTTTAAAATAAATGTTTCTGGGATTAGCATCTTGGAAATTACATTTAGGAAGTCGCAGATCACCCTACCCCATGCAGAGAACAGAGACATTCGAAAAATGCCAAAGTGGGCACACCAGCAGCTAAAAGGGTTTCAAGCATCAGAACGAAAATGTTTAGAAAGTGATTGTGCTTCTCAGTATGAGGAAAATTCTTGAAGTATTCCCAGGTTGTACACTAAATTGCAAAATTAAGAAAGGTAATGTCCAGGCAGATTCTTTAGCAGCTCAGGACTCATATGCTTTTAAATTTTCACCATTCTAGTTGTTCAAAGGCCATGCAAGAAGAATTAAGAGAACTTTACTCACAATTCTAGTCTGGCTGATATCAGGTTGGTGATGTGGACTACTCTTTAAAGGAACCCAAGGATTTACGTGATAGTAAATTTCGCCAACTGCTGCCCTCCCCCCAAAACTCAGATCCACCTGCACAGATAACGAAGCAGAGACACATTCCAAGTAGCTAATGCATACCACATTTACAAATTCAAAGTACACAAACCTGCTCTGTACACAGATGCGTAAGTGAAATTATATTCTATACTGTGGGAAGTCTGTTCTTTCTGAGAGAATTTCTAGGTAATTCTATGGGAAATACAAATGTGGAGAGACAAGAGGAAAGAACATTTTCTTTTCCTATTTCCTTACAATGAAAAATCACATTAATGTCGTATCAAATGGCATAAAGAGTGGTTAAAATTCTGTCAGGAAAACCTAGTATAAGAATTTTCCTTATTTCTGATCCTCAAAAGTTTCCATGAACACTGCTGTTCATCACTTGTAGGCCGACATTAAGATTCCCTTCCAATGGATATGCATGGAACACATACCAGCTCAATACTGTAGAACACATAGTTAACTTACCATTCCAATGCATTTTCTGAGGATGCTCCAGATACTGAAGTCATTTCTGGAAAACATAGGGGAAGGCAAGCTTGTTCTGGAAAAAGAAAAGAAAAATGAAGATTTAATTTTAATACCAGTGACATTAGGGGAAAACTACTTGTCATTCACATGAAAGCCACAGGCATACACATATAGACACACCATAAAAATCTGCATTGTATACAAATGACCATCAGGCACATGACAAGCTACTCAGGATCACCAGTCATTAGGGGCATGCTAAATAAAACCACAATGAGCTATATATCACCTCACACCTGTTAGAATGGCTATCACCAAAAAGACTGGGGATTACAAATGTTGGTGGAAATGTGGAGAAAAGGGAACACTGTGCACTGTTGGTGGGGCTGTAAACTGGTACAGCCACTGTAGAAAACCGTATGAAGGTTCCTCAAAAAACTAAAATTAAACTACCATATGATCCAGCAATTCCACTCCTGGGAATATATTAAAAGGAAATGAAAATACTAACTTAAATAGATGTCTGCCCCCTCATGTTTACAGCAGCACTATTTACAATAGTCCAAGACATGGAAACAACCGTAAGTGTCCACTGATGGATGACTAGATCAAGAAGTTGTGGTATATGTGTATGTGTGTGTGTGTATGTTTATGTGTGTGTATATGTACATATATACATACCATAACTTCATGCTTTACATGCATACCACACACACACAAAATGAAATATTATTTGGCTATTAAAAATGAGGAAATCCTACCATTTGCAACAAAATGAATGGACCTTGAAGGTATTATGCTAAGTGAAATAAGTTAGACAGAGAAAGACAAATACTGCATGATCTCACTTACACATGGAATCTAATAACAACAACAAAAAACCCCAACAACAACTCACAGAAGAAAGATCAGATTTGTGGTTGCCAAAGGCAGGGGTTGGCGGGAAAGTAAATTAAAGGAAGGTGGTCGAAAAGTACAAACTTCCAATTATAAGATAAATAAGTACTAGTGATGTAATGTACAACATGCTGACTAGAGGTAACACTGTAAGTAAGACATAAATGAGACATATATGGGAAAGCTGGTGAGAGTAGCTCCTAAGAGTTCTCATCACAGAGAAAAAAAATTTTTTTCTTTTTACTGCACCTGTATAGGATGATGGATGTTAACCAAATCTACTGTGGTAATCACTTCACAGTATGTGTAAATCAAACCATTGTGCTGTACACCTTAAACAGTGATGTCTATTGTTTCTCAATAAAACTGGGAAAAATGTGCATCTTCATAGGCTAAAATAGGGTCAACCTGGGGCTGTATCCTTCACTGCTATTCTGGCCCCTGAAAAATTTCGCAGCAGGTCAACCTGCCCTACGGCTTCAGTACTATCAGATCTGAATTCTCCTAGTCCTCCTGTTTTGATGCCCAGCTGTTTGGACCACCTCAGAGGTACGCTGTCCTTTCATGTACTAACCTGTCTGACGCTGCTGTTTGGTTCAAGACAGACCTACCATATTCTGATACTCAATAAACCACTTAGCTGTTAAATAATGTAAACAAAAATGTCATCCTAGCTTAAGGTTTTTAAGAAATGAAATGGGAAAATGCAAACAATTCTAAAAGCCAAAGTAAATTTTAGGCCCAAAGACACTGACATTGGACATAACTCAGCAACTCTGGATATACTGGGAGACCTTTGCAAATTAACCTCTACAGAAGGGGCATTTCTAACACCTCTGCAGGGCCTGGAAAGTAGCCAGAAGGAGGGTGGCTGTCAGCAACAAAGGGTCTGTGGGCCCAGCTTCCTGGGGCCTCAGCACCTCCGGGGGAGGGGTGGGAGGGGCCCAGTACCACTTCCTGAAACACCCTTATGGTAAGATAATGCCTTCTTTTCCATTATCTTAGGTTATGGTGAGGGATGCTGATTTTCCAGGTGCTGTTTGAAACATATCCATGTATAGAACAGATAAACAAGATTATACTGTATAGCACACGGAAATACATACAAGATCTTATGGTAACTCACAGCAGAAAAAAATGTGACAATGAATATATATATGTTCCTGCGTAACTGAAAAATTGTGCTCTACACTGGAATTTGACACAACGTTGTAAAATGACTATAACTCAATAAAAAATGTTAAAAAAAACCCATGTAAGTAAAATATTAAAGAAAATGTTAAATTAAAATTTTTACCTTCTAAAGAACCTCTGTTCTATAAACTACTTTGCGTTATAGAAGTTAATAAAATTTTCAGTTTTTAAACACATAATATTTTAAGATCCTCCATGGTAAAATTCTTCCGATTTCTTTTTCAGGAACGCACAATGCTCATTTGGCAGATCTGGCTTCTAACCAGCCTGCTGGGTAAGTGGCCACAGATGGTATTTAAATCACACTCTCTGCAGTCCGAGACCATCAATCTCTGTGACGTGAACGAGTGAATTCAGGGATAGAATCCACGCCATTATCTACCATTTGCATGTATAACACAGTTTGAGAGACGTATACAAACTAAATTTCTCATCTTCTGTCTATGAAACAGTCAGTCAGAAATCAGAAATGTAACATATTAACTAGGAAGCTATGAGCCCGAAATAAGCTTTGTGAAGACTGAATGAGGGGCTGTAATTCCCCCCAACAAATGCTTACATTAAATGTATATGTATGTTACTACTCTGATGTTAGAGGGAAGAAGAGCAGAAAAACAAATATTTTGGAAGAAAGCAGAAGAGAAGAGACATTCAAGCTTTATTTTTATATCCAATTTAGAAATCATCTCAGGGTTGCCGGCCAACAATCCCACCCAGAAATACCCTATACTCACTCTCCTGCATGTAACTCTCCATGGTGCTTTATGAAATGTAATAATGACTCATTAATGAGGAAGCTAGGTTACCGGCAACATGAATGATCTACCCTGGAACACAGCCAGAAAGCAGGGGTGAAGGGGACTGGAACAGGGCAAGGGCCATCACGAAGTCAGGGCTGTTCTCTTGTGTAGGACACGCAGTGCCAAATGCACACCCTCCTTCCGACCACGAGGCGGGCAGCAGCGCACCGATCAGAAGCAGCAAGGGGAACGCGGGCCGTGCAGAAGCCGGGCCGGTAAATGACCTCAGGGCTGCTGACCGCATCTAAATCGACAGCGTGATGAGGCTGCCAAAAGGAGAACAGAGCCAGAATATTCCCAAGGGCAGCTCTGCCAGAGCTGGGATCCAGACCTGTGCACCACTCTGAAAAGGAACCTTAACACCCTTACACAGGAGGCCAGGCAAAGGTGTGTGGAGAACATCTCATTAGCAATGGCTGGAGGAAATGTGTAGCCTAGAAGAAACTGGAGGTCTGGGGGACAGTAGGCGTGACAGAGGTCTTGGGGTATTAGAGGACAGGGCCGGGGTGCAGGAGCAACAACACCCCCATCACCCATCCCCGCCAGCAGTCCCTGCACACCTTTCCCTCCACCGCACTGATCAACTCGTGACGCACCACAGGTCTCCTGCGTACTTCCTGACCACATCCCCCAAGGAGTAGGTAAGCTTCTGGAAAACACACGTTTCGCCTACTGCTCTATCCTGGTGCCCAGGGCAAGGCCTAACACAGAGGAGGAGTTTAAGTACTTGCTGAATGAGCTTAAGAATCTGTAAGGTCTTCTGGTACACGTTACCTCATTCATGATGAATCCTGTTTATCCTGTGCTGCTCCAGAGCTCAGGACTAGGCCCACTGGTGGAAGTTACAGGACAGGTGACATGAAGACCTATCTTATAATCAATTCCAAACTAGGGGAGACAAGAGAGTCTCATTAGGGAAGGGTTTCAAACAGATGTTAGAGAATCCCTTTCAGTCAGGGCCCAGAAAGCCACTCCTGCACTGGGCGGGAAGTTGGTCTCCATCTCCTAAGCCAAGATGATGTGGCTAAACACCCCACACGGAACAAGACAGGCCCCCACAACAAAAAATTACCCAGCCCCAAATGTCAGTAGTGCCAAAGCTGAGAAGCCTGTTGTAGTAATAGGAGAGCTTCACAGATAATTTTAAATTTTGTAGTGGCTATATATTTTTTTAAAAAGTAAAAGGAAACAAGATAAATTAATTTTAATACTATACTTTACTTAGTATGTCCAAAATATTAGCATTTCAACATGTAATCGATATAAAACTATTAATGAGATATTTTATACTATTTTCCCATTCCACATCTTCAAAATCCAGTGTGTATTTTACACTTCAGAGTGCATCTCGGTTTAGCTACTGTATGTTTAACAAAGTGAAATGTAGTCTTACCAAAGCAATCAAGTTCTGTTTAATGGAAAAATATTTTATACTGCTTCATTGTTACAAACTATATTACAAAATTAACATAATAAGCCTGTATTAATTAGAATTAAATGAGACCAGAAATTCAGTTTTGCAGTCACACTAGCCATCTACCAAGTGCACAAAAACCAGTGGCTAGTGGCTACTATTGGACATTATGGATTTCTGTGATTACTTCTGAAAACAAAAGGATAGTACTGCTCTAAGATTATGGGGGAAGAGCAAAGAATTGCTCAATTATAAGAGTCTAAAGTCAATGAGAGACAAGAGTCCACAGCATAATCATCAGGAAAATGCTAAACCTGCGATATATTTAAAGTAGAGGGAAAAGTTTTTTTAATTAGGTACATTAAAAAATGTTTTAAAGGATTTGTACTGAAAAGGACGTGGTTCTGTATTTTAAATTTTCACTCCCTCCACCGATGGGGGGAGAAAAAGAATTCCCTAATGATGTTGGACGGGGACGTATGACTCCAGGCAGAAGTAAGAACAGCAGAGAGCAAGCACCAGACTTTCCAGGCTGAAAGCATAGATCAATTATTCTCTTCCCTTCAAGTTTATCTGAGAGTCATTATCCTGAATTCTATGCTTCCTTTTTTCCTTCCCACAGAGAGAAAACACGCTGTACCAGGGACTGAGAGTGATATGCCCTGGTTCTATTTTCAGCCATACAGATGCCATTATGACTATCCACACAACACCACAATAACTGGTCTTTAAGTGAAGGTCCCATCGCAGTAGTTTTATCTCCGTGATGCACACGGCTCAGCTGGGGGCCCCGCCATCACTCCCTGCTGCACAGGGTTGTATCCAGAGCCCAAGATGAACCAAATTAACTTGGGCAGTGTGACTGACAAACGCAGTGCTGGAATCCCCCTTCCTCTGAAAAGGCTGTGCAAGTTCAGGGGATCGCTGTCCCCCAGATCTCTGGGAGATGCTTTTGGATGGCGGACACTATATGGGAGGCTGAGCCTGATGGAGCCTCTCAGACGCACGTGAACTGCGCAGATGCTCAGTCCCCCAGGCCACGCAGGGCCACGGCCTGCCCGCTCCTGCCCACAGATGGCTGGGTTAGACAGACACTGTGCGCTCGTGGAGACCCTCTGACCAAGAGTAGAGAAGGATTATTACAAAGCCAGCTTTGGCTGAAATCAGCTGCCCGGGGTTTCAGGTGTGCTTCTGTTTTCATGAGGCCGCCGAGCTGTGCTGGGGCCCTGTCTGAGGATGTCCGTAGCCCACCGGAACACCAGCATGCGTGGGTGGGCGTCTTTCACTCGGAGGAGGGGAGAGAAGGAAGCAGGGCCGCAGCTCGGGCTCCTGCCTCGGCCACCCCCAGTCCAGACGACACGGCTGGACAAGCTGCCTGAGTTGGCAGCTAGATCTGTGTTAAGTAATGCCTGGGACAGAGAGTGTCTCTGGGAAATGAAGTTTCAGTTTTCTTACCTGTACATTGGTTTTTAAAGAATTAAAAAGATTCTTCGTTATTTTCACAAAGTACAGACATATTGAGATGAAAACATTCGCAATCACTGGTGATACCATCTGCCCATTGATTTTTAGCTTCTCAATATATAAGAGCTCCTTGTATATTATAAATACTTTATTCACCACCTATACTGCAAATAACTTTTTCCAAGTCTAACACTGGTCTTCTGATTCTGCTTACGGTATAATCTGCCAAAACCAAACCTACCTGCCTGGGAAGACTATATATGTTATGATCTTAATGTATATGTGAAACTCTAAATAAACATCTATCTTCCAATATTTTCCCTATGGACAAGATAAAACCACTTCCCAGTCCTATTAATAGTCAAGCCAGATAAAAAGGCAAATCTCTTCACTCATATAAAGTTTTGTAATCTCATTCTTATGCTTTTAGAAATTCAAGTTCTGTATCAAAACCAAGGCAACACAGAACATAAACAATCTTCACAAGCATTTACCACACGGAAGTAAACATAATTACACTGGGGTAACAAGTATGCGCTCATTTGTCAGATTACAAAATAATACGTTATTATATACCAGGTGAAATAATCCATAAAGATAAAGAACAAGCTACTCCCACCTCCGATACCAATGTGACAGCCTGGGGTGCCGCCCTCCACACTCTTCTCCCTGCACGAGCACATACAAGTAGAGATATTTTTTGATATATTACCCTAGAAGTCACAGGGTTTGTTTTTTTTTTTAAACTAAATAATAATATAAGAGGATACCCCTTCAAGGTGATAGATGTAAGTGTATCTTTATGCACAGAGACACAGGCCCATACATGTAACTTTGTATAAGTAGTGTATCATGAATGCCTGGTTTAACAGTCTTTCTCCCCCTGTTCTTTTTGCTTGTCACCCCACATCCTCATCTCTGCCACCACTGTACCACCCTGTAACCCATGTTAAAAACCTGCTATGTATTTTTCCATACTCTTACCTTTTCTCAGAGAGTCACAAACAAAGTGTGCACGTGTGCACACACAAAGCGGCTTTCTGACTTCAAGATTCCAAAACAGAATACCAGTTATACACACTTCTCCATGGTTTGCTTTTCCCTTTCAGTACTTTGTGGAAATCTGTTCCAGTTAAATGGTAAACTAATCCTTTTAATGAATGAGTCATATTCTATGACAAGAATACTGTCTATCAAAGTATATTTTGCCATTCTCCATGAAAGGCATTCACTGTTTTCATTGTTTTGCCAAAACAAACAATGCAGTAAAATCATCTTAATATATTGCATTGCTAATTAAACCTAATGTTTTCATTTCTATGGCAGGGAGTACCAGTGGTAAGACTGCTGGGTCAAAAAGTATCTCTGTTTTACTTTTCCGGGGATGCTGCCCGATTGCTTTCTGAAAAGATTTTAACAATTTTATTTCATCAATCATCCATGACGGCACCTCCCCTCTCTCCCCACCAGCAACAATTGGTGTTAATGGGTGTTCTTACTCAAGTTTTCTCAGTCAGACTAGAAAGTGATACCACAGTGCTATTTTGTTTTTCCTTGACCACCAGTGAAGTAGAACATCTTTTCATATATTTAATGACCACCTGGATTTACACATCTGTAAACTGTCTCTTTATATCATTTGTAACCTCTGGCTTTTTTTCTGTCAATTTGTAAGAATTTGTTGACAGAGACTAATCTTCCACTTGTCTTTTACTAATCTTTCAGTTAGATTGCAAATAGAATCATTTATAGCTTAAAAAAAAAAACTTACAGGCAAATGTGTCTTATCATTTTTTAAAATAGCTTCTGGGTTTAAGGCTTCTTCCCTCAACCCAGGTTTTTTTTTTAACCCGATGTTCTAATTCTTTAAATGACCAAAACACGTATGTGTATCTCAAGACCCTATTTCTACATATAAATAGCTAGGTACCTTTAAGGCATCTGTCCCTGCCCATTCGCAGTGGACCCCTTGTGCCTCTAAGAGTTCTGTGCCCTCTCGCCTCTATGCCTGCCACAACGGGGCCTGCGAGGTCGCCCAGTTTGCTTTCTTCAAGACAGAGGAGCTCTCTCTCCAACAATTCTCTTACCCACGCATTCAGGAATCTTAACAGTCTACATTTTTATTTAGTTTTAGTCCAGTTTCTATCTCCTTTCAAAAGACCCTTGACCACTGATCTGTATGCTTCAGGGAGGAGAGGAAAAGTTCAGTGGTTTTTTTTTTTTAAAGCACCATTTTCACAAATGCTGTGGGCATCACATTATCCCTGAACTAACTGAATTCTACCAGAATGAAGTGTGTGAATGCTAATGTTTAGTGTTTACCCCGTTTTAGACCCCGTGTTAATCACGTAACAAGCATCCCCTCACTGAAGCCTCTAAATAAGCCTATAAATTACACACTCATTAATGAAATAACCTGTCCATGAGTGGTCGAACTGGAATTCTTTAGCTCCAGATCCGTAGCACTTGGGTTTCAGAGTGCAGACTGCCACTCTGCATAAACTTGAACAAGCGACTCCCTACTCTATGCCTCGGTGTTTCTACACAGAGAACGACAGTACTATGTCACATGGTCATGGTGAGGTTCCAGTGCAACAATGCACATACAGTAGTATTTTTTAAACTTTGAGTCCTATTCATTGGTGGTTTGTAAACTCAATTTAATGACTCATATAACCGGCATTTAAGAAAAATGAAACAGAATATAACATCTAACAAGAGCAGGTATTATAAATGAGAATTCTGTTTAATAACACACACACCTGTAATGTATATACTATGTGGTCAAATACTTTTTTAAAAACATTTTCCACTCTGGGACTTGGTCAGTGCTGTACAACACTCAGCCCAGTGCCTGGGAGACAGAAACTCGCGACATCCAGTGGGTACTGATGTTACTATTAACTATTTCAGGGAAAAACCGTCTCATTTTCCTATCTGAGTTGGTCAAGATTTAAAACTGCTACTATGTTCTGGAGGGATAATTTACTTTTACTAATTACAGTTTCAAAAGATGACCTAGAAAAAGGGCTGTTTACTGGACAATATTCACAACTAGATAAAGGTTTACACAGAGAAACAGGTAAGAAGTACCGCTCTTACCCTAAAGGACGGTGGCAAGGCTGTGACATGAGCACCAGTCCCCGGGGAAGGCTCTACACAGGACACAGTGGCCTCACATGTGATCAGATACCGGTGTGGCCAGAGGAGATTTTTCAAACTCCAGACTTGGGCTCAGAACCTCTGGTTCTAGGGCAGGGGAATCTTAAACAAAGGTTCTTTAAAAAGACTTGGTTAGGGCACAATGAAGCAACATGGGAGGGGCTGTTGGTAAAGTTCCTTTCCTCGTCATTTAATAGCTCTTGCTATTCCTTGTTTTAACGTCATACAACCTGGGTGAAAGTGTCCAAACAACATTTTTCATTTACCTGAAATGATGGAAGGGAATATATTAACAAATCCCAAGCCTAATTTGATTGTGCTTTAAACATTCCACTGCCATTATAAAACAGTATTAAAACTGACTCCTGTCTTCAGACTTGAGGGCACTTGCCTTCACCAAACACAGCCTGGAGACATCCAAGCACGGCTCCTCCGTTCAGGCTTCTCCTCGGCACCTACTTGGGAATGACCTCGAACTCAAAGATGCTGTCTATGCGCATCGGAATTTTAAAAGCTACTCTGATGTTCTAACTTAAAGCACTGAGGTTGGCTGGGGTTCCATGCTCTGCTTGAATCCCACGATTCTTAATTTTCCCTATCTTCCCTCGCCCCCACTGTTAATTTCTTACACATCTGCCGCTCACCAGGCTCAGGCCCCTGAGGCTGTGGACTAGGTCTTGCTCTCCTCTGCATCCCCATGGTGCAGAGTAACTTGCACGTAACAGGTGCTCCATGTTATATCTAATGTCTTCTGAAGTTAAAATGGGCCACGGAGAGAAAAAATAGCGGAAAAAAATGAGAGGTGGATAAGGAGCAAATGCGGCATGACGAACACAGATAACCAAATTTTCCACCTCTAAGTCACTTAAGAAAACAGTTTTAAAGCCAAATTCCTTAACACACATTTTCAGTTGCACTTAACAATTAAACATTTGTTCATGCTATTAAATATTCTGAAAGAATCATCAGTTTGAGCAGAATACTCATTTGGATATTTAGAAAAGCAAGCAACAACCTAATTCTAACCTTTGATGCAAGATCAAAAGAATGAACTAACAATCTAATAATTTCATAGAGAAGCAGACTTTATCATGGCAGCACTGAAGATCTGTGTGCACACATGTGCATATGTATTAGGTGTTTTGTACTTCTGTGTGTGTATCTGTGTGCAATTATTAGGTGCTTAGCATCTCTCCTCTCAGCTATCAGAATTCCTCTTTCCTTCTCTCCCAAATCCGTTCTTCCACAAGTACCAATTTAAACATAACCCTAATGTACACAGCTTCTATTTGAATCTAATCATCTGATTTCAATGGCACTACTGATGTTTACTAGATATTCAAAATGAAACAGTCTTCCAAATAAGGAAGCCATTAAAAATAAACTATAAAATTAAATTATATTCACAAAACTGAACATTAGATTTTAAAATGATGTTACAAGAGTACATGATCATAGTAATAAAAAGCCTTATTTTCACCCATCATGTATAATGTTACAGAGTTCATCTGGAATCGCAGTTCACAAATCTATTCTCTTAAAAAGGTTGAAAGGAAAGTGATGTGAGGAGAAGCCTAGTGACCTCATCACTGATGGATAAGCGTATTCTTACTCACAAGTCATGTGAAAAGTATCAAGTTCCATTTTTGGAAAGGTACCACTCCCCTCTACCCCTTCTCCCTCCTGGTTAGGACAAAGAATCATAGAGAAGGCAACACTCTTATTCACCCTCCACTCGCTTCTTGAGAACATGCAAGATTGTTACTGTGCATTTACTGAAATTCTTACCATTAGACTCTATGCTGTGTTGAACCTGCAGATGGAACACCGCAGGTACTCAGTAAACGTTGCTGAGATAAACTTCATGGCTGTTAGTTTTCTATAAACCAGGGCCTGAGGCTGAATAAGCTGTCCCATGATGCATTTATCATGTAACTTTCCCGTAATACTCCTCAGTCATGTAATAGTAATTAAAACTAGCTGTAATATATGTGGATACGTAAGATCTTCAAAGGCACCTTCTATATGAAATATTATGCTAAGTGTAATATATTAACATCAACACAAAACAACTAAAATTCACCTATACAGTTAAATTCCTAAAATCTATCTATCCCCCTTTCAACAGAAGCAAGCCTGGACAAGTTTCAAAAGAGACCTCTTTTCTTGCATGACTGATACTGTAATGTACCTTCTACCAACTTCCAGGTTTGAATTCGGACCAACAGAGGAACTGCAAGTTCTCTCTGCATCCTGGTAACGTCATCTGAAGCCTACTAGACACCAGCACCTCACTTAGGGCTGAGTCAGACAAGAAGGTGCTGGGGACAGCTGGACAGGTATTTAAGCTGCTCCTAGACATCCTCAACTCAAATCAGCCCAGAGGCTTGGCAGCAGGTCAGCACAAGTCTCAGATGAGACGAGATGAGAAAGGGGGCAGTCATATGCCTTTTTAGGTTCTGTGCATCTTTTAAATATCCAACAACTTGTTTTCCTATTTTAAGCTTACTGTGATAATTTGATGTAATTATATATTACTATTTGATTTTGCTGTGTATTCCTAAGATTATTTTTCATTTTTGATCTCAAATAATAAAGAGCCTATGATTATCACTTAACAAATCTGGCCCTACACAGCAAAAAGATTAGGGTGATTATATGTCCTTGTTTCATTTGTTCTGATTTTAAACTTTGATTTTAAAATAGCATATTCAAAATTTCAGACTGATTTTCCTACTGGCTTTCTAAAATTCAGAACTCATGTCTAACTTCAAGTAACACAGTAAATTTACTTCCTACTCTTGTTAGTTTATCAGCATGACTAAATTAAGAGGAAAGCCTGTAGAACCATCACATTTCCAAGCCAAAACAGGCTAATGAAAACATATCTATGAACCAGTTCAGAGAGAAGCTGTCCCTTTGGGGAGCAGGACCCCCTCACGTCAAGCCTACCTCATGGGGTTTGGCACAGATGGGAAGAGGGCAGGACACAGAAAAGCAGACCTCACCCTAGGGACAGGGGGCATGTTTTCTGCTCACCCTTACCTCTAAGAATCACTAAGACTTCATGCAGTGGGAGCTGGAACAGACGTAAACTAACTGAAATGAAGACAGCAGATCATGGTGAGGTCATCTTGACCTAAAGGAAGTGATCTCAATGACGGAGAACACTGATGGAATGCAGGCTGCATGCCACACAGGTCAGAGCCACTACCTTCCGCCCTGTCTCCCCTGAAGGCTGACCGAGCCCCCTGCAGTGCGGATGGCTAAGGAGCAGAGAGGCATGGAGAGGGTGAGCACAAATCTGCCAACACCTCCTCATATTCCAGAAAGGACCCGAGACTGTCTATGGCTAGTCATTTTGTTGGCAGGAAAGGGGAGAGAAGCCTTTCCTGATTACAATAGAAATTTCTTGGACTCTACACTAAGCAATGTCTCATCCTGGAACCTGAATGGGCTCCAGCTGGATGAGGAGTCTGGCAGGGGGTGTGCGAGGGACAGCAAGACCCCAGAGCAGATCTGAGCGCTGGACGGCAATGGCTGACCCTTGAACCAACTCTGGAGCAAGGCTGTGTCTAACAGGCTGCGTGTTACCTGCAACACTGCAGACAAGGACTTTAGGTCCCCGAAACAAGAGTTTAGGGACTATGCAAAACATAGCTAGCAACAAGAGAAGATGCAGAGAGAAGCAGAGATGCACTGAGTGATACAAGTATCGCTCTGCACATACCACTCTGCCTTGTTGCATGGCTTTGAACTTTTTAGACATATTTCCCTTTAAAGCACACCCATTTTTCCACAATGAACATAACAATTTGGGATCTGCTTTAGCCAGTTCAATAGCCTGATTTAGCTTCCTTTTAAAATGATCTGCGACCTTTCTGACTGCTTGCCATCAGAGGGATAGAATTTCTAGGGAGAACTGAATTTCTGGTTCCTTCCTGCTCTGTGACATATAATACCTTCACTGGCGTTATCTGATGTAAACATCGGTTTCCCCTCTTTTTCCTTTCTGATTGCTCTGAGCATAGTGACATATCTGTACTGCAAAGAACAGCAATCTTCCTCTTTCCTAAGGTTTCTTCTGCTAACAAAGATTACACGGTGTCCTGAAACACACAATCAGACTGAAGTAGCGTACCTCACCTTCTGAGATTTTCTTGTTCTTTCCAATAAGATAATGTCAATCATACCCTGAAGGAAAACAACCAAAAAGCTTGGTTTTCACTAATAAAAGAATGCATAGCTATTGAGGAGAAATAAATAATTTCTATGAAAACATCACACCTTTTATCATTCCAGCATCCTTTGGAGAATCCTGCTTTGGTAGGAGGTTGGTGGATAACGAAAATTATAGCAAGAGAAGTTTTTAGCCCCTGTTTGTTTGAAATTGGCAGAACTTCCAATGTGTTCATGTGTTCTTTTGTACGCTCATGTTAATACAAATGGAAATGTATAAAGGCCCAGAAAATAAGTTCCACGTCCACTTTAATTTGTAACAGTGCCTAGCACTGAGCCAACAGCAGATGGGTGCTTAATGCGTGCTTTGGGACTGTGATGTTCATTCTCTGTAAATTATTACACAAAAGAAACAAACAGCTGCATTAATTAAAGGCTGGGACAAACCGTTTTACATTTCAGAATACAAATCTGGGAATTTGTCTAGGAATATAAATCTTTGTTATTCTAGACATCTATAAAGGTTCTAAATTTTAAGAAAAGAACAGAAGCTCTGGAGTCAGAATACCTGGCGTGCATGCAGGTCCTATCACTTATCTGCAAAGCGCCTGGGCAAGTCAGTTCAACTTTCTGTGCTTCAGTTTCTTCATCTGTTAAACTGAGGATATAATACTATCTGCCCTGCCTATAACTCAGAGGTATTTTGAGAACCAAGAGCCATGGAGTTTGTGAAAGTACCTTATAAGCACCAATTTGTAATCCAAATATATGCTGCAGAGAGGAATATTATGCACAATACTGTAAGGAGCTCTGGATCTGGGGCTGACATAGCACAGTCAGAAGACAGAGACTTTAGCAACCAGACCAACTAGGTACTAATCATCCTGCTGTTGGACTTGTGCTTTTGTGGGGACTTACTGCTCACGTCAGAGATGAAGCAGCTGACCTGTGGACAGCTAAATGCTGACCAAAGCCATACAGCTATAGAAAGTCACAGAGCCAGGACCAAATGCAGAAAGGAAAGCACATTAAGCTGATGGCTCTCGACTGTCTTATGATCACAGTACACCCTAGGCTACTAGAATTTCTGTCAATATACTTAAGGTATTCAAAGACCCACAACACCAAAGCACAAAAGTACAACAAAACTATAGAGAATCTATGATTATAAA
This sequence comes from Camelus ferus, assembly GCF_009834535.1. NCBI lineage: Eukaryota > Metazoa > Chordata > Mammalia > Artiodactyla > Camelidae > Camelus > Camelus ferus. Next base: position 9,970,768 of record NC_045719.1, read on the forward strand.
CTATCTACTTGGTTCACCTACAGAAGCCTGTTTTGCTGAGAAGTGTTAACTGCCCCAACTGTGTCCTCTTACAGCCCAGAAAGCAAGCTGCTTCGCTTCAGCACTGGGATGCCACCAGGCTCCGTCCCCTACCCCGTCCTCAAAGCTGGCTGTACCCCGCCTGCTCTAGCACACGTTGCATTACGTTCCATCACATATCATGACAGGATGCAGCCCTGGCTACACTCATTTAGGTTTTCGACATCTGTCAGATGCAGAGGCAGTGCTTCCTGCGTGAGAACCAGGATGTGTAATTAATGTGAGTCACTCCACAGTAACAAGGAACTGGCTTTGAGAACACTTGCTATGGCAGGATGGAAGTTCACGCTCATCTTTCAAATTCTGGCTGAACATGGTGCCACATCCACATGACTCAACCGCAGGTTATATCCCACAATCAGGGTCAATCATGTTCTATAAGCAATGAATGTGTTTTGGAAAGAGATGTGAATAAATCAAATTTTCTGAAGATTTTCAAGGCACCAGGCAAACAAACTGTTAAAGGATCTCTATACTGTTTTCAAAACAGTCACTTCACTCATTTACCTTGTAAATCCTTATTATTATATATGGTGTTTTCTGAAAGAGGAAAATCCTCCTTTGTTAACAGGCACAGCAAACAATACCGAAGACTCTGTCCCCTGAGGCAGTTTTCTCCTTCAGGCAAAATTTAAGTTGGCACAGCTCTAGCAGGAAGGAGACACTTCAGTGTATTTATAAAGACCAAATCCCACAGTCATCACAAGTCAAGATGACCAATCTATGAATTATTGTACTTAAGAAATGGCAGAGTAAACAGAATAAGGCAGACCATTAAAGGACTAGGTTATACTGAAAGATACTTCCCAGTCACTAAGAACCTGGTTTTCCTGTGTGTGGAGGGGAAGGAGGGCGCATCTTCAAACAGAGCATCAGGACACCTGGCAAGAATACACATTTTAGTTAATATTTAACTTCTTCTTTCTTTTGACATTCTGAGGATTATAAGTGCATATAAAGCAAACTTGAAATAGAAATTGGATATTTACCTAAGAGATTTAGAAAGCCTAGGGATCGAACGGAGAAGTAATGAGACCTCTGTATGGGGAAGGTAGTACCAAGGGACTAAGGAATGAATAACAGAGCTTCTTGTTTACACTTCTGACAACGTAAGCTCACAACCAGCTTGGTGGAGGCCAGCCACACCTTTGTAATCTCAATAAAAAGAAAAATCATGTTTCAATTTAACCACTGCTATGAAATATCCTTATAAAATAAAATGGAAATCAACCACAGAAGACATTAAATGGGGGGACAGTTTTCCTTAGTTCACATTTACCGAAAGAAAATAATGTTATTCCAGAATCAACACTTAAGCTACTTGTTCCCCAAATTTCAGTTTCAAAGGTCAAAGTAAACGTCTAAAATCTATACAAATACCTTTCCTTGTATGTTAAAATACACAGAGAAAACAATTCCATTTACTCACTTTAGCTTGAGGTTTATCAGTTTTCTACTTACAACAGCACCTGAGATTTAATTAGTTAAAATCACTATGACACCTTTGCATAGATTATCTCACTTAATTATCACAATAAGCCAACAAGGTAGGTCTGATTATTATAGCCATTTTACAGAATAAGTTGAGTTTCAAAGTGATTATAACTTGCTTAAAGTCAGGAATGTGGTCTATGTGGGATTCAAACTCAGGTAGTTCTTCATAACTACACTTTTCTAGTTCACGTATTTTTTTCAAAGAGCATATGGTGGTAAGAATTATGTGGTAGTTACCTGCTATGTGATAAGAACTAGATATTTTTCTAAGAGTTATCCTCCCTTTTGAGAAACCTGCGGAAAAAAATTTTTCAACTCATATCACATACAAAAAGCTAGTTTCTGTAATAATATATGAAGCACCTGAAAATTGTTAAGTTCAACGGTTCAGGAGAAAAATGGGCAAGAAGTATCAGCAACTCACAGAAAAAGGAATACAAACAGATCTTAAAAAGATGGTAAACCTCCCTTATTTCAGAAATAGACACTTCATAAGAATAAAGGCTTTGCATTTGATAAAATTTAATATTCATTCAAAATATAAAAACTCTTACCAAAGTGGGTAGAGAGGGAACATATTTCAACATAATAAAAGCTATATATGACAAACCCACAGCCAATATAATGGTGAAAAGCTGAAAGCATTCCCAGTAAAATCTGGAACAAGACAAACATGCCCCCTCTCACCACTTCTATTCAACACAGTATTGAAGTTCTAGCTACAGCAATGAGACAAGAAAAATAAAAAGGATCCAAATTGGAAGGGAACAGGTCAAATTGTCATTATGTGCAAATAACATGATATTATATAAGGAAAACTCTAAAAACTCCATACAGAAACTAATGAATTCAGCAAAGCAGCAAGATACAAGATTAATTTACAAAAATTTGTTGCACATCTTTAAAATAACAATGAAAAATCAGAAAAGTTAAAAAATTCCTTTTAAAATCACATCCAAAAAAACCAAAATACTCAGGAATAAACCTGACCAAGGTGAAAAACCTATATGCTAAGAGTTATAAAACATTGATAAGGGAAACTGAAGACAATTCAGAGAAATGGAAAGATATCCCATGCTCTTGGATTTGAAGAATTAATATTATTAAAATGGCCATACTAACCCAAAGCAATCTACAGATTTAATGTGATCCCTACTGAAATTACCCAGGACATCTTTCACAGAACTAGAACAAATAATCCTAAAATTTATATGAAATCACAAAAGACCTAGAACTGCCAAAGCAATCCTGAAGGAAAAGAACAAAGCTGGATGCATAAACCTCCCAAACTTCAGACAATACTACAGAGCTACAGTAATCAAAACAGCATGGTATTGGCATAAAAACAGACATATGGACCAATGGAACAGAATTGAGACTAAGAATAAACCCAAACATCTACAGTCAATTAATCTTTGACAAAGGAGGCAAGAATATACAATGGAGAAAAGACAGTATCTTCAGCAAGTGGTGATGGGAAAGCTGGACAGCCTCATGTAAATCAATGACATTAGAACACTCCCTCATATACACAAAAATAAACTCAAAATGGCTTAAACATAAGATGTGACAGCATACAACTCTTCAAAGAGAACACAGGCAAAACATTCTCTGACATAAATTACAGCAATATTTTCTTAAGTCAGTCTCCCAGGGCAATAGAAATAAAAGCAAAAATATGCTGTACCTTGGATTTAATATAATTTTAGAAATAATTTTTAAAATTATGTGGGCATGGGAGATGGAAAGGTCTGCAGATGAAGCAAAGTTGGGTACATGATAAAGGCTGAAGATACATGATGGTTTGAAGGGTTCATTATTCTATTCGTACCTTTGAAAATTTCCATGAAAGTTTTAAAAATGGGATTATATGCCTGAAAGTATATTCTTTGTTTTTTTCATACCCTAGGCAAACAACATAAATTCATTAGCTGCTTGCTGTTTTGTTCATTCAAGCCTATCTGTACAGACTATAGCTGCCCTAGAAAACCGCTCTCATTCGTCCCTGAAAACCGCTGCTCTGGAACAGCTGAGTGAGCCCGCGGAGTCGGGTGAATGTGCACCTCGCCGTCATCTGCCTACAGAAGGAGAAGTGGGAAGAGTCTGCGTGTTTTTCCAAACGTGTTTTAAAGGGCTCCAAGCCCCCAGAGGTGTTTCAGGGGTCAGAGGCAGGATACAGGGACGGCCTGTGGGCCTCAGAGCCTTAGCCCCTCCTTCCAAAATAGCAACTCCTCTTCCACCTGCTTTTTAAACCTGGGCAGGAAGAGGTGATTTCTATAGAAAGATTCCTGTTTTCCCAGAGTAATTCCTGGCAACAAGCTAGGCAAGTCCACCTGGTTTTGTGAAGATAATTATCATGAATCTGGACTCATACTGCCTTTTTTTTTTTTTTCTTACTAACATACCCGCAATGACCCCACAGCCTACCAGTCTGTTAGTCCTAGGTCAGGTTTCTGCTTACTGTTTGGGCTATCTTTTGAACTCTTCTGCACCCACCTGCCAGGCTGGCACTCCCTCTTACCGGTCACAGACTCTCAGATGTGCTTCTACGGGAGACACGGGTGTCCTGTGTCATCCGAGCGGCCTGCTGGCTTTTGCTCCTCTGCTCTAGCTACTGCCATCCCGCTCGCTAGTCTGTTCCAGGCGTCTGATCTCCGTGCCCTCTGATGACAGACGCCTGCAGTTCCAGGACTGCCAGCAGTCTGCCTGCCCTGCAGCACAGCGGTACCCTGGCCCAGCCTCCATGTCTCTTAGAGGATCCACATCTTCTCTCCCAACTGCTGCTCCTCGAGCTTCTTACTGCTTCATGGTCCCTGGTGGTCTTCTCACTCGGGCTACTGAGACAGGCTTGTGTCCAGCTTGTTAAAAGTCAGGCCCCAGAGGAGAGCTGCACTGAGCTTCTGGTGACACTTTTTTTTTTAATTACAGCCCCCTACTTTCCAGAGCAACAAGTACTGTGAGTCAGGGAGTAAGGTGAGAGCATAGAACTCGGTGTCTCTGGAACCGCTGCTCCTTCCAGGCCACAGGCCTGACACAAACCTGGCTAATTCAGCGCAGGGCTCTTACTACTGAGTCCTCAGACGCATCTGGACTCCTGCTTAAGTGATCCTGGTCCCCACATGACAATAAGGAATTATCCCAAATATTTCCTAACAGACAAGGGTGTTTTCTGCCCAGGCCACCCAGAGGACACCTGAGTGGGGTGACTTGTTAGTTACTCTCTGTCCTGCCCTAATCATAATCAAGTCTGAAACCAGATGATCTGTCTCAGTATCTACAGGGAGACTTCAAAACCACGGTGGGTTTGTACTAGTGATTTAAAGATATTCAGAGTTGAATAATTTTTATTTACCATGAACAATATTTTCTTAATATAGTTTTACTTCTTAGAAGATACTGTCTTAGCTTAGTTTTCAACCTTTCTGACTTCAATTTGTCAGTACATTCTTCATATACAGAAAACAGCTGTTATCTGGTTACCTAATAATTCAGTTCTAAAGCAGAAATGAAGGATAAATAAAGGGTAAACTAAGATTGTCTGGAACCCTAACCTATGATTTCAGTAAACTAAACCTTTGAGATTCTTAGCCACATTTATGAAAGAATCGAAGGGTTTTATTCCACTAAATACATCAAGAACAAGTACATTAATTAGAATCAGATAAAAACTTAGTCCCTATCACATTTCTGTTGTAAGAAATCCTTCCGTATTTTAAAACTGCAAAGGTATTTTTTATATTCTCTTGTAGAAGTTTTATGAAGTTTTCCCTTCCACACTGGTTTGTGTTTTATTTATTCATCTACAGTTTGTATTTGTGTATATTAAATAGGGGTCCATTTTCTTTTTAATTTTTTTTTCCCTGTATTAGATGATTGTCCCAGCATCATTTACCTAACAATCCACTCTCTCCCTCGCTGATCTGCTACGTTAGCTCGATTACTCAAACCAGATTTCCTAGTATGTGTGGGTCTCGGGACCTTTTACTTCCGTTCTTCAGGTCAGTCTTGCTTGTAGCACAATTCTGCACTAAAGATTTGTAATCAGTCTTGACATTTGGTTGGGCAAATGCCTTCCCTTCCCGCCCCCAACCAACTTCCTGAACGGTATCTTGGCTCTCCAAAGCTTTCTGTGCTTAAACATGTATTTCAGAATCCATTTCCCAACTTCCAAGGAAAAGGATATTGCAATTTTAATTAAAAATACATTGAGTCTACAGATCAAGTTGGCAAAATATATTTTAAGACAATGACTTCCTTCTTGGTAAGTTTTATGTCTTTCAATAAGTTTTATATTACACATTTTTTTTGGCTAAGATTTATTCCTAGGTAAGTGACTTTTTAATAATTACTGAATCTCCCCACTCCCCAGTTTTAACTGCAATTTCTGTCTGTTGAAGGCGCATGGAAACGTACTTAGCTGATTTTGTATAAAAGCAAAACCTGGCCACACTTTCTCACTAACTGTAATAATTTGTCTGTAGATGTCTAGGGTTTTGTTTCTAAATTCTGGAGTGCACTGTGTCTCTGGTTAGGACCTCCAAACAATGTCGAACAGAAGAGACGACGACAGGCATCCTTGTCTTATTATCTCAAGTATTTATTTGCTGCAATTTTCAGCCAGATTCAAGAGGTTCTCTTCTGCTTGTGACTCGCTAAGACATTAGTCATGAACGACTGCTTTATTTCACTATCTTTTCCTTATTAGAAGGATCGTATGATTTTTCCCTTTCAATCTACTAAGAGCAGGAATACTATTTATAGAATCACAACATGGACCCAACATTTCAGATTCTGACTCACCTGTCCCGCACTCCTATCTTTTATATTATAAATCCAGATGAGATAAACATCAGTATCTTTACCAGTCTTAACAACTCGGGTCAAACTGCTAAAAAGCTGAAAGATGAGAGTTCAGAATAAATGTAATAAATTAGGTCCAAGAGTAGAGAACTGACCTCATGGAACACAGACAACCAAAATGACAAGAAGCCCTGTAAATATAAACCTGACTAGCATAGTAAAGGCTCATCTTCCACTGAGTAACTCAACGTATTTTCCAGGGGGGGAAAAAGTGCATTGGAGTCTTTATTTTGTATATTCTCTCTCCGCAGTATTTTTGGTTCTAGGTATTAAATAAAATTCTATTGATTTCTGTTGATATTTCTCTACAACTAACTTAAAAGCCCAAAGACACATACAACACCAAAGATTATTGGCCGTCAGAGGACACAGCATGTCAGTAATTCAGAGTGAATGAAAAACCTTTTCCCCAGGCCTAATCATTAAGAGACACCGTACAAGTTTTCTAAACTTCAGTATGGTAGAAAAACCACTTTTTTTGAGATTCCAGTTAGCTTTCACAAGATTTTCAGAGTGGGGATTCAGTTCAGTTAAGCCAAATTTGTATTTAAGAGATGACTTAAATTACCTAGTTTGTTAACTAAAATAATTATCTTTGTAATTATCACCTAGGATAGATTAAAGAGCCATAATACCTATGTTTCACTTTTCACAGAAATAAACTCAATTTGGTTGCCATACTTTAAATTAACATGACATAGGCCTTATAGCAGTATGATTCTCTGGGTCAGAGATTTTTCAAACTGTACCTCATGACATCATCCTACGATAATGGGGTGGAAAAGAAAACAAAAGGCCAGAGGTTCTGTATTCAGAGCAAAGCGAATCACCACTCTTAAGGAGAAAAGGAGTAAACAGAGTCAGAACAGGCCATTTTTACTGGGTGTTCCCTATGCAGCAGGAACTCTCCCAGGTACCCGGCGTGCGGACACATTAAAGAAGAGCAGAAACAGCCTGTGGACGGTTCACTGTGTCACAGCTGGGCGAGGGGGGCCCTGCTGTTTCTGTAATACTTACTAGAGAAGGTAAAGCTTAACCGTTTTCGCTGGATAAGGAAACGAAGTAGGTATGGTGATTCCAACTGCAGTGGGAGACTGGGGAGAAGATGGGAGAGGTCCCCTCTACAGAAGCCTCATTAGTCTTGGAGGGTGGGGGAGATTTTAATAGTTTCCACACTAAACTTCTGTTGCACAAATGGTTCCATAGCTAAAAACCAAAATGGCTGAAAACCCTAGTTCTATCTTAACAGCAAATTAGTTAAGTCATGATTTAACATTTTCCATGGGCACTAAAATTGGTAAACCTTCTCCTTTTCCATTTTAAAATACGCATTTCTCTCTTTTAAATTTTATAATCCAAATTCTTCCCATCTCCCTTCCTAAATTTAAGTGTGTATATCCTGGAACAGGTGGTGACATGGCCATGAGGGAAAAAGACAAGATTTTTATGGGAAACTTAAGTAAGTGGTGAGTAAATTATTTATCAATATTATTAAAGAAAGCAAACATGACAAGGTCAAACACAAATTTCACAAGACTTTTAAAGATAAAATAGAAGACTACAAATAAATTTCACGGTCACTTTAGGCCAATCCCCCAGTTGCAACATACACCTGCTTTTCCAAAATACCATCAAAATTACTATTAGCTCAAATTACTCTTAATATTAATAACTGCCCATTATAATTACAGACTACTTACAATGCAATTTAGGGCACAGGCAAGAGGGATCCTATAACACTGAATACTGATTTTCCCATTCTAAAATGAAACTCTTAAATTGTATGTGGCATATGCTCTGTTTATTTGATTAGAGAAGAACTCAATGGTGAAAAAATTAAAAAAAAAAACCTCTTACAATAGCTATCTTTAAAAGTAAGAAATTGTTATGTTCTCCCACATATTTGATGCTGATAATTTAGTAAATATTTCCTCTGAATAATTGAAGAACATGTTATTACATTTACAGGTTTACATCTTACTTATCAGCTGAACTTTTCTGGCTAAGTCACTATCTCGTTGATTTCTTAGTGACCTGTCCTGACTTCATTTTTTTTAACAATTCCATCTTAACCTTCACATCTGTACAATTCTGGGTTTGACTAATTAAGAGACAACACAGAATATATGAATATAGTAGTAATTTTTTGTCAGATGCAAAATAACTCCTGTTATGATGCACTACAGCACATACACAAAAGGGCGCTGGACCCTTTCTCTGCTCCAAAAAGCAGAGAACTCCCCCTCCAGCCACGGGATATGACCGCCTCTAAGCACAGTGCTCCTTCTGATATCTTAATTATTTCGATGATTTTATGCTTCTTTGAACATTCCAAAGATTTCACCTGTGTTCGCACTGGACTGTCATGACGTATGTGTTAAATAGGTAAAGGCTGTCTTCCCTTTAGAGACTGGGAGACCTGCCAGGTCTTCTGTTAGGTATATGGCCTGCGTGGAAAAAAGCCCTGGACCCCAAAGCAGCTGACAGTAACCACAGAAGTGAGTTGGGAAAGGCATTCACGGCTGGCCACACATTTGCACTGGTACACTCCAGCACAAGATAACATCTATGAGCACGTTCAGAGGATACCCTCTAACCGAACGAAAGAAAACTCTGGTTTTAGCTATTAGCTACCTAAAACTCACTGATCTTTTCAAAATAAGTAAAAACAAACATTTTTTGTTGACAAGGGGCAAATACACATAAACAGAAGTGACATGTACATTTTTTTCCAGTAGAACAGTTGAGAATCATGGTACAGAAATGGGGTTAGAGCTACACATATCTATAAATATTAAACCAAAAAAACTACCTTGTAGAAATTAACTGTTAATAACTTTCTATCCCAAAAGTACTGTTTACAATGACAGCAAGATATATTCTTCATTGATAATTTGATACAATATAGTATTCTATGAACACCAGCACACACATATGGCACTGTGTCTATAAACTTGTATGAAACCGGAGAACTCTAGTGTCTATTACGTCTCATTAATCTGGGACAATGTCTAGGACTAGATCTTCAAGGGAATAAAAAGATACTAATGTTATTAGACAGTATAAAATGGGTATGGTCAACAAACCCTGGGTCTTAATAAAAGTCTTTGTTTAAATGTCACTAAATTATATCAAGCAGCAAGCAATATTACCATCCATTCTTAATAAAACCAACAGAGATCAAATGACTAGAAACTAAAATAGCACTGGGAGGCAGACTCATAAAAGATGCATGCTGAAAAAAGGAACCCAGCATCAGTTTCATTAGGGAGTCCTGAAGAGCCTCTTTAAGTCACCAGCTAGAGAATGTATGCCCTCCTAAAACCATGGTTGCTAAAAACGAAGTTCTGTGCTTAGTTCCTACAGTTACAGTTGATGTTCTTCTCTTAAATAGGACAAAGTACTGAAGCCAAATCCTTTCCTTGAGGTGACAGAGCAATAAAAATAGCCAACAGAGAGAAAAAACAAAGACAAAGAGAAGGCATACTTTTCTTTACAAACCCAAACGTGCGTGATAATAAAAAGGCAGCAACGATCACTGTGAAAGGCTATCCCACCTGTGTTTTTTGATGCCATTGGAGAGAGCATCTCCACCACCACAGTCTTTTCCTTCGGACATTCTGTGCTTTCCGCTGCTCAGGTGTTCTCCTTCCTCTTCAAAGGAGTGTGCGGTCACAGCTTCCAATCTACTCAGGGTCCGTTCAGGACTCGGAATCTGTGGCAGAGCATGTTCACGGTCAATGAACTGAACTTTGGTGCGAGGCTCCGGTAACAATGGATATCTCCCTTAATGCATCAGGCCTTGAAACCTAAGCAGCCTACTTTGTCCTTCAACAATCCATCCGTTAACTACCTTCTCAGGGATTTCAGGGAACCTGTACCCAATAAGGCTAAGGTGGAAACAGATATAGGATTATACAAACTTAGAACTGAACAGATTTTATACATTAAAAGAGACTTCCAAAGATTATCCAATTCTGCAAGAAATTATATTCAGTATTCCCCTCCCCAAATTTGTTTTTATCTTCCCTCTCAAAGCATCTTAGAAGAGGCATAACTTAAAACAAACAAACAAACATTCAACTTTAAAAATTCATGCATAAGAAAAAAGCAGCAGTGACTGTACTTGGGAAGAGTGTAAGTTATATCCACTACTATAGACACAAAAGCAAGGGTAATTCTTAAATACTTTAGAAAACACTTCTTCTGGTATTATATTATTTAAATCCTCAAGAGCTAAAGCCCGAAGTGGGCATATAAAATCTAGTTATCAGGCAGGCATTTTTAGGGTAGAAATGCCACATTCCCCGTTGGCTGTGTACTCAGCTTGGAGCCATCTGCTTGTTTGGGAATAATAAGACAACTTATTTTTGCACACTACATTACAGTTTTCAGGCACACTCACATCCTCATCTCCTCCCAGCATCTCCAGGGTGCTTTGGTAATGATGAGGAAGGACTAGGGGTGGACAAGTATGCTGATGGTCCCATGGTTTGTGAGTTGGGTTTCCTGACTCCTTGTTTAATGCTCTGTTTCAGCTCAAAGCAACAGCCATTCAATCTCCAGAAAACTTTAAATGGTGCCTAAGTTTTTATTAAAATGCAAATTCAAGGTAACATCTAACTTTCCTTAAGCAGATGACTATACACTCAACTCTCCTCTGCTCTAGGGAAGAACTCTTACACATATTCAAGTAAATTTCCTTAAATAATTTTTAGGCCAACTGCTTAGTATGTATTATAGCTAAAATGTTCAGAAAATAAAAAAATTTTAACACTTTCTCTTCCCCCTACTGCATTCTATAATTTGGCCCAAATCATGGACCCTTATTTTCATCACATTAGGCTGACTGGTAACCACTGCTGGACAAGCCCAACTGCAGGCTGGACAGCACACCTTGGAACTTTGGATCCTCTGAATGGTGTTACATTACTTGCAGAATACACTCAATACTAGTGAAGTTATTTTTATTTTCTGCAAATACAACTTTGCCAGAATTGAAAATATAGCTTTGTTCTGTCACATACCTTATAGCGGAGAAACAGATATTTTAACAAATTTTAAGCGATATTTATTTTTCACTGTCAATTCTGGGAGGCAGTGACAATATTTTACTGAAAAAAAGTGAAGACAACCTGAATAGCTAATGGTCACCCATTAGATGAAATAAACACCTGTTAAAATTATACTAAGAAAAACAATTTTGTAAAATAGAAAACTGCTTTTAAAATAATGCTAAGACAAAAAAGATGAGAATACCATTTTACAACTCTAAAATACAAGCAAAAAAATAATTTCACTCTACCTTAAAGAAAGATCAGTCTGGTTCAGGTAAACAGAGAAGTAAAATGACAGAAGCGGGTCGAGGGCTCAGCAAGGCAAAGAGGGGAACAGGCTACTTGTGGGGGGAGGCAAATGCGTATCAGGAAAGGGTACAGGAGGGATGGTGTTACCTGAAAACTGGGTTTGCCTCTTGGTGGGTGTCGAGCAAAAAGACACAACCCAGCCAAGGAGCAGGAGAAGGAAGGATTTATTACTTGCACCAAGTAAGGAGAACACCAGGGGATTTCCCCCAAGCAGTGTCTCCCTGAAAGGCAAAATTAGGGAAGTTTGAAGCTAAAGGGATGTGCATATTCACAGAGGAGTTTGAGCAGAGGAAAATTCAATGTAGAATTGGGGCAAAGGGTGGAAGAGTCGAAGCTTTAGTTGAACTGAAGTCATGAGGGTCAGAAAAGGTCAACATCATCATTCCTTAGGTCCCAGCTGACCATCAGGTGGTTAAGCGCCCAAAGAGGGTTTGAATTCTGTAAATGCCTACCACACCCCCGTCAAGAAAGTGCTTCAGGCTAATCGTTACCACTGGGACAGACTGGGAGTCTTTACAACCAATTTATTACCTTTGGTAACAGTCCTGCTTATTTCTGCATTATTTTGTTCCCTTAAGATCATTCATTACTGAGACCTAGTTTAGGGGCAACAAGCATTGTGACCAGGCCTAGATCACAAAACGGCTTAGGCCAAAAATGACCTCTCTTACGTCAAGAATACCATGCCTGGTTCTCTTTCTTTGGGAGCCTCTACCTGATCTGCTTACAGGGGTCCTACAGGTAAACCTCAGAACAAGGAAAATGGTGCTCAGGTGCAGGTGAGCGAAGAGCTGTCTGGAGAGAGCAGCGTGAGCAAAACTCGACTCAAAGACGGTGAGGGTGGTCCTGGGCGGCAGACGGGGTGGTTTTTCACTTCTACATTTTCAAACTTACTTCGTATGAAAAAATTAAGAGATTTAAAGAGTCAAAATACTTTCATCTGTACTGGTTAGTATTATTCAAGATGCATTATTACTTTATAATTTAGATGTCAAGAAAAACCAAAAAGCACTGAAGTGAAAAACCTCAAGCATTCATTAAACATCCCTCTGTACAGGATGCTGTGTCTGCTATTTAAGGGATGCCAATCATAAGATAGGGACGTATCCACCTCAAAAGCAAATTCTTAACAAAAAGCAGATATACAGTAAACACCAAACAAGGTAAGGCAGGAAGAGCTTCTATGAAGCAAAGACTTTACTCAAAACAAAATTTCAACTTACTGAACACAAGCTGAAGACCTATACCTTCATCCCAATCACGGGACCACTGTGCTCACCGCGAGGGACACACTAGCAGGTGGCAGTACAGACTCTTATGGTTCCCCTCCCTCTCCCGCCCAGCAGCAGCTGGACTCTCCCCTCTCCTAGTCTGTCTCTCCCTGCTCCTCCACCTCTCCCCTTCCCCCGCGTCCTCCCTACTCTCTACCCTGGTCCCAGCCTGCTTCCCTCTAATATAATCAAGCTATTCTGACCCTTCCCCTTAAGGGCTCTGACAAAGATCACCAATTACCTCCACACTGCGAAGTCTAATGGCCATTTAAAACATTTTTATCATGACTCATTTCACTACATCTGACACTACTGCATTCTTCCCCTCATTTATCTTGTGCAAGTCATGGCGGAATTCAAAGAACATTAAGATTTGGTCCCTGCCCGTGGACCAGCAGAAGTAGATCGTTCTGTGAACACAAGAGTTCAGTGAAGTTTTCTAGGGGCAATAACAGAAGTCTGAATGGAGACAGTGGACCACAGAGGAGGGAATAGCCAACTTCACAGAGTGAGGGGCCAGGTGTCCGGAGGTGATTGTGACTGACGACTGAGCTGAGTTAAGTCGACAAGGAGTAAGAACTGGGGGTGGAAGAGAGTTACAACAGAGGAACAGTGGGGACAGCATGACCCAATGCAGAGAGCACTGAAGCATTTATTAAGATGGGAGTGGAAGATGCGAGCAAGGAGGGGTGACAGGACAGCGGGGTGGAAATGAAGCTGTGAATCAGTCATGAAGCTGACTGGGTGGGATGGGTAAAGATCAAAGGCAGGTGGTGGGTCAAAGTACAAAATGAAGCCAGGAATGAGGCAGTATCCCAATACATGCCATGAGGTTCTTTACCTGCTAAAGGCAAATCATTAACTTACCTCTGAGTGTTCTAGCTTCAGAGGCAAAGAAGGAAATGTGATCAATTACATGATTCACAGTGTCCCCGAGATAAAGACTAACTCATTGCTTAAGAACAAAAGCTCAGTTACGTCTAATACTATGAACACAGAGATGTTCAATATGTATACAGTGAGACATAGTTTGGACTTCTTTTGTTAGCAATAGGGAGCCATCCTTAACATCTACGCCTTCAAAGCATTAGTCACATGAACCTACTCCAGCAGAGCATCATTTCACTTGGAGACCCATGTATCCAGGTATATTTAAATTCAAACATGTTTACCTAAGTACCAAAGAGGCCCTAGTCGCTGCGGAGGCTTACTCATTAAGGTGAAACCTGCCCATAAAAGTAATTTTCAAGTGATAGATCTCAGCGCCTCTGAGGTGATTCCATCTTAAAATGACAGGTATTTCAATTTTGCCCACACAGATAAATATCAAATAGGCCAGAGCTTACCTATCATTCAGTGTTACCAGGCAACACATTGATGTCTTAGTGGAAAGCATAAAGCATCTGAAAACGTGTGCTTATTAAGGCCTCACATATGGTGGTTACGGTAATGTAAGAGTACTGTACATGCTTTAAACACACAAGGAGGGGTGGGGTGGGGAGAGGGGAGGGTTACCGTTTAATGGGTACAGAGTTTCATTTTGAGATGATGAAAAAGATCTGGCAATGGATGGCGGTGCTGGTTGGACAATAATGTACTTACTTAATGGCACAGAACTGCATGCTTAAAAATGGTTAATATGTTATGTATATTTGACCACAGTAAAACCAAAACCAAAAGAAAGAAAACCCAAACAAACAAGCAAACAAAAACCTGTCAAGCCAAAGCCAAAGCCTGACCACACTGGATGCATGAACTACATTCCAGGCCCTGTCATCTCTGACCTCAACGCCAATGCTGGAAGAAAGCCACACAGACCTAGAGCAAAACTGGGTGATTTTTGTACAGATGTATTTTTAAATGCAGGAGCAGAAATTTTAACAATATCTATAGCTAGATTTCAGACAAAACTAGCCTTGCATCTTTCCACTGCATTCTCCTCTTCTAAGCATGTGTTTTGTACTAAGTAAAGCCACCCCAAATTTTCAGGATACTTCAATTCATCCCTGAAAAGCAGAGTGAGGGATTTATCAAACAGCCTTGCATTATTCAGTGAACTTTAGTGAGTAGGTTAGGAAAACCAGTATAGTCCTATGTGATGGCGGGAAATGACATGCTTAGTTTGTATTTATTCGTGGGTTTGTTCATTCTCATCTATTTCCAAAAAGGGTTCAGGTGGTTTAATTCATAATTATCTTTTATACAAAAAGTGTCAGAATAACATTCTGAAAAAGACTGTATTTTACAAGATTAAATGCTCTAGTCTATGTACAAACATTTAAGGCAGACAATCTCTGCCTGATAAATTTCTCCATTAAAACAGTAGTATTAATAGACAGTTTGTTCACAAATCTCTGGTGGCCCAGATCTTTAAACCTCTGTCCACGTTGGTACTTAAAATTATTTTGAACACATTTCAGGTTGAACATAATCTCCTTTCAATCAAACAGCATGGAAGCCAATGGCTGTGACTGGGTTAACGAGGCTTTAAAACTTTACTCAAGTTGCGTAAGTTGTATGTGTACAGCTTGTGTTATATCAGTCATATCTTAATAAAGTGGTTTTTAAAAAAAATTTTAGAAAGAGGACCATTATCTCTATCCTACTTTGAGTTTTCCTATCAAAAAGCTGAAGGAAGAGGTCATGAAGTAAACAATAGAAACATGTCAACAATTCTTATGTTACGCTGATAAACTTTTTTTTTTTGACATGACCTTTGAAAACTAGCTTGAGAACAAATAGTACAAAGGAGCAAGATGTGGAAGAACCATGGACAGTGTCCAAATAACCCCTCCCCGTTACTTAAGGTAACAGGAAATGGTCAGGAAGCACACACACTCGACCTAGTACCTTCATTGTTTATGGTTTCCCAAGAACTAGGCATGTTCTAAGACTGTCCAAAGTAACCCAAGCTTAAAATATCAGAACCAAATTTTTATTTAGCGTTAAGGTATAATTTCATAAACTCAAAAATAACACAGTAAATATGAAGAACACAAGGAAAATAAACAAAACCTACCATACCGAAAACAAACAGAAAACCAGGGTGAGTCCAGAAGGGGCTGCCAAGAGACTGCTGCAATAATGTACCGAGGAAGCGGCGAAAGCATGAAGCAGAAATCTTGGCAGCAAGCAACAAGTCGGAGACATTCTAGATACATCCTCCCTGAATGATGTCCAAGGTCAAAATCAGCCAAATGGTACAGTGTTGATTGTGACAGTTTCTTAAAAGTACTGGCTTGTCCCCAAGCAACTAAATCTACTATGTTTTCCACAACTTGCAAGATCTGCACATGTAATTGCAGATGAAGAATTATTCAAACCACTGTGTGCAGGCTACTGGAAATCTTGTATCTACTAAAATCCAGAGTGCTTCACAATTTGTTTTGCCTTAAATTTTTCAAGAAGGTCACCTATGCATTCACTCTACAAAGAATTCTACAACTAAGGACCAGTAACACAATAATCCATAGCTACAAAACAAACAATTTTCACATGACTTCAGTTTAATAAATCAACACTCTACCAAATACGAGGTAAAGGGCTAACTGTCAAAACAGTGTAGACAAATTTAATGAGATATGATTGGTGTCCTCCGTATATTCAAAGTCCAGTCTAGTGGAAGACACACAAGTGAACACATGTTTATACAAAGTGTTTGTGGGAACAGCTGAAGGTCTCAGCCGTGGCCAAAGCAACAGGAAAGACATTTGTATGCAGCCTCACCTGGTCATTTGAGGCCTGGGACGGGGGGGAAGAGTGCAGCGCAGGGACAGAAGGGTGGGGGTGACTATGTGACAGCCCAGGCAATCCCCAAGCCTGGTAACACGTGTGGAGGGAGGAACGGCGAAAACATGAAGCGGATGTCATGGATGGTCAAAGAGATGCTGGGAACAGAGCTTCTGCGAGAACCGATTGAAAGACAGGAGGCTAGTGGGTGCGCCGTGGGGTGTCTAAGACTGTAAAGGCCAACTCTGGGGTCTGCTCCTGGGAGGGAGGATGCACCCATCCTTCCCTGCACTAGTCTGATTCAGAGGCTGGATCTCACTTCCTTGGTACTGCCGAGTCTAAGGACACCTGCCACACAGTAGTCACTTGGTCAGTGCGTCTGGTTAACGAAAGGCTCTCAACGCTAAGGACAGTACAAAATGCACTTGGTCTGACAATAGGTATTTAATGAAGATGTTAATTTAGTCCATAAAAACCCTTTAGAAAATGGAGACAGGTCCAGAAGATCAACCTCAAACCTAAAGGATAAATTACATTCACTAGTATTTGCCTACAACAAACACACACACTAAGTTAAGCCGCTAGGTAAATTTTTTTTTAATGCTATCAGCGCAAAACAAGATTAAAAGCTGGCGCCACTACTTAGATGTTCTCCAGAATGCTGTACCATATTATACACAGGTGTTTAAGAACACTCATATTCGGTGGTACTTAATTAGCTGTACATCACATCAACCAATTAACCTGTCCTGTCCTGGACAAAAGAAGAAACACAGAAGTTCATATAAAAAGGTCTCTGTCCTTAAGGGAAATGCAGGGTTTACAAGAAGGTAAGGAAGAAATATACAGAAAGTTATGTAACAACAACAAAAAAAGGCAACAACAAAGGAGTATGGCAAATTGCTGCCCCCTCCCCGAAAAAGACGAGAAGAAAACAAAGGTGAGTGGGATCTCCAAGCACTAAGCAGGTCCAGACGAAAGGAAAGACTCACAAAAAAAGGCCCAGGTAAGAAAGGTAGAGGCACTTCAAAACTAACCTGGAGGAGGGGACACCAGCCTTGGGGACACAAAGAACAGAGGACACAGTCTCCTTTTACTAAAAGGCCACAGCGCTCTTCTGCGTAACTCTCACCGCCTTGGTCACACCCTAAGTCTTCTTTTTGTGAACGGGCAGCAGAGATGTCATTACTTTTCTCAACTGTTACCATTTGCATTTATCAGCTTCAACTTTATTTCACGTGGGTCATAACTTCCTACGTTATTCTCCTCCAGACAAACCAAAGTCGTTATATTACACTTTCTGTCCTGAAAGTTTTGATTTAGAAAGACACGAGCGCCTAACCTTGCAACTGCCGAGAGAGGCTAAAACGGGCCTCAATTTCGTGATGTAACTTTCTGCGGGTTTTGCCAATCTATACTATTGGATTGTATGCATTATTCATGCACATTTTGACCAAAATAGCATTAAGAGGAAAACCTAGCAAGAAAGCCTTTCGTGAACAATTGATTTCAAAATGTTTCTAAAAAGGAAAATGAACAGACAGTAAGGAAAACAATACATCGTGAAGTTTTAAAATTCAAAAGGCAGGAGGAATTTTCATGAAACTGCTCTCTCAGACCAATAGTAAAGAATAACAGCCATGAAGTTATTTAACTGGTAACGTTTCAAAAACAATGTCTTAGGAAATTACTAGAGATTCATAAAGTCAAGCACCTTTAATTTTCTCCCCCTTAGCCACTTTTTCATTTCCTCTCTCTCTAAGTCTCATAGCTCCAACTTGACTGTAAATTCCTCAAGAACAAATTTTTTAATAACATCTCATCCCAGCTCACTCCTGTCACCCAGCCCTCCCTCTCACAAAGCATCCAGAGTGGTGTGTGCAGACTGTATGAAATTACCGAGGGTTACTGATTCTTTTGTGTTCTCTATTGAATATCAATATATTTCTAGGGAGGACAGAAGTATCAATGACATTTGTTCAACAACCTTCATTCAACAAACACTGAGAGAGCAACTCTGATTCTGTGCTAAGTACCTCAAGGATATAAATTGATACGGTCTCTACCATCACCAAGAGACAAGCACAATGCAACAGAAGGGCTATGAAAGAGGTGTAAACGGAAGCAACACAGAAGAAATGATTCATTCTGCCCAGGGGAGTCAGGAAAGGCTACCCAGGAGAGGAGACAGTTTAGAGATGTTTGAGAACTTTGGTAGGAGAGGGTAGTATCAAGGGAAGTTGAAATGGAAAGGGCAGAAAGCTGGTAGGAACACACAGAAGGAACTGCTGAATTCCTCCCTAAAGGGGCGCCTTCAACATATTTCTGTATTTATTTGCTGGAAGAATGGAATTTTTCCACAGAACTAGCCTCCAGTTTCTCATTAAATCTTTTGCTTTGACACGCACGAACATTTAGCCCTTTCCCCAGGAAATGCTCACTTACAGGCAGTAATACCAGAAATTTCACTAGACAGACATTTCATTCCTTAAATACACATGTAATGAAGACAAAATGTGATGCTTTATTAGATTTAGCTCCTTTTAATCATGTAACACAATGGAATTCAACCCAATTGCGAGAAAGAAATTTATGTGCTTTATGGGATTTTATGAAATCTTAAGTCTTCGAGCATACTGGGAAAAGTTTAAATAATCAAGAGATCCCATGGGGCTGGAAAAAATACACTACACTGTAGGCTTGTAACAAGGTTCATCTCACCCACTGTATCAGATTTTTATTGATCCTGATTATTTGAAGAAATTTAAAGGGAAAACAGGAAGTCACACAGACTTAATTTTAAAGCAAGTAACCCAAGTTGTAACCAACTATCAAAAGGCAGATAAAGCATTTAGTAAAAATAATTCAGATATATCTTAAGAGAAATATCTTAAAACGATCTTTTTTTCATATCTTTTAAGTATCAGAACAGGCCTGATTTAATCTATTGGTCTGACTCAGCACTGAAAAAATTTACTTTAAATGAAACCTGGTTTTGCATAGTGGTTCGGCCTCCCCGCCTGCCTCCACACCTAACAGCCTGCTGTCTCTGCCGCACCGTGAGGACTGGAGGAAGCCGGTGGGCGAGAGCCTGTAAGTGAAGGGACAAAGGACGAGGCTGTATGAACAGACACCCAGGGCGTGGGTCATGTCAAGAGTCCTGACAGCCCGTTAATCTGGGAGTCTGGATTTCACTCTGGGTGCAATGAAGAGCCACTGAAGGACTCTGGGCCAGAGATTGCACTGATGTGACTGTCTGCAAACACAGAGCAGCACTCGGCCTCGGCCTTGGGATCCACTGAAGGACTCTGGGCCAGAGATTGCACTGATGTGACTGTCTGCAAACACAGAGCAGCACTCGGCCTCGGCCTTGGGATCCTTCTCAACACAGCAGTCGATAAAACAGCAGCTATTGCAAACCAATCTGAACTGACACCCAAGATGAAATTTTAATGTCATCCTAACCTAGGAACTATGGTTCTTTTTATCTCCTCCTCCTAGAGAAGCTGACTGTAGCAATAAATGTTAAAATATGACTGAAGCAGAAAGACGACAGGAGCTGCCAAATGTCTATTCAAGAAGAGGGCACCCGGCACTAGGAGGTAGTTAACAGCCATCAAATCAAGGAACAAACCAAATTCAAATCAAGGAATAAACCAAATTCGTGCCATTGGAACAGCACTCCGGCCCTAGCACAGCACATGCTGTCAATCAAGGCAGACTCAGTGCTGACTTTCATTCCCAAGTTTCAGGCTCCTGCCTTGACAGCATCACACAAAAACTAGGTAGTCTGGGGGACTACCAAGCTGGGGAGCTGCAGCAATACATTTCCATCTGTTGACTCCAGGAAACTCAAGGTGATGTTGAGATGGTCAACTTTAAATTGCCAACAACCCAGATGTCAGGGTTCCAGAATTACCTGACAGTGCATCATAGAACTCTTCCTCACTAAGGATGCTGACAGGTGGGGAGCCTTTAACCAGGGACTGCTCTAGTTCATGGTGTTCCGTGGCTAGCGTCTCCAGCGCTTCTGACAAAATTTTGTTTTTTTCTTGCTCCTGTTCCAATTTAAAATTCCTCACCTAGAAGAAAACAGACAAGCAAAAAAAGACTTCAGAGTGACGGGAGACAGACGTTCTCGAAAGGAGGTGAAAATTATTTGCTTTCGATCTAGTTCAACTGCAACATCAGGAATGAAAACAGTTGTGTTACAGACACGGATGAATGAGCCAAATTACTGAGCTAACTCTGTCCTCCCCGTGGGGCCTTGTCTCGCAACAGTTCTAGCTAATGAAACTAGATTAAGAACCAGCAAACAGATTCAGCTCAAACGATCAGGATCCTAGTATAAGGACATTAGCCAGTCTGAAAATCATGTAAGTTCTTTTAAAACACAGAATATTTCACTTAATATTCATTATGAAATTAAGAAGCCAATTTTTGAACAGAACAAAGAATTAAAACCATTGGCAAGTTTTTTTTGAACAAAATAAAGAAAACCATTGTAAACATTAAAATTTGTACCACATCAAAGCATAAGAGAAAAATTTTCGGCTCACTTTCAAAATAGTTGGTATATCAAATTAAGGGAAATAAGTATCCGCATAATGACATTTTAACTGCCATTTTTCAATTCTGTATTTTGATTTTGGCCCCATATTCTACCTTGAATTTAATGTACTAAAAAAATAATCGAACAGACTCACAGACACAGAAAACAAACTTACGGTTACCGTTGAGGAAGGGGGTGGGAAGGGATAAATTGGGAGTTTGAGATTTGCAGATACTAATATACATAGAATAGATAAACAAGATCATGCTGTATAGCACAGGGAACCATATTCAATATCTTGTAGTAACTTATGGTGAAAAAGAATGAAAACAAATATATATACATTCAAATACATATATGAAGTACTGTTGTACACCAGAAATTGACAAATTGTAAACTGACTGTATTTCAAAAAATATATACATATACCAAAAAAAATCAATTTTAGAGAAGGCAAAGACTTCATCCTTCAAAGACGCAGTCTACATTTCCTATCTAATTCAAGAGCATCTCAACCTTTGCAGTTAACTACAGCCTTCTAAAAAACAGCAGGTCCTAGATTTGGTATGAACAGTCTCACCTATCCTTCAACCAGAACTCTGCAAATCTCAGTTACTCTGTAATCTCCCTCAACTTCTAGAGCCCACGTGGCACTAGACAGGAGCCAGAAAAGCTGGGATCTACCATTGTACATTGTGTAACCTCAGAAGTCCCTGTTCTTGCTTCCTCACCTATAAAATAGGGATTCCACTACTATCTAATAATTTAATCAGTAGCTTCAACTCAGCGCGCTTCAATTTTTTTTTCTTAAGTTTTAGCAGCAGAACCTATTTCTCAAACATAATCCCAGCAGGTAAAACAGAAGTTTCACGAAGCAGAACTGCACAGGGTGACTCTTCCCCTCCCTGGGGTTCCCTCAAGCCCCAAAGCCAGGGGCTGTTCCAGCAGTTTGAAAAGCACTGGATGGGGCGACCTCCAAAACCTCCCCCAGGTCAAAATGTCTGCCTCTGGGTCCTGGAGTCAGCAAATTCTCTCACCACTGCTCCGAAATGCTCTCTGCTGAACCCGCCTCCCACTTCCTGGCATTCCCTCTCAGTCTCCTCCCCTCGGTCCACAAGGTTGCAGCATCTCCCTCCACGATGCCAGAGCCACGCATTGAGTGGAACACTCCAAGAAACCGGATAGGACTTAAAATACAGCTTTGTTGAAATGTTAAGAAGCTCATAACAAAAATAGGGTTAAACCTTCATTATCCTAGGAATAGTTTCAGTCCTCAGGCACCTTAGTGTAGTGTTTATTATTATTACAGCAACAAGATTATTCTTATTAGAACTGCAATAATGAAATAGAAATAGCAGTAACTAGTAAGCACTAATGAGCAGAACACATACAAAACTGAAAAAAATAACTTACACATCTACAGCTTTTAATGAATTGCAAGATATTTGCAAATATTCCTATAATCTGAATTTTATCTCGTAAAAGGAAATACTCTTACTATGGCTAGGGTCAATTTCAAAAAAAAAAAAAAAAAAAGCTGTCCTTCCTCCATTTGATGGGTTAAACAATTCATGTATCTATAAACGAGGACTAGAAAATTCACCACAATGTCCAAAACGATCCTTTATTTGAATGGAAAAGATCTATCAGCACCGCTGTAGATTCCAAAAACCCCACTGCAGGAAGATCCAAACTTTCACCCCTACCTTCAGCTTGATTTAGTGGTCAAATATCAAAATGCAAATGTGCTGCTGACACTGTATCTTTCCAGAGAAGAATCAACTAAATTATCCCTTTCAGCTAACAAATACGTAAGTTTCAGGACCTAAATTCATTAGGTTTCAGAAAAGTGGCAAAATGAATCATTGAGATTCCAAAATATCAAGTTCCTCAACAAAACTGTATTCCAAATCCTTCTCCTTTATCCCTCTGAAATAAGCATCACTGCATTTCCGCCACCTCGACATCTGTTCTCACTTGTTCTTCAGAGAAGGAGTGAAAGGGTGGAAGCAGATGCGGCTCTAACTACAGTTCTAGTTCTTGTTTTTATCTGTGAGTTGATCTGAGGGCATCTGTATTAGATTCAAGCAAAATGATCTTCCGCACTGAAGGTACCTTATTCACAAACTTCCCACCAAATGGCAGTTATCTCCCGTCACGTAAAGTGATGGAGCTGAGAAAGCAGGTGTATGTATCACAGAAAATGCACCAGTAAAGGAGCTTGCTCCTTGCAGCAGACAAGCATCTGAGAACATACTTAACTGCCATCGATGCTTTTCGGTCAATTAGACCAATCAATTGGAACAGTCAACTGGAACAACTAATTTCAAACCAGCTACAATCTCAGTGCTTCACAAACACCTAGGGGATATCCTGCATTGGGAAATTAGTGTAGAACTGCTCATAAAGTTATGCAGAGTGCAAGTTCATAAAATCTTCATCTTATTAAAGTCTGTCTCCAAAATCTCATTTGCTAGCTTAGAAACTATGTTGTAACAGAAACAGTACCTTCATGCAATCCCTCTTTGCAATTCCAGGCACAGGGCTTTGTTTATATGTATACCAATACACGCATACTGATGACACTTTTTAAACAAAATCCTCAAACTACAACTACCCTAATTATTATTAAAGGAATAAAGAACTTGCTTCACAAGATCAGTGGAGCCCAACATGTGTTTGTAATTACATTAGAACATTTCTAGAATATGCATGACATTTTATTTTTCAAATCCACTTATAAGATTTATTCTCTCAGCCACTTTGCCACAATAAAAATCAACATATAACCAAGTAAACATAAATGTCAAACTTCTTATGAGAAAAAATTTAAGGAATGAATCACCACACACTTAATAGTTACAAAGTGTTATTAACAGACACATTGCTCTGTGTGTCTGTAGCCCATTTAGACTAATGCAAATTCAAGCCCTTCCATAGTCTCCTCGAATCACTTCAACAGGACAACCTTTCTTTGTACTTCATGTCATCCTGGTGGGTAAAATTCACAACGAACATTTCCAAAGCGTTCTTCACACTGGCAGTGAATGGATGCTGGCCAAAGAACTGAATTTTAAAGAGAGACTTGTACTCGCCAGCGTATACGGTTTATTAGCTCTCTCATTCTGTAAAGTGCCCTGTTATTTACCCATGTTTCATGGAGGTTAAATCAGGCACAGATAATGATTAAGTCTGGCAAAGACACACGATTAAGTGGGAGTAAATGATTAGTATTCACAGAACACTGGGTCCAATTATCCAATTCCAGGTTAGGTCACATTCTGGCCTTAATCAATCTGGTGAAGCTTTCAACTGACTGCCCTCTGGCCAGTTCAACAGCATTAACCTTATTCATTTCCTCTTTGTCACCGGATGTATGACTCCAATCATGAAGAACACATTGAGTCAAGACTGCAAGGCTAGATCTTGAATTCAAAAACATCTAATTTTATCTCAGATAAGGAATTACACTGACTCTTATTTATGTGATTAGGACCAACAATATGCTGACTTTTCCCTGTATTGCCACATAGTTGTTAGAAAGTAGGTCTGGTCATTTACAGTTGGCAAGGGCTCCTCTGCTCACAGAAGACCAATGCACTGCTTTGGGGGAGGAGGAGGAGGATGGAGCTCCCGCATAAATGCAAACGGTCAATGTTACTTCCAAGTTCATAGCCAGGTGGACTCACACTCTCATCCCCAGAGCTCAGGAAAAGTAAGATTTGATCCCATGTGTCAGGCAGGATCATGTATGAAAATGGATCCTCATGACTGGATAGCTTTGTTTTATAGACTTACAAAGCAACTCTGCACACATTAACTTGCAGGGTTTTTGTTGCCTCGAATGCCCTTCTTCTATGCCGTCCCATCAATGCCTTTTCAACTGTAATCAATTTCCTTACGTTCCTGGAGCCTTTTTTTCTTTCCAGTCCTTCCCCCTGACTAAAAAAGACGCTTACTTAAACATAAATCTGCCTCAGTGACCAAGGAGATTTGTCTGACAGGAGGAAATGGAGATGAGGCAGGCTGTGCAAGGAGGTTGTGGGTGGGGACAGGGGCTTCACAGAGCTTGACGACCATGGTAAGGACGCTGGCTTTGACAGTGACTGACATGGGGAGCTGCTGGATGGTTTTGAGAAGAGGAGTTACCATTAATTGATTTACATTTTAACACAATCTCTCCGACTGATATGCTGAAGAGGAGACCGGGGGGAAGGTCAAGCGTAGAATCAAAAAGATCTTTCAAGAAGCTACTGCAACAATCCAGGTTAAGAGATGGGTAAAAGCAACGGAGGTGTTGAGGAGTAGTCAGATTCCGGATATACACTGAAGGTAGGCCTAAATGACCTGCTGGCAGCCTACGGGATGTGAGAGAAATGAGAAATCAAGGATGACTTCAAGGTTTTGACCTGAGCAACTAAAGACAGAGTCATTACCCAACTCGAGGAAGATGGCAGGAGGGACTGGGACAACCAGGAACTCAGCTTCATATATGGTAGGTGTGAGATGCCATCAGACACTCATGTAGGCAATTAGATATCAAATCAGGTGTTCAGGGAAGAGGCCCAGGCTGGAGCTATAACTCTGGAAGTCATTTGTAAATAGATGAGGATTTTAAGCTGTAAGACCAGAAAGAAGCGCTACGGGAGAGACAGTGAAACAGAAACAGGAAGAAATCCAAGGACTGACATTTCCTTCTGCTGGGAGAGATGAGAAAGAACAAGCAAAGGAAACAAAAAAAAAAAGAAAAGGAGAGACTGAAGGAAATCAGGAGTGTGTGGAAATCTGGAAGCTTAAATGAAGTACTTCAAGGAGGAACAAGTGATTCTGTCAAGCACTGATGACAAATCAAATAATATGAGAACTAAGAAAATACCTCTCGATTTGGTGATGAGGTCAATGGTGACCTTGACAAGGGCAGGTTCGGTGCAGTGCTGAGAGAACCATGAAGGCAAAGGCTTACTACAGTAGGTGAAAAGAAATGGGAGAAGGAATCTTGGAAAGGGCAAGCACAGCCCATTAAGAAGTTTTGCTAAAAAGGAAAGAAGAAAATTGGGGGAACTACTGAAGAGGGTATGGGGTCAATAAGGCTGTATTATGGCAGAGCACCCAGCATGTTTCTACACTGATGGGAAAGAGTAGTTAAGAGCAGAGGAAACCAAGGAGGCAGGAGTAAGAGATAATTCCTGGAATGTTGTTCTTGAGTTTGCAAAAAAGGATGCGATCTCATCCACACGTGTACAGCTGACCTTTGCTAAGGACACTGAAAGTTCACCGTTAGTTGCAGAAGGAAGACCAGCATGTATGTACACAGATTGATACAGGTAAGTCTAACTAAGTTTTCTTCTAGGCACTCATTTTGTCTCAGTGCATGTAAGAAATGTAGACAATAGGAAACAAAGAGGTCCTCAATCTGGAGGTACCAGCATGCGACATGGTCAGAAGCTACCAGCCTCTCTAACATTACACGCAGCATTCAAAAGTTCATCCTGAGATTTAAAATGAGATCATTTCTTAGGACCCCCAAAGCCTCATTCACGCTAACCTGGTCAACCCAACAAGGCAGCGGCTCCAGCATTTCCCCTCTGCTTACAGTCCACTGTGGCTTGCTCCTGGACCCATTAAACAAAGAATGCCCCCTTTCTTACTGGGTCTACCATTTCCCTCAATTTGGCTTGAGCTGACAGAAAAGGAAATC